>NC_139844.1:19313009-19763009 GCF_963691815.1 Echiichthys vipera
TTGGTTTCAAAGGATTGTGCGGAAGGAGCCAAGTGGTGTCTGCCCCCAGAAATAGAAGGTACTATTATACCTTTGTCTGTCTGAATCTGCCTTTGGTGCTCGTAAAAACCGTCTTCGGTCCATAAATTGACACTAAAATTGCTGTTTACTTCTGAAGCATTCTGGCTTCTTATTTAAATTATTACACAAAATATGAGACCATTTATACTGTGTTTGTTGCTATGGCAAGGAAATGGGATGAGTAAATTGATAGAAAACTTTGACATTACTGTGTCCATTGAGGTTGCACATTGTGTATGAAGAGTGAGGCGTAGACTCAATCAGATTGTAATAAGACAAATAATTTTCATGCAGCGCCTTTAAGTGCTTTGCAGACAGAGACAGAAAGAAGAGAAAGGGGACTTTCGCTCTAATACGAGGCTCTGCAGGTAAGTGTGTCATTCATTACTGAGCTTTTTGTTGACTATTGGAGCATTGGAAAAGGCTTCAACACAAAAAAAAGCCTGTGTTTTGTTGAGGGGATGAATTATCAAGTGCACAAACCACCGCAGATTTCCACTTAATTAGTCACTGGAGAGCTGAATTAATCCAGCTGAACTCAATTAGCGTTCTTAAACTTAATCGACACCCTATTTGCCTAAACCAAAACAAGCCAAAGTTTGTCTTTATTTATTTTTTTCATAGTCCTGCTTTGTCACCAGTATTGAATTGGATTTGGTGAGAACAGTCTGGAAAATTTAGTTTTGATCCCCTCATGTTCGAATCATTTGAGGGTAACACCCTTTGATTGGTGGTGGCTCCCCGTGGAACCGAGGCCGCGGCCCCACACCAATCAGGCGGGCCAATTCTGTATGAGCCCATTGATTGATGGCTGGCGAAGATTACACTGGAAATGTGAACATGCATTGATTTGTAGGGGGGGGCTATCTATCAATGCGCTACCATGAACGTGAGCTGTGAGAAATGGAGGGAGGGGCAGTGTGTGAGCAAACAGACAGATGGTTAGGCAGCAGCACCACTGCTGGCTGAGAAAGACAACATACACATGGATCTATAAAAACACAATATACAGCAGGTTTACAATTAATTCACCAGATAAATTATTGGTAAATGTGCAGTTTATGAGACAAATGTGCAGATTCTGAAAATAAAGAACTTCAATTATGGGGTTTCATTTTAAAGCAAAATGAGACATGATGAGTGAGCAAATTGTTGCATTTTTACCAATATACAGATTTGACATAATCAATCAATTGATTTATTTGTGACTTTACAATCATCATATATAATTATAGGGAAATGTAAAATTTGTAATCTCATCAGAGTTATAGCAACAAGAAGAGACATGCTTTCATAAGCATACAAGAGAATATCGAATCAAGTCAAGTCTTAGGTAATTACTTTATTTTTCCAATGTGACTTGGGCTCATCAAAACTACTCTGTCTTCCAAAAGAGCTGACTGCATTTTGCATTTGCATGGGTTTTTTTATGCTTGCCATATATAATATTATTTAACAACGTCAATATAGTTTGTGTGGAGTTTGCATGTTGTCCCCGTGTCTGCGTGGGTTTTCTCCGGGTTCTCCGGTTTCCTCCCACAGTCCAAAGACATGCACGTGTTAGGTTAATTTTTATGTGCCCTGTGATAGACTGGCGTCCTGTCCAGGGTGTACCCCGCCATATGCCCGATGTCCGCTGGGATCGGCTCAAGACCCCCCGCAACCCCGACAGGGACAAGCTGTTGAAGATGAATGAATGAATGAACAACGTCAATATTATCTTAATATGAATTCATGAAAGTTTAGTCAGCCAGTCAGTTTGATAGGGAAAAAAACCCCACATAAACCTTCTTGGTTCCAAGAAAAAAAGACATTAATGAATCCACTTATGCTCATGCTTATAAATGCTCCAAGAGAGAAACAACATGAAGAAGTCAACAACTTCTGTGAGACATTTGGATGGTGGGAGGAGATTAGTGTCAGTGATAATGACCACGGCAGTGACTGCCACACGGCACCCAGACACCCAGACACTCAGACCGCCTGCAGTCATGCTCACACTTATGAAATCAACAGGACATAGACAGACATGCTCAGTCAGCCGGGGAGGATGGATGAAGCACAAACACCGATGTCAGTGATGCAGGAACCAAGCGGATGTGATGACCCAGACTCTGACACAGACACGGTAATGCTGACAGAATGAGTACAGGTGTTCAAGACGAGATGTAGTGTGATGAGAGGACATCGACAAAACTGAATCAACAGCAACTCTCCAGAGGCTGCAGAGGCAACAAACTAAAAGCTGTGAAGTGAAAGAGCTACAGTATTGACCCTACAGTACACTGACTGCTGATGGATGCTGAGAACTTAGAGGACAACCCCTCCAAATGTACACATGGAACTCAGAAGCTACACATTTTACATAACCCTGTCTCAAAGTATGATGCTTCCATGTAACTAAACCGTATAAAAGGCAAAATGCAAAAGATATACATACTATATATATATACTATATCAAAGTTAGAGAACAAATTATAAATACTTGATTTATTGTCAAATAAGTTCAGAATTTGCTGGTTCATGCTAGAACAGCAGTGGTATAGCCAAAGCGGATATTCTGTAAAATTCTGAAGAATAGAAAATAACAGTATTTCAGAATAAATCAAGTATTAACAATAATAATAATAATAATAAATAAGGGGATATATATATATAATTAACAAAAAAAACATGGATAGAATGCCATAATGTATGTAAAATAAGATGTGCAATGATTTATTTATTTTTTACATACTGGCTCTTATTTTCTTAGATTTTGTCAAAATTTCCATCAGTCATTTCACTCACCATCTTAAATCTGGGCGTGTGGGAACATTGCTTGAAGGGCGTCCGAAAGGGCAAAAAACACAAGCAGTCAGATGATCGCTCAAGGGAAAAGACACAAACAAACCTTCAGCTTTACCCTTCAGCTATACCCTCCAAAGCAGAGTTGTTACCAATCATCGCGTCTCAAGATAAAGTTAACAAATAAATGTTTTCATAACCAAAAGGCAACCAATGAATGATGGCCAAACCTATTAAAAACAGGGGCGAGAATCTGAATGTTCTGTCAAGTACACTAAGATAACATATGGATCATGGTTTACAAAGTGTCATATTATATTATTGCAGCCTAACAGCAGTTCAGTCACGTCCGATAGTAATCAACACCATGACCCAACTAACAAGGAGACGATATTGTGTTGCTGCCTGATCCCTAAAGCTCATTTCACTGCCAGATGGATATCTTTCGGTAATTACGTCGGTAAAGTCACCCCAGATACAAAGCTGCACACAAACAACCACAAAGAGAGACAGCAGTTTGACATGTGACGTGGATGTGAGTAAGAAGTTAAATATGGAAGAGAGGAGGGAGAGTGAGGTAAGCTGTCTTGTGAGGTAACGTGTTACACTATGACGACTCGTACATGGACACCTTAGTTTTCCTTGTTTCTCATACCACAGGACTTTAGCCGCACTGGCATTCACAGCGACACACACACACACACACACACACAAGCACGCACGCACACGCACGCATGCACGCACGCATGCACCCACACACACACACACACACACACACAGACACACACACACACACACGCACACACACACACACAGTTATAGCTTCGCTTTTCTTAATTAGCCTAAAGCCCTGATGCCTGGTTTCAGTTCTTCTTCTCAGTGTGGTGCCAGCGCTTCTGTTAGTTAAGATTTCAGCTCAACATCCTCCACTGCTCTCATCTCTCCCTCTCTGTTGCTAGCACACACACAGTCCTGCTCTCTCATCTGTCATTTTCACACACACACACACACACACACACACACACAGACAGACACACACATACACACACACACCACTTTGCCCGCATCTCCATAGCAGTTCTAACGTATTCCTTTCTTAATTCATCACTTCTCCTCGTCTTGCTCTGGATCATCCTCCCACTCTGCTTTTACCAGTGTTATCTCATCCATTTTTTTTTTCCGTATTGCCCTCTCTATACTCCCCTCTTTCTTTATCTGCCATTTCAGAGAGCTTCAAAAACTTCACTGACTGCCATTGTGATCGTTACCTTGTTGGTTTTCAGTCCGTCACCCCCCACCCCCCTCTCTCACCCTGTGAAAGTGATTGCAAACGGCTTTGGAGCATGCTTGATGACATCTATCCAGTGGCGGTGTGACATCCGCTCACTGTGTGATGCATTAACGAACCCCTGAGGACGTCACGCCCTCCAAAAAGAGCATCCGATAAACACCTCGCCACCTGTTTCCTTTGCAAACAGGCCACACATAAAAACACACCTACATACAGTATACATATATATATACATATATAAATATATATATATATATTTCTTTATTTTGACCAAATGCCCTACATGAACACAGATGGAAGTCTGTGTCAGCGTGTTGCCATGGTTACGGCGATATTTGCCATTCATCACAAGGCCGGCAGAACACCTGCTGGGGGAGAGTAGCAGGTAGTCGGGCTACGGGTAGTAGGGCTGACGGGTGAGTGTTAGTATGTTTGTGTGTGTGCATGTGCATGTGCATGTGCATGTGCATGTGTGTGTGTGTGTGTGTGTGTGTGTGTGTGTGTGTGTGCGTGTGCGTGTGCGTGTGTGCGTGTGCGTGTGCGTGTGCCTGTGTGTATAGATGAAGACAGTCAGGCACATATTGTTCGGCGTAAGTAAGAAAGAGGAGGAGGTTTGTCGAAGAAGGAGAAGAAGAAGCTGTTAGTAGCACAACCTGATCCTCAGGAGTGCCCAATTCTCCCAGTATTTTAAAGCTCTGATGTTGTTTACCCCAGCAGCAACCCTTATCTTCATCAAAGCCTGTAAGTGACACTCTCCAAACGAAAGTGCAACAGTCCCTCCTCCTCCTCCTCCGCCTCCTTTACAATCGCCATGGTTACTGATTGCCTCATTCTCCTCTGGCTTGAATCCCTCAGAAACACAAACACCTGTTGGTCTTATTGTCGTTGTCGTTGTTGTTGTTGTTGCTGCCGTCATTGGTTAGCTGCGATTTGTCTGTCATTATGTTGGATTGTCTTGAGAAGTTTTAATGGCTCTATTCTTTAGCTGTATCATTGTTTTCACTGACTACTTAGATAAACTGTTGGTACCCTCAGTAGCATTGTTGTGGATTTATTGTTGTTTTTTTTGTAGTTTGCTTGTTTTTATTCATGTTTTGTTCCCTTTTGCCTGGATCTCACATTAGGATGCAATGATTACTTGTAGTAGTGGCTAATGGAGATTCAAATAACTAAATAAATAAATAAATACATCCCTGACCTTACCAAATCTATGATGCCGTATTAGGGCCAAGAATGGAAAAAAACAATACGGACCCGGGTGAGGGCTGTAATATTTCAAGAAAGAAGTTGCAGATTCATGAAAAAGTGGCAAATCTATGAGAAAATAGAGTCGCACTTGAGAAAAATAGTGTTTGGATATACACCTCCCTCTTAATCTACATTGCAAGATCAACAGAGATGCTGCAGCATGCCGTGCAGGCTACTATGTCTGCAGCCAACTCTGAAAAAGACTGTGTTTTAAAGTTTAGAAAGAATGAAGGACACATACAAGGTCCACACAAAGAATTAAAATGAAATGTTTTGACATAATGGGTCAAATCAGACATGTCAGTGTATACTCAATACATGTTGTGTTTGTTAAGACAATGAAAGTAGTTTGGCTTCATTTTATTAGTTGTTCATTTATCAGCAAGAATTTCATTAGTTAGTTCATTATAGGCCAATCATTTATCTGCCCCAGAATTTATCATTATTTTCCTTCATTAAGATTAGAAAACAACTGGATGTCTATTTTCTCAATCAGTTTCTCACTCTGAGTGAAAGGGCTTTACATGGACATAGAATCAATACCCCAGTGCCGCAACACCTTTGATCAATTCTGTATTAAATCACCTTTGGAGTGTGTATCAATTTGTGTGATTCGAATCAAACGTGATGAGAGTTGTGTGTGTGTGTGTGTGTGTGTGTGTGTGTGTGTGTGTGTGTGTGCCGTGTGTGTTTTTATAAGCTGATGTTACCAGGCCATACAGAACTTTGATGGATGTTCATTTATCCATGAATATTTAATGTAATAGGTAAAAGTATTTCTTAAAAGTTTCCCCTTTATATTTCCCCGTATGAGTAGGTTTAGGTTTGGAAATTTTATTCCTGATCTGACGGCATCACATATTCTGTACCAACCTTTTTCAACTCTTCACTGAAGCTTTATGATTTTTACACTGACTGAAATGTTCAAACTCACTTATTCTTGATGCCTTGTGCATAATTTATACACATTTCCCCTCAAAGTCAACCCAACATTTTTAGTATATTTGCAAATGTTGGGATCAACACTTCAATTTAAAACTAAGAATTGATGGGTAAAGCTTTGAATAACAATCGGTTGCACAGCGTAAGTTGTTTGTAAGAACTGACGTAACCACAAATTTGTAGCTGTACTGGAGCTTTCAATCACATGGTCTTCTTCAGCAGATGGAGTCGGAGCCTATTAATCATAGAACCGTAGATTTTCTTAATTCTTGAATATTCCACTTTTGGAAATCTCTTTTCACCAAAAAAACCTGTTGCACGCTACACAAAAAGGGCATCAAAAATATCCAATTAAGATGCACGTATCTGTAGAGACACATGCAACTCATTAACAAACATATTCAAAACACACAGCCCCCCCAACTCTCTTGTAACTCATGTAATCATCCTCACACTCAGAAGGTCTATGTGTAAGGTGTGTGTGTGTTTGTGTGTGTGTGTGTGTGTGTGTGTGCGTGTGCGTGTGCGTGTGTGTGTGTGTGTGTGTGTGTGTGTGTGTGTGTGTGTGTGTGTGTGTGTGTGTGTGTGTGTGTGTGTGTGTGTGTGTGATGTTGGTGGTGGGTTGAGGTGTTCGAACACGGGAGCGGAGAAGATAACAGTTGCTGGCAAAGCAGGTAATTTGTCTCATTCAGCTGAAGAGATTTACATCAATGAACGTGTGATTGCAGGAGAATAGAGACTAAATGCTGCACACACTTGGACTGGGAGCGACAAAACACACACATGCACAGAGTTGATATTCTGAACATGTGTATGCACACAGAAACATGCATACACACACAGGTAGCTGCATGCCCTATAACACACACACTGCTGATGAAACTTTTACTCCACTTAGTCTGAAGTATTACACAGACATTCAACTCCTCTGCCTTGTTCCTCTGGCCCTCTCCATCTACTCATCTACTCTTCAATTTGATGTGTTAAAAAAAGACACAGCACACTCATTTTCAAAGCAGGGGCTGCTCATATTGATTTGGTAAATCTGCTTCTTCGCATTCTTCCCTCTCCTGCTTTGCTTCTCGCTTCGGCTCTGTCCTTAGACATGCACTAACAAATCTTCCGGTCATTCTGCATCCCCACCTTTGCACATTCACCCACGCGCTTGCTCAGGTCACAGACCAGCTCTCCAGCTCCTCTCCACATCTCTCTTTCATTCCCCTTAACTAAACAGTTTGGAAAACATATGGCACTCATTAACAGATTGGAGGATGTGAATGCGTGTGTATGAGAGGATGGGGTGTTGGAGACGATATGTGAAATACAACCCATTGCCGCCTTTTTTTCACCCTCAATGTAATAAAGCAGCTGTTAGGATTAGATGCTTACAGATAAACGCTTCTCATTGCAGACACATCCGTGCGATGTCATATAACCTCGTCTCGCTGCCGTCTCTAAAGCACAGTAAGGCGTCTTTTAATTCTATCCTCCTCACACGGTAGTATTCACACAGGCAGCGCAGCAACTGCTTCTATAGAAAAACTGAGAAAAAAACATATTGATCTATTATTAAGTGTTACAATCCATCAGGCTCTCCCCCAGCTGTGGGAGCGAAATTCACAAGTGTTAAATGCAAATCGACTCATTTCATCAGTTTCTGCGAATCAAGTGTCATTTTACTGCTTAGTTGTGCAGTGATCGGCCTCATTCTGCCATATTTCAAGTTTTGAGAAGAACCTTATGCTGCTGGCAAAATGTTCTGCTTGTTTTAAGAAATTCGAAAAGTCGAAAAAGATTTTTAAATTTGAATATGGTACCAAAGACTTCAAGAGTATCCAGTGATTTTTACCAATGCTGTCACACAGGCATCACTTTCCTTCCATCTCGATGCTGACGGTCCATTTCCTGCGGTTTCATCATTGCATCTAGTTGCAAGGCTTCGATGAGGAAGCGACCGGTCCGTCTTAAGTTTACATTGCGTCGTCAACATGTTCACATCCAAACTGAACACATACGGACACTTTGTCAGGATCCCTCAGCGTCACTATTCAATACACTGTTAAGAGTGAACACATGGTTAAGGATGTGAATTCCAATAAAACTACTTGGTTATGTTTTGGCAACTAAACCACTTACCTTACCACACGTAAGGGTTAGGAAAAGATACTTATTGGGATTTAAATAAGTTTGTTTGTTTGTATGTGCGTCTAATATTACCACCGATGCATTTACAGTTGAAAGCCATAAGGCCCCCTTGTACCACATGCCGAGGGGTGTAACAAAACATCGGTATTTGATGCCCTGGGAATGCGAACAGTCTGGCACGACATAGCAGTGTTTCCCACAGACCAGGTAGCAATGTGTGCTGCAGGGCCGTACGGAGACCTTTTGAGGGGCAGGGGCTCTGACCTCTCCCCTGTGCAGACTCTGACAACAGATATGTGTACTGCTTTTATCTGAATCATAGAAACTATATGTCTGTGGGTATAGCAAAGATATGCCTTTTTTTAAACTTCAATGTTTCTTGCAAACTGAATAATCACGATTCCCATTTGAAGTTTATATCGTGATGGGGCTGACATTTACGTGATTAAGACATCTGTTAGGCTATACTTTGTATAGCCACATTTGTGTGGGACACATTAAAGCCACCCAGTCCCTTTGATCTTCAGGAATACCTTTTTTATTTGACTGAAATAACTTTTTGGCACCATGACGGAAATGACAGACCTTTTCTTTTGCTTTATTACCATGTTTGTTTGGATTGTCTTTAACTGCAGCTGGACCAGGAGCCTGTTATTAAACACAGTTTAACAAGAGGGGATGTAAAGATACACTGACTCAACGCACGATTGTAACAACGTAACAACCTCTGCCAGCCTGCGTCGCTGCCAGCCTGCATCGCTGCCAGCCTGCATCGCTGCCAGCCTGCATCGCTGCCAGCCTGCGTCACTGACAGCCCGCGTCACTGACAGCGCATAGGACAGGAAATCAGTGGATGAAGATACACAACTTCCTTCACTTCCAATAGACAAAACTGAGTTAGAACTTCCAATAAAACAGGCTGGAGCAACCTGCTGCACTTGCTGCCATCTTTGCACCGATGTCAACAAAAAGTCAAAAGTAGATAGCGCGATTCTATTCATTTTTCATCTCAAACCTATTTGAATCGTAACACATTTGAATCGATTTTTAACTGTCTCAAGATGCATCGTTACATCCCTAGCTCAGATTTCAGAACCAACCAGAAGTTAGAGCGAAACGTTGCACACACACACACAATGCAGACCGCCAGCACACAAGCAGGCTGCAGTGAGGTGCGCGTCTGTGTGTGTGTGTGTATGAGAATGACAGGAAGGAAGAGTGCTATGCAGGGATGAATAAACTGAACATTGTTTTCTGAAAAATAGCAAAAAGCAGAATCAATTTGTGGCGCTCAGTGTTGATTGTGTGGCGCAGCGCCACAAATTGGTCTATGTATGGGAAACACTGCATATACACAAAGATCAGTTCAACAAAAGTCCTTCACATTAAAAATAGAAACCCAAGCTAACAATAACTAACATTTGAGCCAGATCAAGGGACAAGTTACCGAACTAAGCTAGCATAAACCCTACATGAAGTCATGCACGACCCAGAGGCAATAGAAAATCCACAACAAAGGATGAACACTACTTACTGATGAGACAAACTTGATTTAAAGCAGCTATCACACAAAAACAATGCCCGGAGACATTTAACAAAGGGTAGAACTCACAAAACCAGGCTTTAATCACAATAACACCATGGCGGCTAGGCAAACAACAATATTCTAGAGTTACCTACACATAACGCAATAAGCACACTCTTCATTACCCAGCAACAAGCAAAATACTGGCAGTGCACTGCTAACTTAATAAAAGCCTAGCTTGAGATGAAGGATCTGTTCCAGCGACAGTTAAAGCACGGCACCTAAGATAATAGTCGTGCAGCGAAATACAACACCATGTACTGCTGTCTGCAAGAGGGAATGGCTGTATGTCAGTAGCTAATCAGCTACACTCATACAGGACAAAATGCCCAATGCTGGAACCGTTGGAATGGAAAAACAGGTCCTGGAGGAGAATGGCCAGCAATCTACTCTTTAATATTGTCTTTGCAAGTGTGTGTCCGAAGTGTGTGTAAGAAAATAGTCATAACTAAAAAGTGGCTGGGGGGTGGTTCGTTTGGGGCTTACCTCAAGTCTGCATCGGCAGCTGAAGTGAAGGCCCCACAAGCACACGATCCAAGTTCTGAATCAGGTCTTCATGTTGGATGTTGATCTGAAAAGAAAACACTTCTGGAGATAGTCTGCTTCACACTTCTCAGCACAAGATAATAAGGCTCAGAGGTGTTGGCTCTCTCTCGGTTTAAAGTAAACTTCGAAAATAATTGGTTATCATATATAAACCAACAGGTTGTTAACTGTTTGGTTTGAGCTGCTTCATGTGGGACCCCAGGTTCCAGATGGTCATCAAGGCATTGGTGCCATTGTGTCATGTCAGGCCTGGACCATTTTGTACACCTTTTTTTTCATTGGTATAACAATTAAACCTCAGATACATCCAGGCACAGCCACCTTCCTTTAACAAGGCCAGTTCTCAGCACTCTGTAATAGAGAAAGACCAGCTATGCAATGTATTTTGTGTGTTTGGTGTGTTTGTTGCACCACTTGTGGATTGAAAAAGGGGTTCAATACCAAGTCTGACTACCAGACCCTATTACCAAGCATGCATTTTAAAATTATTCAAATCCCAAATCTTACCGAGACGTCATCCATCGGATACTGCCCCAGCTTTCGGTGTTCTCCTTACACTGCTTTGAGACAATATTAATGAATCATAGATTAAGCCTGGCCATTTTGCAACAGTTGTCAATGTCCATTTGTAAGACTTCTTTGGACATAGCACTTTCATTCTGTCAAACACAAATTCGTCCTCCCTCGGTGCCCTTATTGCAAGTGTGCAGTCCATTGCTCCAATTACATTTGGAAAACCGGACATTGCTGCTAATTGCATTTTGATGTTGGCCTGCTCACCCTCAGTGTACGTATGTGAATCTGCCGACTTAATCCCATCGGAAAATCTGCATGGCACGGCTTAATGTGGATATACCAGTGGTTTTATCCTTTGATTTTTGGGTTGCTGGAAAAAGAAAACACAACTGAGTAATTCTTGACACTGACTTACATGTTTGAGTTGATCACTGACTACAGACAGAACATCAAGCACTTTTTTTTTTTAATCAATTTGGAAATATTATAAAGTAAAAGCCCCATAAGTGTACCATCAAATAGCTACATTTCTGAATAAAACACATGCTTTGGAAAATCACTTAGATGAGACAGAAAAACTGCTTAATTTGTGTATCCTTCCACTAACTTCACAAAGTCCATCACTGTCAGCTTGATCTGGGCAGTTTGAATGCATTAAACATAAATGTCAGTAGGCTGTGTATGTCTACAGCCGCTGCACTGCAGTTGTAGCGTCAGCTGGTTTGACCACAGGGATGGGAACAACAGCTGGTTTGTCTGCAGTGCATGACAGAATGACACTTCTTAATTCTGATGAAGTAAAAGGAAGAAACAATCATTGGTTTTCTTGTGAATTAATTATTTATTCATCTCCTGATAACCGAATAATTGACTGAGATAACGACATTTAAAAAATCCATTACAAGGTCGGCCATTCTCGACTTCGGTACCTCACACTATACGATGAAATGAATACAAATAAACAAATGTTTTACACATGTTGAATTCGGTCTCGCCTTATTTTGCATCTCCAAAATATCCTACTCAGCTTTGTACCAGTTTATGTGTGGAAAATGTTTTTGTGCATACCCATCGTTTATGCATCTGGCCCCTAGACTTCTAAGTTACTACCAGCCTAATAATACACTATTAGCCTATTCTTAACCTCATAAGTACATGTAGTAAATCCTGGATAAGTGCAATTGCTTTTTCAAAGAGATAAAATATGTAAATGAGCAATTTTTGAATGCATTTATCAGTAAAAACAGCTTCAGCTGTTACCTCTTTCACTGCAGTGCTAATAGAGGTTGAAGGAATGCACCAATGTCCTTGTTCTCTCCTGCCCTGTTATTCTGTTATACTGAAGCCCTCCCATGTGATGTGAATCGTGCAGTGCTATCTTCAGACCTTCAGTTAATCGCTCTTCTTTCTCTCTTGAGCCATTATTGTGTTTGACCTTCAGTAATTTCCCATCTTGCTTGCTTTAATGACCTCCTGCTTCCCTCATTTTTCTTTGGTTCTTTATATTCAATACTACAACCTCATATTTTCAAAACCGTCTTACACGTGGCCTAGTATATTTTAGAAGGGGTCTGTTTGTGTTTGTGTGTGTGTATTTCAGTGTACTACAGGTAAAGGAGACCTCGCTCTGTGGAGGTCAAAGACAGGTGAGACAGGACTGAGGGAAATAGAGAGGTAACAGAAACAAACATGGCCTTGGAGGGTGAATAATTTCCCAGGATTCAGTCTGTTGACGAGATGGAAGGCGTGTGAGGGATTTCCTGGAATGCAAACACATTTTTTTTTCACTCCCTTTCTCTCCTTTCATGTTCTCTCTTCCTCTCACACTGCAGTCTCCACAGATGACTCGTAGGTGCAAGTTAAATGCCTTGTTTCAAAGAGATAACCTCTCTTCAGCAGAGGAGAGAGTTTGTAAGATCCCATCTCATTCAGCCTTCCCCTGGGGGGACACAAATTCTTTCTCTCCCCTTCTGGATGGATCGCGATGATGGCTCACACTGCCTGCACCAAGGGTTTTGTCTGACAGATACAAAAAAAAAGATGCTGACACTTGACAGGTTGTGACACTGTGTTTACCAAACTCCAGCAATAGGTTGGACAACAACATTTTTCCCAGTCTCTGCAGTCGCTGCACACAAGCAAAGCCCAAAAGAGATTGTGATGCCTGTGAGAACCAAAATGCTTTAAATGATACAGTTCATTCGGAGAAAAGACTTCATGAGAGGAAGATCGTCACATTATATAAAGTTACTACAAGGAGTTTTTAACCGATTATGAAACAATGTCAATTTGCCTCTATGACCACATAAGCACACAAGACTATCAGCAAGAATATTGGCTTACAGGGTCAGATTCCCCATTAAAATAGGACAAAAAGATTTTTGGCATACAGTTTCACCATAATGCTTTCAGCTCAGGGCCTCTGACAGTGACCAGTCTGTCATGGATAGACCCATATTCGGTTTCGCTGGCGCCTTCGACCTGCAGTCGGAGCTTTTGCGGTAGACAGAGAGCACCATGTTCGGCAGCAGTCCCTCATCCTCCGGCCAGGAGCAGAGCTTCACCTCATTGCTCCGCCAGTGGTGATGCAGATGGGACCAGGCAAAGAAAAGATGGTGGTCGGATGGATCTTCCACGTGGTAAAGGACGACCTGTACATTCACTTTGGTGGGAAGTTACAATGCGTGTGCTGTTGTTTGGACAAAGAGAAGCTGAAGCAGGGCAGCAGGGTGGACATGGAGCTTTCTGGGAGCCAACCCCAACACCACATTGCTGGAGGCCCAGGCTGTATTGCTGGGCCAGCTGGAGGAAAGGGAGGCACAGGGGAACCAGAACTAAGTGGGGCAGACTGTCAGACCCTACTGAGGTAAAATGAAAGGTCTTAAAAAAGGAATCTGGCAGTTCCTCGTAATAAATTTAACCCCATTAGAAAGTGTTTCAAAAAATGGACTATTTTTTAGAAAGAATTGGCAAAACCAATTTCAAACTCTCACATGTAGCAAAATATACCTTTTACACCTTTAAACTTACAACACAGAAATGACAGCTGATAGCAACATAGAAAGAAACCAGCTATAACAGATATCTTTGGCTACTTGGGGGCAGCACTAACATATTAGCACTATAGACTGTATAAAAGAAATGGACATAGCCTAATGCCCGTGATCCCACCCACTTGTTTGTTGACTTGCGTTTTGAAACCTTGAGTTTGTCATCCTGGAGCCTGGAAGCAATATTTTTGGACTAGAGGGTGGTGCTAGGGAGGAACGCTTAGCTAAAAGCTAAGCTACCAGCTAAATGCCTAGCTACCAGCTAAATGCTAAGCTGCCAGCTAATGCTTGTACTAGCTAGCTTTGTTTGAGAGGTGTATCCATAATTATTAATTGTGACGCTAATTTTGGCTGGTTGAAAATTATGCTTAAAACAAAATGTAGCCTATATTAGTACAACCGAATGCTGACCAAGGAATTTTAAGATGACCAAAATGTCAAAAAGGGTCAACCAAGACAAGAACAGGGACAACAACCAAAACAGTTATTTGTAATGTAGCCTACACAGTGCCATGTGTCAACCACAAAGTAGCCACGGCGTAAAGGATACCCTGCTTTATTGTCTATTTGACTCTAAATTGGACCATAATTAACAAAATGAACAGCATGCTGTACGGATGAAGGCTTGCAACTAGTGATTGAGACCATAAAGACATTAGGAAAAAGTAGTGTCAGTTACTCATAGACTTTGAGAGATCTTTTTGGAACCAGTGGAGTCGTCCCCTGTGGGCCATTAGAAAGAATAGAGGTTTAAAGCACTGCTGCATTGGTTTCAGTTGGAGGTTGCTGCTTGATTAGCACCATAACATTGATGAGGTGAGTGTGTTTGTTGTTGAGCAGTAGTGAAAACTTTAAAAATGGCTATGAGAGGTTCAAGTGAACCAAAACCGTATAGTTGGCTGGAAAACCAAAACCAATGAGCTGAAAAATGCTAGAAAAAAAGCTTCATAGAACTAACCGCAGAGGGAGGTTAAGTAACTGTGTTTATATTACAATATTGATTATTGTTGCTTTAAAGAGAGCATGGGAAACACTGTCAGACAGCTGATTGAGTTGGAAGTTAAAAAAAGAAAAAGAAAAAAAAACAGTAAACATGAGACACAGAAAACGTTTCAGGTGAAAGACTACAGCAGAATAAGATGGAAGTGCTGTGTGAGCATAACTGAGAGGCTGTTTGGTATTTCAGATGTCGAGAGGGGTCCCAGGGGTTTATGGGGATCAACTCTGCTAATCAAGACAGGTCAAAGTAGCATGACAAAATATATATATATATACTCCCGCGCTTATCCACTTGCTCCTCGCTTTCCTGTGCCCTTTTTTGATATTCTCATCCTTCTATCTTTCTGTTTATCAATATGTTAATGCTCTACCAGCCTCTCAACATCCAAAAGTGTTTTATTGGCCTCCTATAATTTACCTAAATTACCGTTCTAAGTGCGCACTGATGTTAGCTAGACACCTGTTGTGTAGCCTTTTCTCAAACAGGATCTGAGATGTAGCGAACCGCTTCGTCGCAGTGTTAAAAGCCAAAGGACGGCGCCTGCTAGCGATGATTTGATCAACCTGGTGACTGGGGGATTAAGCAGTTCAGAGTGATTATGAGGCTTCGTGTAATCTTGTTAATTCGGCACAAAGAGTTGATTTCATGATGGCCGGGACTAAAAGCGGACTCCTGCTGTAGCTCAAGGGGATGAACAAACCTGGGTCGATTACTTTCTGACACGAGCTAATTCATTTTGTAGGGTTGAAAGGACTTGTCTGACACAAGGGAATGAGCATCAGTGTATTTTCTTAAGTCTGCAAAGCCCTGTCATCGTTATAACTATCAGTGTCTGACACCGGCTTACATTGCACTAAATGGCAGCGCTATGAGTGAAGGAGTGGAAGGCTGTGAAATTGACCCATTAATCTCTCCAGTATTATTTTCTCTTATGAAATAATGTTGACACTTCCTTAATGCAGCCAGTCCTGCAAAATCCCATCTGATAGTTTTGTTCCTGGCTCTTTATTCATGTCACCCGTCAATGGCACAAGCATTGTCTCATTTTCCTCTCTGCCCCTCCACAGGTGGGGAGATTTATTACTCACTTGTTTGATATATAGAACCACCCACCCACCCCATCCCCATCTCTTATATAGGAGCCTGAAACACAGCGATATTGCTGTCAGGGTTAACACTTCGGAGCCACGGCCCTGTATTCACATTCTGGTCTGAAACGAGCTACTCTACTCCAGCAGCTGTTTTAAGTGTTGCCTGCCAAAGTGAATTACTGTTGAATATATATTAGGATATTGAAAATAATCCTTTTTTTTTTGGATAGCCTTAAAGTAATTCAAAGAACAGAGGGGTTAGGCAGGCAAACGCCACTGTGCACTCATGGAAAAAAAAGATAAGGGGATCTCAAACAAAATGTATTAAGTAGAAAAACATAACCATGAGGGAATTAAAAGAAATTAAGTTATATTTAGTCTTTGGGTGCAGCGGAAAAAGCAGAGTCTTTACTGAAAAGCCATGCTGAAATCATTCTGAAGTTTACCCGTTAAATGAAGGGATTAAAAACAGCAGGAGAAAGTTAACAAGTAAATATGGAAGCATCATCTGCTTATTACTGCCTGAACAAATTTAAATAGTGTCACAATTCCATAAGGTAGCCACTAAGAATAGTTACAGCTGGTTTTCAACAAGCTGCATCTCAGTAATTAACTCGAAAACTCTGCAGATTAGTGCAGTGTTTTTAAAGCCCCTGACAACCTGACTTCTTATCTCGAAGGCCCTGAAACGTTTTTCTTTCTACGAGTGACGCGTTTTACTCATGAACACATTTTCTCTCAAAGTTAGAGACATTTTGGTAATTGCCTTTGAGAGATTTTCTCTGTTTTTTGTGTAACTGGTCTGAAGCGGGCTGGCTGAATGAAGGTGTAGAGACCCTGAGGACACAGGTGCAGAAGACATGGAAACGCTGACCAATCAGAGCAGACTGGGCTCTTTCAGGAGGGAGGCTTAAAGAGACAGGCGCTAAAATGGCATGTTTCAGACGCAGGGTGAATATATTCAGACAGAGGTTATGAAAAAAAATTTAATTAAATATTTAATGGTAGACAGAAAGAACTGATACCAAGCTTTCAGTCGTTTTAAGTATTGCTCCATTATATTAAACATGTATGAATTAATAAGCGCCAAAAAGTTAATGTTCTGAAAAAATTTAAAACAACAACCAAGATTATTCTGGTTTCGGATAATGTGATGTCTGTTTCCTAATCACCATCCAAACCTTTCATTCCCTCCCAATGTTCATTAAAGAGACGTTTTACTTTGACAGGGCAGCTTTATTTTTAAGAGCACACACTACTCTGAGGACCTGCAGTCAGCACCACCGCAGTCTAAATAAAAAAGAAAAATCACACTTCTAATGCTTTGACAAACAAGATAAATTAGACACTTTGATTTCCCACCCCCCATTCTCTGCCCTGCAGCTAACTGCTCAGAAGAATATTTTGCTTGTTTGCAATTATTAGTAGGAAATGAGTTGGAAATGCTTTTGGTGGAGGCACAGTAAGCAAAACCCCTATGGAGTCCTATTTGCTGACCATTGAAAGAACTTTACTAAAATGCTTTTTGTTTTAACGTATTATGAAGTAGAATGGTTTCCTATAAGAGTTGCTTTCAGCGTGCAATTCTGTCAGCATGAAAAAGACGACTACACGGCACAAAGAAAGAGGAGAGCGTCCGAGTTGCACCTTTACTTATGAAGGTTATAACATAACAGAGGGTCAGGCAAACCCTTTTTTGCCTTCCACATTGTCAACGGCAGCACATCACAGCTTCACTACTTCCAGTCGTACCTTTCACAAAAAAAGCCCTAGACATAATGTTACATTGCATCACTGCTTACATGTATCTGAGAACATTTTGCTAAGAGGAAATTCAACTAGATAGCTTCCAGTAGCTAATCCCTGGTAGCGTAAATGGCAGATGTTGGAACAACCTGAGTAACTGTGGAAACTGCCACCAAAAGAAAAAGAGTAAGAAAGTTTATTTAGTAACTTCATTTACAGAGCGCCTTTCAATACCAGGTTACAAGGTGCTGAACAAAGTTAAAAACAAAGAACAATAAAATAGAGCCCCGTGGACGGAGGAAGAAGGAGAGCAATCAAAACTGTTCTTTCTGCTAAGCTAGATCCGCAAGTAACAAAGAGTGTTTTAATCGTAGCACTGAGATCAGGGTTTCTGGTTTATTTTGGGATTCTTACAGGCAAAAATGCACGCTGGATGTTTGGGTAAGAGGCCTGTAATTATCTCGGAACAATGAGAAAATGCTGTAATTATAATGCAAATGTTTTGAGCGCATTCAATGTGAAATGGAATGAAAATCTTTATAAAAAAAACATTAAATAAAAGAAAGTAAAACTCAATGAAAGGCTGACTTTGAAAAATAGTTTCTTTCAAACGGAAACAGAATAACACCCCAAAGGTGGCTATTAAATGTTACCCAATTTTGCCCTTTTTCATCAACACACTATTATTAAAAAAAGAAATGGAAAACAACAAAGTCATTGTCATTAGATTTTTCTTTATTTAAGAAGTGAAAGGAGGGACAGAATGGAAACTTGTATTTTATAAAGAGAAACAAACCATGCTGACAGCATACAGGCTTATTTCTCATCATCATTAGCTCTATATGATATCGCCGGGGTATCGGCGCGCGTAGATCATACTCGTGCATCTGCAAATACACACAAACACAGCGCGGGGCAGCTGCTGGGCTAATTTGTTTAGAAGGAATTAATTAGACATTATTAGGGGGAAAACATTGGAGCAGAGGCAGGGTGTTTAACGGTGGGACGTCAAAGAGGCAAACCTGTCACGGAACAATAGGCTAATATCCACCCACTGCTTCCCGGCTACTGCTCAATTACTATATCACACAATAGGACACACACACACACAAATAAATGCGAGCAGGAAGTGCGCTTTTTGATCAGCCCTCAGTCTGAACATTCATTCATGACGGAGAGACGGAGAGGTTGTGTGTATGTACGCGTGTTTCTAATTGAGCAGATGTTTCAGCATTAAAAGGTGTACAGTCTCATACCTTGCAGGCAGACACCGCAGCTGCTGTTGATGTTTCTTCACTTGTGAACCCAATTACTTCAGATTCAATTCAATCTTATTCCTTTCCTCTTCAACACATTCCCACTCTTCCTCCCTAAACCTTGTTCCTCAGAGCCATTTCTTGAGAACGGCCAAGGCAGAGTTGAAGGTGAACTGAGCCTGGTGGGTTCCGCGGTGAGCCAGCAGCAGGGAGCCCGCCTCGGGCCCGTGGCCCGCCGCCAGCAGCTCGGCAGCCGCTTTCTCCACGTCCCAGCCTCCCTCCTGCTGTTGGGACAGCATGTGGGAGCTTAGCAGGGGGTACAGGGCTGAGGAGACGCAGCCCACCAGGAGCCCTGCGTCCAGCAGCAATGAGAGGAGTTCAGCGTCGCAGGAGGAAGCTGTCTCCTGGAGGGAAAAAAGAGAGGATGGAGAAAATGTAAACACATTGCTCCAGGAGAAACTGATTTTCCTTGTTTTTTTCCCCATTCCTGTGAATACATACCAGGAGTAACCACCAGAAATTTGCAAGGTAACCCACTATTATAAACTCCCACTGATAAAACACTAAAAGTGTCTGGTGAATTTGGAGATTTAGCAGACACGGCGGTCTGACGCAACAACGGATTGTAGCTTCCTGCTGCACCAGCAGTATTTCCAGAATCTGTGTGATTACAATGTTACACGCTTGAGGAAACCTGATGAGGTCAGAGTGTTGGGTCAAAT
This sequence comes from Echiichthys vipera, assembly GCF_963691815.1. NCBI lineage: Eukaryota > Metazoa > Chordata > Actinopteri > Perciformes > Trachinidae > Echiichthys > Echiichthys vipera. The sequence goes on from NC_139844.1 coordinate 19,332,995, forward strand.
CCTGTGTTGACCCTGTGGCGCGCGCGCACACACACACACACACACACACACACACACACACACACACACACACACACACACACACACACACACACACACACACACACACACACACACACACACACACACACACACACACACACACACACACACACACACACACACACACACACACACACACACACACACACACACACACACACACACACACACACACACACACACACACACACACACACACACACAGAGAGTTCTGCAGTTCTTTGCCTCTTTGAGGGGAACATTCTCAGTTACAAAAACAATTCTGAACACATGTTTTCACAGCCATAAACAAACCTTTACGTAATGTTTTAATCCCATCTTCCGCCTCTTTACATCAATGAATTGCATGCTAATTTCGAACCGCTAAATGCCGCTGGGGCTGCTGTGAGTGGCTTACAGGCCATGCCGAAGCGAGGCTGAGTGCCAGGGTGGGAAGGCCATCTCTCTGTGACTCAGCTCATCTCCTCTGCATCCTCTCACCTGTTTGCTGGCTCTATTATTAAGCTTGCACTTTCAAAACTATACACGCATAAAGTGCGCGTGCACACACGCAGACAGCGGCGAGTTCCTGTCAGGGTATTTCTGGAGCTGAGGCAGATCAATTATAAATGTGGAGCTCATGTCTTCTCCTCTGTAGTAGAGAGGGGGAGCAGAGACGGATGATTTTTTTTTCTCCCTCACCTCTAAAATCTCATCCTGCCAGCCTTGCTCCATTTTTCTCTCCTTGAAAGTGTTTAAAAAAAAAGGATCACTTGAACCGTGACAATCGATATTAGCAAACCTGAACAGATCACAACTGAGTTGAGAGACATTCAACTGTTGTCACAGACAATGACTCTATCCCTTCGTGGAATTTCTGATCATTTTTTGCAAAAAAAAATAACTTCACTTTCACTGTTCCCCAAGATTCATAGTTTCTGTAAAAGTTTTCTGGATGTGATTTACCATTTAAATACAATAGACGTTCATGGTTGCTTTGGAACCAAAGGGAGAAGGGGGCTGACATATAACGCTTATAGAGAAACAGTATGCCATGCATGACTAATAATTTAATTTCTCCCTTCCATTGAGAGATGAGACCAGATGAATCATGACAAGCCGTGGGAGGGAGGATGGAGACATTTTTGAATCTTGAGACCGAGGTGGATCAGGAGGTCATCTGGCTATAATGAAGATTACCGGAAAGGAGAAGACGAGAGACAGTGGAGGACTTCCCGGGTGTGAAAAATGTAAGACGGAGAAAGACGAAAAGAGCGAGCTGTAGAGAAGAAGGAGAAAGGCAGACGTGCACTGAAAGCATCAGATGCATACATTTTTAAGTGCACCAACTGTTTCCAAGGGCTGAAAGCACACTAGAACCAAGGGGCACTTCAAAACAACTTAACACTTCAAACTTTTGATTTTGGAGCCTCAACAGAGGCCCAGAACAAATGTTCTACATGGGATTTCTGGAGTTGCAGTGAACATTGACCTATTTTGAAGCTCTTTATCTCACAAAGACAATTTCAAACTTTGCAGATAAAGGACTGAAGGATTACAGTTTCTAAAACTTGGGTCTTATTTTTCAAAGTTTTGGCCCTCATGCCCCTACTCAACACAGTATTTCCTGAAATCTGGGAATGCAGTGACAAAACGGTCATCTGATGAGAAGCTGTAAACAAGAGAAGAGGTGTGTAGCCGGATTATCTTAACCACATTTTTTAGAGGTAAAACCACAGAATGTATAAAAGATGCACGACACATCTCCACTTCCTTCTACTGTAAAATGAAAAAAACCACGGGGCCATACTATCCCGGATACAGGTGCCGCCATTTTGAGCTGGTGACATCATCAGGAGGCACAGTAACAATCAGGCTTGGAGCTGCATTATTGAGGTCCCGCCCATACACCGCCAGACCCAATCGTGAGTCAACCACAGCTGCCAATCAAGATGTTTCACCCTGTTTTAAAGCATCAAATAACTAACTGGAACCAAAACGTATCTGAAATCAATGTGATAAGAACCACCTTAAGTGACAGGAACATATTTTTTGGGAAAAATGTATTTGACAAGCACCTTATTCTCTTTACTTTGGCCCATGTTCTAAGCCTCTTACTTGGTGAATCCTATCTTATGCATATAGATAAAGCAGATATAACATTTACCATACCATACGTGTTTACCTTCTCTAATTATCCAACAGCTGTTGAGATATTTCATCCTGAACAGAAGAGGTTGCACAACACACTTTGCCATCCCTTGAGCCACACATCTAGCATGGCCACAAATTAAATAAAAAATGTAATGAACCGGAATTATTCTTCAATACTTTTTTCTACTAAATATGTTATTAAATTTGCCCTTGGGGTGTCCTTTGAAGCTGTTAGCATGATTAAAGGCCTTACAAATACATGATCTGCTTTGACTTGATTTGACCTGAAGGCAAGCTAATCACTGAAATCACCTTCTGTGGTGTTTTGCTGTAATGAGAGCTCGCATCTACAGAATACACAGGGCTTCGCACGGCACATACTGTACATGGAGGCCGCTGGTCTGAAAACTCGACCAGATGGAAGAGGAGACCGGTTTAGAATGTAACAACACAAACATCACAAAAAGTGGGTTTGGGCTGGGACATGTCCGGATTAAGGGGACAGAGATTCAGTCTTGTGCTACAACTTATTAAGGGAGAGATATATACTGTATACATACTCTAAACCGACACTATATATGCACTACTTATTGAGATACAGAAATTCAGTCTTTCCTGCACTTTCTGGTCCATTATGGGAAAGAGAAAGGCGCAGAGCATCATTCGAGTGCAGGCCTGGCCCTCTTTGCACGCTGACACACACAGACACACACGTACACCTCCCGGGCTATTACTGTTTGACGGTGTCAAGAGAGACAGCAGATTTGAGTCTCAGAGTCAGATGGATTGACAGTCGAGCTGAAAATAGATGTGAAGGAGCAGCAGAGAGATGGAGGGATGGAGGGGAATCTTGATATCAGAGCGAGGCAGATAACTTTATGTCCTTTTTTTAACAGCATGAACAGCTCTGTCACATTTCAGGGACTGCGGTTGGTCCAGCGTTCGCACCTACAGCACTGTAAGTATGCAGTATACAAATCCAAAATGTCTAAATCCATTGTAATTCTCTTTAAAGCCCAAGCTTTTCTCTCTCAACACTCACTAATCACTTTATACTATTCATTAATTGCCCCATATATGACATATTGTATTGAGGTTTGGGGAAACGCATACAGAACAATTACAAATTCTATTTTATACATAAGAATCATCAGTAATAAACCTTTCCGCTTGAACATTTTGAAATTCACGGACTTAGTTGATTACATTACAATACAAACCACGTACAAAGCGAAAATAAACTTCTTCCTCAACATATACAGAATCTGTTTAAAATGAAGGCTTGCAGCTATGATTTGAGAAACCAAAGACTTGAACTACTGTAAAAAAAACAAAAAAAACACTCTCTTTCTGTTAAAGGGGTAAACATCTGGAGTAATTGTCCTGAAAATATTATAAATTCGACATAATTTCCCATTCCAGTATGGAAAATGAAGTTTAATGTTTTTGTACTATTTTGGGTTATGCACTGTGCACATAAATTTAAGAGTAGTGATTAGTTTCAAATGTCTGTGATCTGATCCTGTTGTATTGATTTTTAAGGTAAAAGGGGCAGGGGTATATAAGCCCTGGCTTCAACATACACCCTTCGGTTTATAAGCTTAATATATACCGAAATAAATAAACTCATTCATTCATTCAGTATACGGTAGACCACTGAGTGTAATGACCAAGTTGAAATGCTCACTACCTGTGCATAGTATACTGAATCCTTCCCTTATATTCTTCACCAAAGCTGCAATTACAGCCATTCCCCCGGCAGCTACTGAGAAATGTAGAAACTCTAGAACAATACTTATAATTTAATACCTAATTTATACTTCTTAATACTGGGAAATGTCATGAAAGCATGGTAGGGATGGGTGATATATTTGAAATCTGGATTCATCAACTTTCAGTGGAATCACATTATGACGATATGATGTGAACGTATCAAATTATCATTCTGCAAATTTCCACATTTCTATGAAAATTGCTTATTTGCTTTTTTGCAGAGAGTAAGCCGAGAAGATCAAAACCGCTCTTATATCCAGTCGTTACATTGGCAGCAACAATACAGCCAGGAGACAATTAGCTTGTCTCGGAAAAAAACACACTGGAAGCGAAGAAAAACAGCTGTCTAAAGGTAACAACGTTCGTTTACCAGCACCTCTAAAGCTCACATATACTCTTATTTTTTTGATCTGTACAAAAACCGAAGATTAAAAACAATCACTTGTGGCTTTATCAGAGCCAGGCTAGCTGCTAAGCTAGGCTAACCGTTTCAACTTCATATTTAGTGTACATTTTTTTAACTGGGCTATCGATCCTCTCAGTATGTCTAGTGCTTGTTCTCGTGTATCTCTTTTTATGATTTGATCTTACTTGCGTTTTTATGATCTTATCTGTAACCTTGTTTCGGTAAAGCACTTTATGAATTGTATTTCTGTGAAAGGTGCCATACCAAATTAACTTATTATTATAATAATAAATAAATATGACGCACAAATGTTTTGTCTCAATTTGTATCTAGCTATTTTATTTTAACTTGGTCCTCTGAGGCATTTACCCTATTCGATAATGTATAGCAGGTTAGACCACTAAGGGGAGATGTTGAGAGTAACCGTGTCAGTAAGACAGAGAAGAAGAACACCTGAGATAAAGTAGCATCATTTCCTGTCTCAATCTGTCTTTTTATCCCGTGTTTACAGGTCGTTCTCTATATATGGCCCTCCCTCCTGGTACCCGTTACATAGTCACATAAGTGGTATTACTCTTCTCTCAGGTAGGAAGCAAAAAAACATATTTCCCACATGATTCCTTTAATAGTTAGTTTTACATATATGAAGAGTTGAAGGTTGGCTAATTCATTAAAAATGTGTTTCAGTCACATCGTGATTTAAATACTACATTTGCAGCCAAAGTGCAACAGAAGTTCAGCTGTCAGATACACCATCCTCTGAGTCAACTACAAGAATCCAGTCTACACTTACAAACCTGCGTAACCATCCCTCCCCCTGCTGTGATACACCCTTCCTCACCCTTCTTTCTCTTTGAGTCCCCCTCCCCAACCCCCCACCCCCGCTCTTTCCAGGCATCGCCTTTACAAACATCTCAAATAGAATCTGACTGAGAAGGGAATACATCTATCATGCCTTTCTTTATTCCTCAAAGGTCAACAGCTTGGAGAAATTGAAAACCTGTCCTGCGGTGTATGTATTTTTACGGTATGGGTGTGTGTGTGTGTATGTGTTTGTGTCTGTGTGTCAGGTTAAAAGCCCCTCCAAATCTTCTCTAAAGGTTCAAACAACACTGTCTCTTCAGTGAAGCGAAAACAAGAGGCATCTTCTGTCTCCTCTGTGTGTGTGTGTGTGCTTGTTCATGCAGCTGGCGTGCCATGAGTGAATGAACAAACACTCAGCGGGACAAGACAAGAGAACCGACACATCAAACTGTAGCCACAAGATGTCCAACCCCCTCTCGCTCTTGTTATTACCTTATTATTTCTTGCTGTCTCGCCCTGCGAAAGACAGCTGAGGTTGTCTTTCCCGCTTGTCTTTAATGGCCGCTAAATGTTGCCTGGTTGGTCTGGTCAATTTCTAACACCATTCTTTTCTATTCTTATTCGGCATGTCTCTCACTTCCTGTGTACGCCCGTCTCCGCCCCCTCTCTCCCTGGGGTAAACCCGCTTGAGCGCTTAATTGGAATTACTGTACACACACTGTACAATGTCTAATACATAATGCATGGCCAAGCCTTTTTTCATCATTTAAATCATAAAGCTTCTTTGGAATGCCAGACAACACACAACTATATTCTTTCCTCCTTCTTCTTCCGGAGGCTCTGCTTCCCATCCCTCCATCCTAGCTGTCCCCAGGCTTTAGCGGTACGCCAAACTGAGCGTGCACAGATACACAACACCAAACAGTCCTTGCTTACAGCGCGACATGATCGAAAGTGACAGAAGAAGGGGCTGTGAAGCCAAAACAAAAACAAAAATAAAAGGGGGCTGTGATGCACATGAGCATGCACAAACACGCGAACATACAGTGAGCAAATCACGGATCAACGCCCTTAGTTGCGAGCAAACACAGCTAGATTAACAGGTTCAATATGGCACAAGAGCTGTAAACAAGCTACTTAAACAAGCAATTAGACACATAATCACCCAATCACAAACACACACACACCTTGTCTTCACTTCACTGGGCAGATGAAAAAGGTGTATGTGATTGTTTGGAGAGCTACGTTGGTTTACCAAGACATAGCAAGAGTGTAGTCAGAGAGACACTGATTTATTCATTTATTTATTTTGGAGGGATATCGGGTAGTGTACAGCAAACATGATTGGGTTGGGTTTTTTTCGACCAGTGGACAGTTTGTACCTGACTTTGCTACGAGCTATTCGGCTGTTGAAACCGGTGACATGCCTGATCTAAAACCAGCTGCTGGCTTTTTGTCTCGTCTCAAATCTTTGGTCTGAACTGGGCTTAATACAATTCCACCTTATTGTTCTCGCTCTAATTTGCAGCTGTATCTTTTGGGGTGAGAGAGAGGGAGACATGCAGCAAAGGGCTGCAGGTCGCAGTCGAACCCGCGGCCGCTGCCTCGAGGACCTTCCGCCTCTTTACATGGTGCGACTGCTCTAACCACTGTGCCACCGGCCGCCCCATAACATATCTTTTGATGTGTTTATTTCATCTATTGAAGTGCAGTCTCAACATCGCTTCTTCTTTCCAGGTCCAGGTCGCAACCATTGCTTTTGCGCATTGCCCCCTACTTTACCAGAGGCATCGTTGTGTCTGTGAGTTGCGTTCTAGCAGTTCTTCAAAATAAAGTCCTATGCTACTTTAATATTAAGAGCAGTGACCCCCCCCCCCCCATTCTAAAGAAAGAAAGAAAGAAAGCAAGAGGCGAAGAGAATGTTTCTGCTTCCAGTGAAAAGAAATAAAAGCCTGCCCTACTGCACTGTTTTGTTTCCTACATCACTGAGAACAGCACAACCTCTTCTTTATTACCTGCTCTTTCCACTACTTCTTTCATGTCATATACTCTACTCCCACTCCTTTCTTTCCTCCCTCCTCCTGTACTCTGTATGAAGCAAAATAAACCAATGTGTCATACATTGCCAAATAAATTACTTTTTCTCATTTACTTCTTGTGTCAAGTGCTTTTCTATTACACCGTTGTAATTAAAAAACTAATCTTCAGAATCTTTTGTGTTTGTGTGTGTGTGTGTGTGTGTGTGTGTGGTCCAGGGCCATCTCTCTTATGAGAAAAAACAAAATTGTTGATACTGGGGCAAACAATGTGCACAGTAATCTGTGACATCAGATACAGAGCAGAGCGCCAGGGAACACACACCGGTTGAGGAACTGAAGATAAGGCCCGTCAATCACTCAGTGGCATGTCACTTTCATGTATTTAATCAAGAGTGCTTGTGCTTGTTTTGTAGTTTGCAGTTGATAAATACGTGATGTACTGCAGCCAAAATCAACCTCAGGCTTGTTAATGTAGACATGAAACGACAGGGAAATAAATGAAGAGTGATACCGAAACCTTTCAAATGGTTTTCCAAGATAAATTCATTTTGTCTGGTGTGCTGGAGTAAAACAAACTGTGACAAAAGAAATTAATTAACAACAATTAAGTAACAGTTAAGCTTCCACAGTACACTCACCTGAATCCCTGATAGACCAAGCTAAGCTAAGATAAATGATTTAAAAGTGTATTGTTTTGGTAACTTCTAATTCCAGTACAGTCTGATAAAGTTTAAGATTGGTGCGTGGTTTCACAATTGATATCGGGGAAGAAAAGGTTGCATAGGCGCATTGCTTATCACAATTTTTTCCATCATTAAAAGGTCCTGTCTTTGACGTTTTACAGGTAATAATTGTTTTTTTATTGGCAAAGGGTGTACTCGATGTTACACAACTTAAAAAGTCAGTCACTTTCTCGGTTGCCTATAACAGCCTGTGGACTCACTTCTGTGTAGAGGATCGGGGACGGATGTGACGTTTTGTGCGTCCCGGGATGAGACCCCCAGTGCTGAGATTTAGGCTGAAATATATAATGGTTTTATATGTTAGCCTGCTTGATAATGCGGACAAATTGCTAGCTAGCCGACGGCAAAATACTGCTTTAAGTAGATATCGTCAGTTCATTCATCTAGTCTCCCGGGGCTGATCTGGTTGGCACGCCGTTCACCAAATTCTGTGAAGATTGCTTAAAGTTTGTAGGTGTAGTGAAAAAAAAACCCCAATTTGGACACAATTCAAAATCTGGACGTAAACTGGATGGATTCTGCCTGACTCACAGAATCCAGGTGGAAAGAAAGACTTGTTTCTGAGACTTATGGTTCGAAAGTTACAGGCCAAAATATATAGTTTGTTGTAATAGCGCCACCATCTGGCTAAATTGCACCAAATTTGACACTGAACTCCCCAGGGTCCCCAGCAATACTCCAAGTGTCAAGTAGATCCGATGAACAGTTCTTGAGATAAGCAAATTAAAGACAAACACACACACATAGCAAGAGCTGCTTTATATTTAGATTTGTTTGAACAGATCCTTAAGAACTGTTTAGCCTTTAGTCAATGAGACACACTGTACTTGAAAACTAATTAATTAAAATTTACAAGGTACAAATACACTTTGGCAAACAGAAGAACAGAAATACTTACGCACAAACACAAGAGAAAGAGACGAGAAGAACACAGGCACACAGACAAATACACACCCACATGCAAGCGGCTCCACAGTGAGCAAGCTAACACATTATCAGATGTATTAGATGTAGGACAATTTCTCTCTGTCTCTGTTGATGTTATCTTCAGATGAACACTGTTCTGTGCTGCTCCCAAACCTGCCCCTGTTCGTTTGGCTCTTAGGAGGCAGAGGCAAGATTATTTCCCAAAGCAGTGTGACACACAACCTGTCTCGCTCTAGTCATACGTCCCCCCTCTAACTCTCCCTGATTTATCCTTGTCTTTTCTCTCGTACCATCCCCTTTTCAGTCAGGCTGTGCACCCTGCTTTCTCCTCTCTACCCCCTTTTCTCTGTCTTTCTCACTTGACATGTTCATACATTTGCTCTCTTTGCAATTTCCCTTCTCATCGTATTTTCCCCCTCTAAACACCCATTCCCCTTCTATTTGATTTCCTCTTCCCGCATCTCAATCACACACTTCCCCTTGAACAACCCCGCATCCCTCTACCCCCTGCTCACTCCTCTCTTTGGGATAAAAAAGCGGCATTTTGCCCAGGTGTAACGATATAGGAGCTTTAACGTTTCATTTAATAGGGGCTCTGTCACTTAATCGAGTGGCTTTCTCTTATCTGATCCAGAAACAAAGAGAGGGTCTGCTGGGTCTGAGAGGCCTACTTTGTGACAATTGCTTATCTGATCAGGAAACAGTGGAGAGCAGCCCACACAGTTTTAAACTATTACTCCCTTATCTGATTCTTGGTTCCCACAACCAGAGGACAGTCTTATTTGAATGTGGAGATTCTTTTTGGAGAAGTTTATTCTTATCTTACGACAGTGTACTGTAGAAGGTTTATAATTTTTGTCTGGCTATAGATAGACGTGACATCACCTTTTTTATTATGTTCCATACTTTTGTAATGTTCAGTCATTGAGGCTCTTACAACATTGTGACACTGTGATCTTGACCAATAGAGAGTCAATCGTGGCGTTTCACCACATTTTTATAGAATCAAATAACCAATTAAAACCAAACTTATCAGAAACATTAACACTCAAACATACATCAGCGTGATCAAAACTGCCTAAAATGACACAGACCATTTGGGAACAATTTATTTGATGTATATATATTGATATATATTTGACCCATGTTCCACCTGCTAATATGTACGGGACAGGATTTATGACTTATACTGCAGCCAGCCACCAGTTGGGCGATTCAGATGTTTTTGCTTCACTTTTGCTGCCAAGCCGTCAATCTTTATAGGCAGTCTATGGTTGGGAACCCCTGCATTATTCAATTAACAGATCATTAATTGATGAAGGAATTGATTATCAGTTCCATCATAAATTAATGATCTGTTAATTTAATCAAGAAAAATAAAAGCCACGTTCTTTTCTAGTTCCGGCCTCTCAAATGTGAGCTTTCGCTGCTTTTTGCAGTTTTTTATCTCACTGTAAACTGAAAACATTTAGATTTTTCCTGTTGGTTGATCCGGTAAAGAAATCTAAAGACTTTTACCTTGAGCTGTTTAGTGTTTTTTTCATAGTTGTTTCAAGTTCTAGAGACTAAATAATTAACTGATTATTTGAAAAAAAAAAAAAAAACGTCTGCGATATCTGCATTCAAACGGTGGTCTATGTGCGTGATTATTGCGACGTCACTTACTGAGGTCATGCTGTTGATCTGATCCAGAGTCAGCTTCAGCAGTTGCTCATCACCACTCTCAGCCATCAGTTTGAGTGCAGGCTGCTGGAGACTCAGCTGGTTTTGAAGCAGCAGGGTGGCTATGTGTCTGATACACTGGAGAGGAAGGGAGGGGGGGGGGGGGGGTGAAAGGCAGAGGGAGTGGATAGATGAATGGATTGATGTATGAATGAATGGGTGAAAAGAGGAAGGGGAGAGATAAAGGTAAAAAAACGGGATGAAAACAGAGAGAGGTAATCAGAAGACAAGAGTAAAATAAGAGTAAGGGAGGACAAAAGGGGAGGGTAGGAGACAGAGAGAAGAGAGTAGGCGAGGAACGGTGAAGGTTAATCGATGTGCATATACTGTACAGACACACAGGCACATAATACTTTTAAAAAGCTCTACACACAAAAACACACACACAGTCCTGTTGCAGTCCTATCCAGTAATATATGGATATCACAATGCAATCTGACTCCCCCGTGCTCTGGCGGTTTCATTCCAGCAGATTCAAATTAAAGCTGTTCAGAACAGAGTAAAAGGCCTCCTTCGACACCTCCCACCCCTCTTCCCACACTAATATTAGACAGCCAGGCAGACACTAGCCTATTCACACTGAATAGCATTAGCGCTAAACTAATATCACAGTCAGCTGGCGCTAGACATACGGAATGGCATTAGGCTTACCACTTCCATGGAGCTCAGTAGGGCATGAATATCATTAGGGGCATTCACATATCAAAGAGCGGTGAGCGCTTATTGTACATTGCAAAAAAGCACTGAGCTGACGCTAACATGTTGCTGTGGGTTACAATCTTAATAGCTTCAGGTTTCTGTATTAATATATGGGATACAATGGTGGCACTGCAGTAAGGTTACACTGAGTTCAAACCTGCTTATATTCTTATAAGTAGTTTAATCTCTAACTTCGTGTCAACTAAATGTTAAACTGTAAAATAATTACAAGCTATAACTGTCTGATAAATTCAGTGGACCAAAAGAGTAGTCCGCCCTAAAATGTAGTAGAGTAAAAGTAGAAATGGGCATAAAACTAAAGTACTGAGGTACAAGTTCCTTAAAAAACTGTACTTAAAGTGCACATATTTAAATTCAATCTACTTTTCAATCACATACTTTTACATTACAAAAGAAGACACAAGTGGTCATAAACTCTTATCCGAGGGGTTGTTTGATGTTTACCTGCACAGGAAGCTTGTGTTTGGTGTTATAGAGCGATCGCACCATGGTGACAACCTGCTGACCCAGGTCTAATTTGACCTCTGACACCTGGCAACGGGTCAGCAGGGCCGTGGTCAGCACCACCCAGGGGTTACGCTCCGACTCTGCCCTGGAGACAGAGAGCAAGACAGACCTGTGAATGTGAATGTTTGTGGGTAGCAGTGGCGAACATACATATGAGAGAGGGACATAGACTGGTGAATACAAGAACAGGCATGTGAAGTACACACACGTGTTGTATTGATGAGTGTGTTCAGGAAAACAGAAGCAGGAAGGGACATACAGCATATGGTAGAACAATATCAGAACACGTAAAATGACTGCAATGTTATTTGAACGATACTCTGCAGTCCTATGTCACCAGACGGTAATCCTGCTAGACAATGATTGGGTCACAGCAGCTGACTATTGTGTTATTATGAATAATATAAACACAACCGCCGCATAAGAACAACAGCATCAAATCACAGGGCTGACATGAGCGCCGACAGAATCATCAAGGGGTTTGCAGATGATCTAATGAATTCTGACGTTGACACGTAAGTGAGGAAGAAAGATGTTTGACCACTTTACTCCTGCGGTTAATATTAAACACCTACACGCTGCGCTTTCTCTCTCTCTGTAAACATCAGGGGACCAACCGCCGGCACTGACAGCCGTCACTTTGTTGACACGCTCCTTTATGAGGTCTTCAAGACCTTTGCGAATGCCTCCAGAGTAACCGATTAGCTCCCTCCAAAGCCAGAAAATGCCAGGCAAGACGACCTTCATGGATTTTCATTAATATCAGTCATAGGAAGAAAAAAAAAAAAAACAACATATGGGAACCACAGAACAACTCATTATCTCTTAATTAGATCTTGGTTGAAGGATGGATCTTGTTGAAATTATTAATTTTATCTATCTATCTATCTATCTATCTATCTATCTATAGAGCCAAGACCTTTTTATATCTGCATTAAGCCTTAAACCTTAGTTTGCATAGCTCTGTCCCTCATCTATCAGAGACAAGCAGCAAAGCACCACCCTAAAGGCGGGGATGTGTTTTTTAGTTGCTAGAAAATTGGCATCGATATGCCGGCGCTGCTGAAAGTTACGTATGTGATGAAAATGACGAGCAGCACATTAAATATTGAACACACAGTGAAGGAAAAGGAGGAGAGTGGAGATGAGAAGAGGAATCTGATATGAACGTGTGCTTTGTTTCACTCCGGGTGTTTTCACATGATAGAGGGTAGATGGTAACATGCTGATAAATCCTCAGTTACATGATGAGATTTTTTTTTTTTTTTAAGTGGTTGAACCCTGATGTCAGATTAGGGCTGCTGAAGTGTGCCTTTAAGAAAGCTTGTTAGAGGAAGGATACCCTGTTATATGTGTGTGACTCAAGAAGATGGTGTGTGTGACACAAAGAGCTTGCAAATGAGCCAAAGAGAACAGAAAGTAAGAGGTGAAAAGGGAGAGACAGCAGGGAGGAGAGCAAAGGCTCCCGAGTGTGACCGTCAGCATAAAAGGCAGCTCTCCATCCAGCCACCGGGCTTCTCTTGTCCTGACAGGCTGCTTTACCTTCGGATGATGCGGCCATGGGAGCAAACAAGAGTCCACTTGTACTGTTTGGCACACTGCTGCTTCCTGTGCTTTATCGGGGGTAGGCTCTGCTGCATGCGACTATGAGTGTCTGTGTGCTCGCCAAGTCTGTCACAGGGCGCAGTGTGAGTCACAGCCAGCCTTCCATTCGTGCTTTGAATCATGACTCAGTTTATGCGGACAGACTAAAGGATAAGCTTTTTAGATTCAATTCAATACAGCTCCCGAAGCAGCCTCCTGTAGTCTCACTGAAACAAATTTCCACTCTACAGACACTGACAGTAAACACACTTCTATCCCAACCAGGATTAAATGCTGAGTCAGACTAATAGTTAAGCTTAACCGTGTGTATCGCCCGCCCTCAAGTCTTAATGTAACATCTCAAATGAGCCATTTGAAGGTTAAGTTATTCTGAGTTTTGTGTCCCAAATTATGACTCCTCGATACAGCAGCCATTGTACATAAAATGCACACTAAACACGGATCAGACCTAAATTTCAAGCTTCTAGGCTTTCTAAGAGGCACATTACAGCGTAGTGTGTTGCAGCAAATTAACTTGAGCGATGTAAATGAGGACAACTAAAGAGACGAGCAAAAACAAAATCCATAATCAGAAGCTGAGTTTGTACTTATGTTTGCATTTTAAATCTGAAATGCAGCCCAGCAGCTCAGCCTGCAGTTAAAAGAAATGATTATAACCGACTTTCCCAGCAGTGATGGTTTGACTTCAGCTGTTCTGCACTTATGAAGTCAGTGAAATCTGTGGGTGAACTGGAAGCAGCTGTGTCGTCCGCACCTAATCCCATCTCTCTTACTGCTTCTCAGCTGAAAAGACACTGACTTAGGACAAAGTCAATTGCAACTCTACTGTCCATTACAAAAAACGTCACATTCCCTCCTAATTTGTTACACTGCCCCCCCCCCCCCCCCCCCAAAAAAAAACAACATTAAGCCCCTTATTTTCATATTTTTAATTACATATTTAATTATAATTAATTAAATACAACGTCTATTGAATCCTGAAGTTACAGTACCTTTCACACACGTACTATAGCACACAACAGGAGACTGTCAGTGTCAGGTGTGTTCTCACTTACTGGAAAGGCTCCATTTGGTTTAGGTGAGAGGTGGCGCCTGGGTAGAGCATGCAGGAGGCAGGACATGATGCGGAAAACACCACAGTCACGTAGTTAGTAATTTGGTCATAAACAACTGAGTCTCTTGCCATTCCTTCAATTCGTCTGACAATTTTAGAGTTCCTGGATCTCTCATTTTTTGTTGCTGCCTTTGTGTAAATCACTCTTCTTCACACACATAGTCTGTTCAGTGTCGAGTCTAACTGATTCAGACATTTGTGTTCTCACAGTTTTTGAGATACAGTAAGTTCTTGTGGCTTCTCGGGAACCCTGTACTAAGTGAAAGAGGGGCTTGAGGCACTTTGCAAGGCCCCGAAAAAAACACTAGCATGTCAGAATGTTTTGCCAGTTGTTGGACATGCCAGTTGTTGGACATGCCCTGACCACCTTTAGTGAAGTCACGGCAGGACCATGATCTCCTAATCTGACACGGTGATCATATGGACAGACAAAATATAGTATAGCGTGAAAACTGAAAGTGCAGTATCCCATCAGGCAGGTTGTGTTGCCCTTGAAAGTGATGCAGCAGTACTGTAATGATGTTTCTAAGTAATGAGTAAAAATGTTGCTCACCAACAAACAAACAAAGTCACCAGAACACACACACACACACACACACACACACACACACACACACACACACACACACACACACACACACACACACACACACACACACACACACACACACACACACACACACACACACACACACACACACACACACACACACACACACACACACACACACACACACACACACACACACACACACACACACACACACACACACACACACACACACACACACACACACACACTCTAATACACCTATAAACAGCTCTGTGCTTGTCCTTGTGAGTTTCTACTGGAGAAGAATCGTACTTTAAACAGTCTGATCAAAACAGTTTGAAACACTTTCTGCTCTGAATGAGCTGGAAGGATAAACTCCCGAAAGCATAGCCCTGTATTGTCTCAGCGGGCTTCAGAGTACCACTCACTCTTAATCAAGAATAAAGGAGAAGGAGAAGAGCAATCACATCATTAGGCAATCATCGATAATGCAGCCAGCCCTTGCTGAGGCTCATAAGATGCCAGCTGGTGCAAGAAGCCCAGAGCCTGAAGATTTGTAAAGACGCCTGTTTTCATTTTCTAGCTAGTCTATGTGTGAAATGTGGACCTGAATCATTGGAGGCACTATTCTCCATTCCCGCTCTCAGTAAAATGGGAACACATTGCCTATTAAAATGTCAATGTCGTCATGTGTCCCTGAGTTTGTTAAGAAATATGCTGAAGTATGAAACCCTGTTCATAGTGACTGTTAAACGTTAAAACACACTCACTATCCCTAAGCAACTAGTTTTATAAGCACCAGATTTACATTTTCACTTTAAAGCTGAATTTAATGAAGATGCTGAGATGGCACCAATGCACATAGAGAAGAGGTTAATAAGAGACAATTAAGATAGAAGGATAGGAAGAGAGTCTGTAACACTGTACCTGTGACAATCTGTAATCAGGGATGAGATTTTAATATCACGATTATTGTTAGAGGTTTCATGTTTTCACAGTTATTAAATCAGGGAATTTAATCTTTGACACTATGGAAGGAAAATGACACACAAGCAGTCCCTTGGTCCTGCAAATAAAATGCAGAAATGCAAAATTGGGTATCCATCTTCCACAACAACTCGGTGGTCATTTTTAAAATCCAAAATGCTCCCACGTTGCCGATTTAAGGTGCTTTTTTGGCGAATATGAGGCTCCCTCCGTGTCATGCTCCAGGTGAGTGGCACAACGACTGTCACGCGCGCACCGCAAACTCGCATGCACACACATTTGCGAAAACACGCTTGAAAGCATCACAGAGCAATGAGGGGGAAAAAAAAGACATTTGGCTTACACTTCCTTGTTCATCATGGGTGGCCACGCTTGTAGGAGGAGCGTGAGCAGCTGAAAGTCTTCCCACTTTTGTGCAGCTTCCAGCAGCTCCAGAAAGAGGGCGTATCTTTTCTCCTCATTCTGCACGTCTTCTATTTCAACCTGAAAGGAAGGGTGCAGAGAGATATGGGAGGTGAGGAAGGGAAATCAAGTTGAGACCGAAAAGCTAAAGCCTACTGTGAGGATCTTAAGAGTGTTCAGTAACTAGAGTGACCATCTGTTACTTTCAAATTCTGCTACACAAACGATGTTGTGGGAAAAAGATGATGATAAATACCAGCATCAAGTGGATTTCAGTGAATTATTATGGTGGACTCTTCCACTAGACACTATCCAACACAAGTGCAACATTACCAGAAACAGCCTTCATTCATTTCAAATGAAGCTCTTGATTGTGATGACCAAACTTAATGATTGCCAGCAGAGTTTGTGAGCGATACAATCCTGCTTAAACGGGACTGGAATGACCCACACAATCACAAACACTCAATCTAGACAAGCATCAAAGCAAACTTCAAGGTATTGAAAGGAAGGAACAAGGCTCCACGCCTAATGGCAAATTTCACCGCTGGTTAAAAAAAAAGAAGAAAAAAGTCACCTGCGGCCAAACTTATTTTATACTATTATGAGAAAAGCGAGATTGTAAGAGTGAAAAGGAATGAGGGAGGGTTAATGTGGAAAAAATGAGAGATTGAAGGAGGCGGAGGGAAAGTAATTAATTTTCTTCTCAAAGGTTGGCTTCTTCTGTGATTTAACAGTTCAGAGAGCGGCTGATTTCTGAGGGGAAAACTACAACCTGCCAAAGCATAGCTGCTGCGGAGACAGGCGCCGTCACACATGCACGCATACGTTTACACACACACACACACACGGATGCCGAACGCACACGCACAACAAAACACATACATCACTTGCAGCCAGACTCATAAAACATAGTTTCAGCCTCAGTGGTGGGATCAAATTTATACTGACTAGACTGGATATTAATGACAACGTCTGGTGATATTTCATCAGTATAAAGGTTTATACACAGTCTAATTTAAAAAAAAGAAAAATGAAGACACTGGGAACTGTCTGTGAACGACTCTGTAAAAAACAGACCCCTTCTCTGCACCGTCATTGTGACTGTGTTGTAATGAAGCTGGGTTAGTACGGAAACCATCTGTGCACTTCTATCAGCACTGGTGTAGATCTCGCTCCAAAGTACTCATATTTGGGTTAGCAAATTAAGCTGCATCATTAGCAATAATTTAATGAGACCACCACATTAATTCTCATACATGATGCAATATTGCCATCAGAGGGACAACTTTTCTCACACAAACACATACTACAGCATGCCATGAGATATTTGTTGGAAAGTGGAGCACTGAGTGAGTGGAGCACTGAGCGGGTGAGTTGTTTTATGCTGTGTAGGTAATTGTGGAGTCAAAAGTGATTAAAGCCCCATATTGCTAGTTGGATGGCATGACTGGATGCCAGATAAAGACCAACTGTAACTGCTTGAATGTTGATGAGGCAGAAATATAAAAGGTACTTATTTTGGTGATTTGGGGATATAAATTAGATTCAGCAGACGGCTGATCTTTGCGTCCTATTGCTGAACCTTAAAAAGTATCATTACATTTGAGGGACGGGGGCCTTTGGATGGTCATATCACAGATTCTATTTGTTTTCAATATGTTGAAAAGACAGTTTGATTGACAAAGTGTCAGTTAAGATGTCCCTGGTCTTCAAAGAGTGGAAGGATATACAACAACCTTCACTAATGAAATAGATAGATGCAGTAGTAGAAAGTGGCTGTAGCACTTCTTAGAAGTTGGTAAAAGGAAACAATAAAAAGCATCCGTTTTTTTTTTACTGATGTTAAAGGAAAAGTACATTTGTTTCATTTTCCATTTTACTTAGAGTATTTAACCAACCGCATCAACTGGTCTGACCACCTTTGCTTCAGTTTTTCAATAGCGGGGCTCAATATGAAAAACTTGCTCTTCTAATTCTGTTACAACAGAGGGGTGCAATGAATGACTGGTAATTAAGCAGTACTCACAACGGCTGAATCTCTTAATAAAATAAAGATACTCTAATTCCTAACTCACTAATTCTGAGGCAGTGGTGTTAAACCTCTAATTTACGAGTAAATTCACATGCAGATAACTGCACAGCAGCGCAGTGTAGTGAAGCGCCTTATGATGGGGGATGGAGCATTAAATGGGTAAAGCTGGAGCCCAGGACCCTCTGGAAATGGAGGTCATTTGGGAAACAGAAATGGAATCTTAACTACCCTCACTGCAACCTCAATCCCTCAAATCCATCACTGAATGTAAACTGCAACCCAAAGCCTGTTCATCATTGTTATTGCTTTACTGTGGGATGAATACTGAACACTGAAGCCTTTTATAAAGTTTTATGGCCGCATTTATTCATTGTTTAAGAATCCAAGTGTTGTATGAAAAGGCCTTGGGATTCCCTGATAATATTTGGATTTTACGTTCTCTCGACAAAACACATTACAAAATGCATTCAGACACGTACAAATCTGCACTCTTTTCACATACACATTCATCCTCTCACTCGCCTCCACAGTCCTGCAGAGACGTCCACACTCATCACAACTCACCTACAGTAGACCACAAATTAAATCGCTGTCAATTACTTTGTGGCTGTGAGGCTTTTATTTTCTTAACGAGGAAGGATGGTAATTAATTATGCCTGATGATTAAAATCCACATTTCCTCTGTGGTGTTGTACAAAGAACAGAGTGCAGGAGGCCAAGAGGGCAGAGGGAGGGAGGGAGGGAGGGAGGGAGGAGACTGTCAGACAATACCATAACACTAAGCAGAGAACCACCGGCCAATTAGATCTGACACACGGTCTCCAAGTCAATCAGTCTTCATATATTCTTCCGTTTGCATATATCAGGCTTTCAAACACTTGCAAACTCAGTCCCTCTCATCCCTAATCCATCTGTCCGTCCCAAGATTAGCTAGCTAGACAGCAGGATAAATGCTAATTGCACAGCATATTAGTGAACAAAGACAAGCTTTATTTGTTTTTTTTGGCCATCACCACTCCCCCCATTTGGAGGAAATGCACATGAAGCAAAAGTAGGACTGGATTTAACAGTGTGTTTATTTGTCTGACTCTTTTGTGACTGATTTTTACTTTCAAGGCCACGGAGAATATCATTAAATTGCTACATTAGTTTGTGGGTTTATGGCTTATGTAAGCAAAATAAACAGTAAATAAGTCTGCTATAGTGCCTTGGGCCATTCCTAGACCGCTTTGGAGGGATTCTGTCCACTGTGGAGAGAGACTTTCTGCTTTTGTTATTGTTGTTTTGTTTTTCCCCCTTTCTTAAATTTTTCATTTTTATTTTGGCTCTCTTCCAGGTGGACACACACACACGCACGCACGCACGCACGCACGCACGCACGCACGCACGCACGCACGCACGCACGCACGCACGCACGCACGCACGCACGCACGCACGCACGCACGCACGCACGCACGCACACACACACACACACACACACACACACACACACACACACACACACACACACACACACACACACACACACACACACACACACACACACACACACACACACACACACACACACACACACACACACACACACACACACACACACACACACACACACACACACACACACACACACACACACACACACACACACACACACACACACACACACACACACACACACACGCATATGTATTTCCTGTCAACACTGTGATTCATGTAATCCAGTTGCAACCACTGCTACTGAGGGGCCAACAAACAATACGATATCTTATATATATAAACACCGCTGTGCGACAAAGAGCACACCATGCACAAAGACATGAAAGCAAACACGCAAATCCAATGCTGATAGCTCTCACTGCCTGTCATTTTTTACCTGGATGTAATTTTTAAATGCTGGCACAGGAAACAGTGCAGTTAAAAAACTATGCCGACCACACCGACATGCTCTCCCGCTGTGTAAAATGATACACAGGGACAAGGACAGTGGGAAGAAAGCATGGAAAGGATTTATTTGACAGCCTTTCACTTTTCCACACAGGACTAGATGGGGGGCGGGGTTGTGTGTACCTTGGTGGGTTCATGTGAGTAAAGTTATTATTTAAAATGCATATGTTCCCAGCTGCTATGATTTGTTTATGAGTGAGTGAGCGTTATGAAATGTCACTGCTTTAGACAGCAATATGGGATGCTCTACTGCATTGACACCGTATCTCTTTGTAAAAACACGCACGCACGCACGCACGCACGCACGCACGCACGCACACACACACACACACACACACACACACACACACACACACACACACACACACACACACACACACACACACACACACACACACACACACACACACACACACACACACACACACACACACACACACACACACACACACACACACACACACACACACACACACACACACACACACACACACACACACACACACACACACACACACACACACACACACACACACACACAGAGAGAGAGAGAGAGCACGTCCATCTATTAAATATTTACCATTACCCCGAACTCAGAAGACTGACTTAAATGTCATCACTACTAAAGTTTTATGAAGTTGTACAAGAACACAGTCAATGCACATTTATATAGGACAAACAGCAATTACACAGTGTGCTGTAGTTTGTCCAAAAAAGCTTGTGTAGTCAAGACAGGCTATCTCTCCAATGATTAAAAACTGCAGTGCAGTCTAACCCTGCTATCAGCATATGATAATAAAACAGTGGAGAAAAATAAGGAAGAATGTGTGTGTGTGTCTGTGTGAATGTGTGTGTGTGAGAGAGAGAGAGACAGAGAGAGACAGAGAGAGAGACGGAGCAGCTTTGGGGCAAATCGATAGGCAGAGCAGAAAGCTGTCAGAAGTCACATGAGTGAAAGCACACACACATACACAGTTCACCAAAGGATAAAAATAGAGATGAAGTATAAAAGACTGCAGTAGTGTGTGTGTGTGTGTGTGTGTGTGTGTGTGTGTGTGTGTGTGTGTGTGTATGAAAGAGATAGACAAAGAGAGAGAGAGGTAGATGGATGAAAGTGGAGTCATCTATTCCTCCTGAGAAGTACTGGCATGAGACCTCTTTCACTCCATTTAGAGGAAACACACAGACACACACACACACACACACACAGACACACACACACACACACACACACACACACACACACACACACACACACACACACACACACACACACACACACACACACACACACACACACACACACACACACACACACACACACACACACACACACACACACACACACACACACACACACACACACACACACACACACACACACACACACACACACACACACACACACAGGGAACACAATAAGGACCATGCGAACAGGCAAGCAGGTGTGAAAACACACAATCAAAAACGATCAGCCGAACGCCACTGAAACAGAGCTTCAATAAACTCCTGTGAAATTATTTTCTCCATATGTCACCGTCTTTCCTAGAGGAATACACTCTCACCAAATAAACATTCCAACATCAAAGCGCTCTGCTGTAGTCTTTTTCAATTTGAACCGCTTTCAACACACAGGTGACACTTGAAGGTAATACTGTAGATAAATTTAGACACATGAATGAAGAATGCCCTGCTATAAGGCTGTGCATCCAGCGATGTGAGCCCCTTACCAGGCTTTGAGGTATTTTTATTTGTAGACAAAACGCATGCTTGCCAACAACAGCTAAGAGCGGTCGTGCATATGTAGGATCTATAGGTCGCTTGAGCCCTTGCTACATTATCTTTATTAATCTTATTTCATGCTATTTTTATTGGTTAGTTGTCTGCATTTAACCCATGGGAGCAGTGGGAGCAACTCCAGTTCTTTTGACAGTGCCAGCGCCCACTTGTAATACTATATACTATGACATATTGCCGCACTACACTATACTTCTTCCTTATATACTGTTATATTGTTCTACTATATCATTTATTGTTATTATATACTTTATTACTACACTACTGCACCTAATGTTATGTCTCATTTCCCTCAATATATCATAATGTAGCATACAAAACTATATTACGTTAATATTGTGATACATTGACTCTTGCATTATATTATATTATATTAATACACACAAACACTTTTATTACTTTTATTATTAATTAGCCTGGTGTACACCGTTTACATAGACCATTTGACTCGGCTGCTGCTAATCATACTACTGTCACTTTACCATGTCATTTAAGACAGAGCGACTTCTTCCTGCTCATGGAGGAATTGTTGAGTCTCTGTAAATCATAAATAAGTCACTTTACTCTATATGTAAAGTGTAGACTTTTGTTATGATTTGGCACTGAAAATAAAGTGTAATTGAATTGAATTGACCCCTGTATAACTTCTATTTTATTGTATTCTATCGTTGTTTATATGTGTCTTGTTTATTGCGGTTATTTTCTATACCTATCCGTGTTCACCACTGGGGATCAATAAAGGTGCATCTCATCTTATCATATCTAAGAGAAGGAAACTACAGTGTTTTTCCTTCGATAAAAAAAAACAAAAAAAAAACATGCCCTTTGACCATTTACTGGACATTCCATAAGGGATTCAGTTTAATGTCAACACCTACCTGAAAGGCTACAGTGAAGGTTACAGAACAGGACGTGAATGTTCAAGGTCAAGCCCCTGTGGAACTGCACTGAGTTATTATTACCCTGGTGAAAGGTGCTGACTGACATTATACTTCACTCTGTAAAAATACCACTGGTGTTTTTACCCCCCTCATATAGCACTGTCACTTGTTGGGAAATGAGTGCTGTCCGTGGTGCTGAAAGGCTTTGTGAAGCACAGTGGGTTTCATACCATAGCTCAATGAACGGGCAGTTTGTCCTTTGTTCTCCCGTCATAGCCAACAGCCTATTGTTGTTTATGGCAGTCAAGCGGAAGACCGGAAATCACTCTAAAATGTATTTCTAAGTTTAAATGGCTGCTAATATACTGCATGTGCCTTTTAAAAATATCCATTCAATTTCCAATTTGTAATTTTATCCTGATTTATTCACATATATAATACAACACAAGTATCATGTGTGTCGGCAGCCCTTAGAGTTATTTTCGTCCAAGTGCCAATTTGATCTGCACCCTGAGGAAGCGTAGCATCATGCAATCAAGATATTAAATGAGAAAACTGGGATCAAAGTGTCAGTCAGTATGTGCAAATTAGGGGCCTGCTTGAGAAATTTCACCCCACTTGTAATGAGAAACCCTCCTCCAGAACTGATTAGATAGACGAAGGTTCAGAGACTGAGGTTGAGTCAAAACAAATAAAGAAAAAGGCCAATTTGTTACGTGAAATGACAGAAAACGCTGGTTATTTATTTCACTTTTTATTACTCTAAAGTAAACTGCATGCATAAAGGGATAATAATTGAATATCAAATTAAACTCAATTATGTTTTGACACTTTCCCTCACTGACTAATATATAACATTAGAGATACAAGTGTTATTACCAGTAGGCTACGTGAGATATTTCCTGTGAAACAGTTTTTAGGTTTTTCGATCCTTTCTCTGTTTTTTTAGGCTTACATATCGTATGTTCACTTTTCTATAATTAATTAAAACAACAAATTAGATTAAAAAACAGAGAACCTGATTTATTTTTGGTTTGTTCATAGTTTAATATTTACAACTTGAATTTAATAACTCATCAGAGGATCATTTTAGAAAGGAGCACTGTACACAGTCACAGCTCAGCCTCTCTGTTTGACTCTAAGAAACACCCTGTGGCTAGAATTGCCAATGGATCACACTGATTTAGACCTAGAATGGCTATCGGATGAAATATGTACAGTGCAAACTTCACTTCACATATGGATTCCAAACCACTTTGGCATTAAGATCACTGCAAATGCATCATTGCAGGTCAATCATCTTCTTACTGAGATACTAGTAGATAGTAGTTAATCAACTGTTTTCTGATAAACACATTGTTAAGTGTTTACTTTTTGAGGCAAATCAAAAACTTTGAAACAAGACCATGCTTTTATTTTCTAAGTAGTAATGGTTAGTTTTGCAGGTATTAAGAGTATTAGACGAATTAAAAGTGTTGACATGATGGTGTTGCTTTTCAGGCCAATCAATCTAATAGTTGCAAATATATTTCATTACAAACCAGCAAAAGCTTAGAACAAACCCAACAAAAGCCCCATTTACACACCAGTAATCATATCACCACACGCACACGCACACGCACACGCACACGCACACACACACACACACACACACACACACACACACACACACACACACACACACACACACACACACACACACACACACACACACACACACACACACACACACACACACACACACGCACACACACACGTAAAAGCTTAAAACAAACCCAACAAAAGCCCAATTTACACACCAGTAATCATATCACACACGTGCAAACCTAGAACACATGTCAAGTCTTCATGGGAGAGGAGAGCGGACCCTGTCACTTGTTAACGTATGTGGTGAACAAATCACCACCTGTGTTTAACACTGCGGTAGACAGGTTAATGATCAGTGCTACCATCACTCTCCGTCATTACAGCTCTCTCCCTCTCACTCGTCACATCTTATTAACACTGCCAATCAGGACGGCGTGCGCCATTATTCTCGCCTTTCTATCAAATGACCGAGATAAATGGAGGATAGCACGTTTTATTAAATATCACGACATGTAAAATGCTCGAGGGTCAAAGACATCATTTAATGATGTCAGTTTGCCAAATTAAGATGGCCATCACCCTTTCTTCAGATAACGGTGTTTTCAGGAGATTTAACAGTAAAGGTTGTAGTGAATTACTTGATGTTAAAAAGTTGTGACTGTCAGTTCTACAGGAGAAATCTTTTTTTTTTTTCTATCCTGGATTCTATTTCTTGCACCAATGCCAACAGCAATTCTGGAGATGACCCTAGACAGTAAGACCCATGCTTCCAGCCCACTGACAGCATAGTAACCAATTTTCGTGAATTGTACCTTTTCTGTTTTTCAGTTTATTTCTTTACATACAGCCGTCCTATAAAGGAGAGAGCAGTTACTACAGAAGCAAGAAAGAAAAGTTAAAGTTTTCAGGCTAGCCAGCAAGCTTAAGGTTATAATATATTCATTTCATGCATTTTAGTTTACCCCAATGATTGTTGCCATCCTGTCAGATCCTGCATAATCCTTAAAATATGCATTGGATAATCTTCATTGAATGCATACCTTCAAACAAAATGCAACTTTCTTGTATATTTTAACTAGATTTCCGCAGCAAATAAACTGTATTTGATTATTTACTAGTCACAGTAGTTAAATGGGTCTCTGTTATGGTAGGTATCTGTTTATATATGATTTACAATTTCACACATTTTTATACATGTGATTTAAGGCATCTTCATAACACCACACTGCATAGATTCCACTAAGCTATTAGAATGCTTCTGATACTCTGCAAAGCATGTTAAAGTTAGCTTTAGCAGGATTTTATTCTCCCAAAATGACTGAATTGATCTGCTGCCTCATTTAAATGTGTGGAATAACTGACAGGATTACTGAGATGTCAGTCATAATGGCTGTTTTTCAATTATAGATATAAGCTAGGGAAGAATCATTTAGTAAATCTAGTTTTAGCTTTAGCTAGCCATAACTATCTCACCAGCAACCTTTCACATGATATACCATTGCTTTAGCTGTCTGCCTCTTTCTGCACATTTTACATACCACTTTCCCATGAATATTGAATGAAACTCTGAATATATAGAATGAACTCTGAGTTTCATTTCATATATTCAGAGTTTCATTCCATATATTCAGAGTTTTACTCCATATATTCAAGGTTCATTCAATATATTCAAGGTTAATTTCATATATTCAAGGTTAATTTAATATATTCAAGGTTCATTTAATATATTCAGAGTTTCATTCCATATAATCAGAGTTTTACTCCATATATTCAAGGTTCATTAAATATATTCAAAGGTTCCTTCAATATATATTAATTTCCTGAAAGGCATGCCATTATATATATATATATATATATATATATATATATATATATATATGGCTTAAATTCCCTATATCTATTGAAAAAATATCCGCATCACAAGTGACACTGCACCTGGCCAGTCAATCGAGGTAATGCAGCTAATGAGATTGTTAGCCTTTCTGAGTCAAGTCAAAGATGCAGTCTTTCTACCTGAATTTGTATGAGCTGTTAATAAAACATAGGTGAACTTTTGCCCCCATCAACAAATCTGCCTGATAATCTTCTCAGTGACTTGGCAATTATCTCAGTCCTTGACCTTAGAGGGAGCGATGGAGGGAGGGGAGATGGGAAAACACGGGATGTGGGCATGTCAGTGTATCGGACTGGGAGTGCCAGTGGAGCCGTGGGATCCAGGGATCTCTTTGTCTGGCCTTTACTGAGTGAGCTCTGAATGAGCTCATCAATATTCATTGACCCGCTCTGGCTAATGTCCCCAGCGACGGGCAGAATAAAGTTGCAGAGGTCGCACACTTCACAAGGAGAGAGAGATGTGGGGAGAGCGAGGTAGGGTATGAGCGATGCTGAGAAAGCGAGAAGGGATGATAAGAGAGTGCAGGTTTCAGACAAAATGAGAGCAAAGAAAAGCGAACACCAAAAGGGCAAAGCCTCAGGGCCTGAAGGAGGTTGGGGAGTTTATTACAGCTTGAAAGTGAAACATATAAAACATGCAGAGGAAACATAAGCACAAAAATAAAGACACGCACGCCCGTAGAGAACAAACAAAATGTACGCACACACACCCTTGTGCATGCATAGTATGACATGACAAGATGAGTGCAATGACAAGCAAATACGGCTTCTCCAACCTCCCCCTCTATTTGTTATGCTTTTTCTCTTCCTGTAGTCTGGGAGTAGATCCACGTTGTATAACATGGCACCTGAGTATACATAACGGTACACGCCTCAGGAGAGGAACAAGAGGAAGATGAGAGACGGGGAACTTGGAAAACAAAAACCCAGAAGGGGATTGGTTAGAAAGGCCGAGCCAGATCAAGGTTAGGAGGAAAGAAAAAGCTTGTAGCTTAAAACCATCTTGACACACACCTCCTTGTCATAAGGCAACACCGCCAGACATCAATATCAAGCACACAGGCACACACACACACACACACAAGCAACCTTTACAGTATATTTTAATATTAAACCCATTTTTGCCAAGGCTCCAAACTCCTTAATCATGCAGGCTATATAACCTGATGAATATTCAAGGTGGAACAAAGGCCAAGGACAAGAGAAGATATATATATATATATATATATATATATATATATATATATGATCTGATGTGTGCACACACAAAATACACACTGCTAGGCAGACAAACCGAAACATCTCATATTGTAAAAAGGTTCGATTTATAATGCCTTTTTTTGTTATATAGCAGGTGCTAGGCGCTACATAAATACCGCAGAAGTATCAAGCACACAACCCATATTCAGAAACTTTGTCCTTAAGGGGACAATAAAGGTGAATGGGGTACACATTGTATCTTATACTGACGATGAAACTGAACATGAAAGTTTGCAAAGTTGATTACTTATATGAAGACAATTCTTTTTTTAAATTCTATGTTTAAATACAAATGAGGCATTATCTTATCGTAACTTTTGGTGAATTTAGGAGAAATCCGAAGACACTAAGATAAAATATAGTAAAATAAACACCGATGCAAGTTTTCTTTCCACTAGTCTAAAAGAAGACATGTTATGGAAGCAAAATTGCCCATAACCTCAAAATTGATCACTGCATTAATAAAAATACATGCCTTCAGGACGTCTGTGCGGTTGTGATGTCTAAACATACAACATATATATATGGGTAGACAGGGCCACTACAGTCATTCCCCTGCTGCAATGATGATGCACAGACTCCAAGAGCGGCGGATGCGGAAGACCTTGAGAGGTGACCTATCAGAGCAGAATTGGCTATTCAGGAGGGGGTCTTAAAGAGACAGGCGCTAAAACAGAGCGTTTCAGACAGAGGGTGAATACAGGTATATTCAGACAGACAGTATGAGAAAAATAATGTGTTTTTTTAACAATAAAGAGTGTAAACATGTTCTTGCAGAATCCTAACATAAAAATATGAACCTGAAAATTTAGATAAACTGTCCCCTTTAAGATCGCTTAAATGCCTTAAATGTTAAATTGAAATCACATGCACTATTTCAAATGTAGTTTTGATGATGTTTAAGCGTGAATGCACACACTCACACATACGCCCAGGCTGAATCACACCAGTTTAAGTAGAGCCGTTACCAGGTGCTACAGAGCAGCAGAGAGCTTGCCAAAAAAGATAATGGTGCATGAGCGCGCCCACTTCATCTCAGATTGTACCGTCTTACTCCCTCCTTCTCATCTGGCTCAGTGCTGCCCACTCCGATCACTTCAACTGTCCTCAGGCTCTTTTCTCCTCCTGTCTCCCTCCCTACATCCCCTCTTTCCTTGTTTACTTTATAGCACTGTCTACTGTCTGGTGTTTTCTGACTGAATCATCAACGATACCACCGAAATGACAAAGTGCTACGCTCACCTCCCCTGGCTCAGAGTTAAAAAACGGAGCATAAATAAAGTTTTCACCAAGGAGCCGAGGGGGATAGATAAAAGCTGCCAGAACAAGGGGAATTATAGCTAGGGCTTGGCCATCACGGCAATGACCCCTGACCTGTTGCATTAGAGTGTGGCCAATAGATAGTCCCCTCAACCCCATCACATTTATTATTTATCGACTTGGAAAGAGACTCTGCTCTCTCTTTCCTCTTGTATAACCCTCTCCCTCCAGTCCAGGCTCATTCACTTTCATCAAACAAATCTCTCTCGGTTCCCTGTCCAGCTTCTACTCTCCACCTGGCGTCACCTCGGCTATACGCTCCATCATTTTTTCCCTCCCAACACAATCCCTGGTGGGACAATTCCTGAAGTTCTCTACCACTTTTTAACTTTTTAACACTGGATCGAGACACCCCATCCGCCCATTTGTCAATATGTGAGTGTGTGTCTGTGCACCACAGGGGCAAGATGGCAATGATCAGCTGCAGACAAAACACATTGTTCTTTCAAACACCAATACCTCCACTTTATATTTCTGTTTGTATTCCTGTCATGACAAAATGGCGTGCCGCTCTTTTTGTCTTCTTTTGTTGCGATTTTTCAGATGTGTCAGGGCTAAAGGTTTATCATCTCACTGTGGTTTTGGATATTTCAAATGGTGTTCTTAATACTTACAGTAAATATACAACAGGTGGAGTGGGATTTGTTATATATATACATATAGTATGGTAGGAGGTATAGACATACATACTAACGTATATGCTCACACAAATATCGATAAATGCATACATACTCTTGTGACACACTTCAAATATTTACAGTGTAATACCTCATGTAAAACACAACCACCATCTGTGTGGACTGTATACCAGTGCACATGGTCTGCCTCCCTGTGTACATGTGCATGCGTGCATACACTCCACCCCTATTACATTGTGTCCAGAAATGGATGGAATTCTTTAATTTTCTGCTTAATTGGTGCATACTAAATGAGAATTGGCATGCTGTTTTTCTATAGAAAGAGAAACAAAGGAGTGGGGAACTAGGAGAATAACAAAGAGACCAAGAGGGAGACGCGGTAAAAGGGCTGACGGTGTCTGGATAAACATTGCCACACTTCCACTGCATTATATGGGAGAAAGGGGGATGGGGTGGGGGGTGGGGGTTTACGACACGCAGGAATCAAATCCTGGCCGCTGCCAAGGTCTCAGCCTATATGGGGTGCTACCTGGTGAGCTACAGGCCGCCCCGGCCTGGTACTTTATTTTTAAACCACCTATGTCGAGGTCCCAAGCGGACTGACACAATACTAAAAGATGGAGTAAAAACACTGCAGACCACTGATTAGTCAGAGAAAACCTTCACTAGTGCGACATGGGACATCCTGCATAAACCAAGCCAAGCTGCAAAAAATAGTAACCACAACTTTTTCCATCCCAGGCAAGGCATGAAATTGGCACCCAAATGCGGGTGACTTTTGTGATAGGCGGGTGAAACTGTCAGTCTACCTGCCACGTTGGTGTGTAGCCAATAAGACAGCACAACACTGAGCAAGTTTTGTGTGTTGTTGACCATCAGGTAGCCTATTGTTGCTAAGCAAGCCCTGCCGTTTTCTTGGACTTTCAAAATAAAAAACGAGAAGAAGAAGAAGAAGAAAAATAAAAAATGTGGTGGCATATTTCTGCCGTGATAAGGCCGCTAGCTGCAACAGATCAAAAAGAGGATAAGGAGGACGAGGACAAAATAGTCAAAATGTCTTATCTTGAAAAGCAACATAAACTTATGTCATTTGTTATAAATGTAATGTTTATTGTTAATCTAAAATTAAAAAAAATGTTGAACCTGGGTATCCAATGACACTACAGTGACAAAGAAACAGCTTCTAATGGCTTGCAGTTGGGTGTTAACTAAATAAATGAGGCTATTAGTGAGATGGCTGTTTTTATTTCTCTTATTTTCTATTCTAAAGGCCTGCCACACCAGGTCAGACACAGTTGTCTAGTCATTAATGAGATTAAGTGGGTTAATAACTCAACAGCACTTTAATGTGTATTCTGTACAAGTTCAAGAACCATTCTTATGCATATTCTGAGTCGTTCACCTTTATTTTAGCCACAAAAAAAATTGGCTTGTACAAAACCACTGTGGCCGAAAAAGTTAACTTCAGGCCCTGGTCCCAGGTTTAAAAAAAATGACAGCCCTCAAAACTACACTGCGTTGTACAACATTGCAGTGGAAATTAGTCATATTTGATCATAAATATGGTTCGCAAGGACAGCTATGAAGGTTGAAAAGGAAAGTGAAAAATGTAAGATCGCATCAAAGTAAGTATTTAGAATGATCTGAATAACAGCCATGCATTTTTGCAATGCACTCACATCAGAGTATGTGGTTCTCATGTTCATTACAAAGTCCTCCATCAACTTTTCATGAAACCCAATCTGTCCAAAGCAGAGACGTGATCAGAAACCAAATCGGACAAGAAAAAAAATAAATGTTTGTCAAACTCAAAATCTCAACCTTGATCAAATCAAATTTTTATAACATTTTCCGGGAATTGCAAGAGGAAAAGAACAACAAAAAAGCAAAGGACATTTTAAAAGGTGAAAGGATAATAAATGAAAACAAGCCTCTGGAAAGTCAAGGAAGAGCTTGGTCAGGGTTAACGTGCGGGATCCGGAGGCTGGGTGGCTGCAGACTAGAAGCTGACAGAGTGCACCTCACAGCCCCGCTCCGCACAGTTCATCCATATTAGATAGACGGCAAGGCCAAACAGCACAGCACCAAAACAGGGTGTCATAGGAAATGATCCATGACATTCACGGGGGGTTGAGGGGCTTGTGGCATGAATCAGCTATCACTGTTGATGATCTTAGATGGTGACTTGTCACGCAGGTTGCAGGGTGCAGGGTGAAGGGTGAATTCTCTTGCAACCTTCCCTTATGCCCTGCAACATTGGGAGTGCACGCAGGTATGGGAGCTCTCACTCCCTTTCCTTCACTGCGTGTTCAGTTATGTGTGGGCGTTAATGTTAGCACTACCACTGACATACTATACTGTATATTATCTTCCCACTAAAACATCAAGAATGCGTCAGCAAGGGGTATTACACTAACAAGCATGTATGCACACATGCAGTATGAGTAGTTGTCGTCACGCATTTGTCTGTGAAATGCCTTAAACAAATGACCCTAAGTATATTCTTAATAGTGGCACAAAAGCCACCAAATGCACACTATGTACACACAGACGAAACAGACCCTCCAATCTTGACAGTGGTGACATTTGGATGCCCTGCTGTTATGACTAATCATTCAAAATGAAGGCACAAAATCTATCCCCGACTTCACCTCTTACACCCTCCCTCCCTTGCCTCCCCCACCTCCTGCCCACCACCTAAATGTCAGCATTTCAATTGGGCTCATTAATATGTTCCTTTTTACGGAGCCGTGTGTGTCTGTGTGTTTCTGTGTCTGAGCCTGAATAGTGTGTTGGGATGCTGTGTAAGGGAGGAGGGATGATCAGATTGCTAAGTTGCCTGTTGTCCTCTTTTTCTGTTTCAATATTACCTCTGAATCTCCTGAATTTTCTCTCCTTGTACGTCTCTGATCCATCATTATTTCCCTCCTCTCTCTAATTCTTTTTCTTAATTTCTTTCTGATTCATCATCGCTGGTGTGTGTGTGTGTGTGTGCGAGGCAGCGGCTGTGAATCACGCCGTGGCCTTTCCACTGACACGGCCTGGCCTGACCCAGACTGGACACCCCTTGGCTAAACAGTATCCATCATAATAGCATTCGTCTGGTCCCATAGCAGGCTCGCATGTTGGATGTATTATAGAAAAATGCCTCTATATGTGGATGAGGATTCATATACGAAAACATGCAGACAGCAGATGCAGGCACGCAAAGGGGAGGAGGAGGCTTGGACGGCCGATATCTAAAGAATACAAGACTTTCAGATCCTGACTGACTGTGAGGATCTGAGGATTTCTTGACATACTGTCAAAGAAGTGTGTTCACAAGGCAATGAGGCAAGGAGTGAGGATTACAAAGTAAGTGAACCAGATCTATAGGAATACACAATACAGCCTTGGAACACAGGCAAGCAGGTTAAAGACTGGAAAACCAAACGAGAGAGCTGCAACACCAATAACCTTTGAGCGAAATCAGCTGTGATAATCACCGATACTGTTCCATGAATTCAATGTCAGTTAGGACATTGTAATGCCTAGTAATAACATAAGTTATATTTGTGAGCTATTGGAAAGTACTTCAGTGAAACTTTTAAAATAATGCCATGTGATTGACTGGCAACCTGTCCAGAGTATACCCCCCTTCCATCTGATGGCATCGGCTCCAGCGTGCTACCCCCAGAAGAATAGCAAGTATAGTAAGACGATAATTAAAGCAGCTATAATGATTTTTTTATAATAATAATGGAAAAATGACTATGTGTAATGTGAAAGGGGCCCCTTGAAGTGTCTCCTCCGCAGTTTCCCTCAGCTGTACTGTGCATCATTCAGTTAATTGTTTTGGTTTTCCGGACCACTTTATTGGGTTCAGTCTCAACACTAAAAAAACTCACTGTAAAGTTACGCCCTCAGCACCAAAATAGCGCACAAAACGAGCCACTAGCTAGTGAAGATAGAGCATTTAGCAGCTTAAGAGCAAGATATTTCACATATTACACTGAAGTTATACAAACAAAAGACTGAAAAAGAGTGAATATTGAATTTGCATTTGACATGCAGCCAGACACACGTCTCCATGTGAATGCTAATGTTGCGTTGTGAAAAGTCGGCTTAAACTGATGTTGATGTGTTCTGTTTATAGCTTATTTCAGCCTCCTCCTGGTTGCTGCAAAAAATCTGCTATTGCAGCTTTAATTGGTCCTCGGTGAAAGCCATGATTTAAAGTAGTCCTCGTTGATATCGATGCACAGGCATTAATTCAAGCAGCTAGCCCTGCTGTCAGAGATCTGAGAGCCTGTTGGCAGCTTATATATAACTACAGTGAACAGCAACAAACAAACGGGGAAAAACATATTGAGTGTATTATTTACATATAGGACATACTGCACCAGGCTGTGACCTATGAGACAAACTAAAACAAAACAGCTCTGACCTTAACGTTTATAAGCTAATGCACTTATAAGTTAAAGGAATGGTTTGACATTTTGGAAATATGCTTAGTCACTTTTTTGCCAAGAGACAGATGAGAACATCAATAGCACTCTCATATCTGTGCTGTAAATGTGAAGCTGCAGTTGACAGCCAGTTAGCGTAGCTTAGCATAAAGACTGGAAACAGGGGGAACCAGCGAGATAGGCTATGTCCTACGTTTACAAAACCCGCCTACCAGCATCTTCCGAAGCTCACTAATAAACATGTTATATTTTCATGAATAATTTGTTTTTGTTCAGTCTGCCATCAGACAGAGCCAGGCTAGCTGCTTCCCCCAGTTTTCATTCTTTGTGCTAAGCTAAGCTAACTGGTTGCTTGCTATGGTATTATATTTATTATACAGACACAACAGTGGTATAAATGTTCTTATCTAACCATCAGCTAGACAGCAAGTGTATTTCTCAAAATGTCTATTATTCCATAACAAAAGTAATGTCTGAGAGGAATCTAAAAAAGGCATTACTCAAATGCTTGAAGTGTATTTTTTTTTTCAGTTGACCGTATTTACTGCTGTTCATTTTGGTCTGACAAGCTGCCAAGTGACTGGATGGTCTCCAACCAAAGGAGTCACAGTCTGGGCTATTATTAAAAAATCTATATATAAGCGGTAGGCTACTCTAAATCATATCACTTAGTCTAAAGTCTAATTCTGTTTTTTTTTCTCTGCTTGTCCTCTCAGGTCAGCAGTCATCAGGTCATTAAAGCAAGGCAGATTCATTCAGGTACAGTCTTAATGGCACATTGTCCCAGCAGACCACCCTAATGTTATCGGTCATATCTGTGACTGTATCCTACTGTTTTTACCTAAGAACCTTAGTTAGTATTCATTTTCAAAAGCCACAACTAATTACTAAATTGTAAGCCCCCGTGTTGTATTTTAAGTCACACCCACATATCTATATCAATCTTTTGCCTCTAACAAAAAAAAACCCAACAATATAACGCAAGCCTAGCATAATGTCTGTCATCTATCAATGACAATTAACCAGGCTGATTTGTGGCATATTAAAAAAAGACAAATTACAGCATTTTGATCCTGAATAATGACTTGATCCATTCAAAAACTTTTAAAAAGACAACCTGTAGTTCCATCCCCTCTAATCTGTTCTGTAATTAATTAACTCATTTCATTTCATGCACATTCTTTGAATTACTGTTTTTTAACAAATACACTTTTGAAAGATTACTTTCCATTCTTTTAATTTGCTACAAAAAAAACACAATAAAATAATGAATGCTGAGGCCCCGGGAGTCTGTGGGAAATTTTTCCTTCCTTCTTTAGATTCATTAATGTCATTTTAGAACTGTTCATTGTGAGGAAAGAGAGCCAGAGATGAATCCACGGAGAGGTGGAGTTGTACGCTTTCCATATCAGAGACTTACGGAGAGAAAAAGAGAGAGCGGGAAAGGGAGATTCATTAAGATCAAAGGAACGTTTTCTTCAACATTGTTCTTCAGTTAATTCCTTAAGTCCTGAAATAAGACATACAGACGGTGGGTATAGACAATATGTCTCTGCATGTGTGTTTGTTTGTTTACGAGTGTATGTAAATGGAAACTGCTCATTTGAGAGTATACACCTGTGAGTGTATTGTGTGTATATATGTGTGTGGGTGCATAAAGCTACAGTATTTTGCAGCTGCCTTTGATCGTAGACGACGGCGCTAATCAGACACCTTTGTCAGAACAGCAAACAGACAGCGGCGGAAACGGAAAGATGAGAGAAACTTAAACATTCCGCTGGTATCAGTTTCCCTAACAAACTGTGGACCTTACAACATGGTTGTCATGGAAATCACAGTAGGTAGTCAGTTTGTGTGTGCATGAGTGCGTGTACATATGTGAGTACTGCACGGGAGGGCTGAGTGTGCAGTGATAGACGGATACAGTGTGTGTGTGTGTGTGCGTGTGCGTGTGCGTGTGTGTGTGTGTGTGTGTGTGTGTGTGTGTGTGTGTGTGTGTGTGTGTCTATCAGTGGGACACAGTTAGAAGGGAATTGTGCTGATTAGTTGGGGGGCCCAAGGAACAGAAGGGGAACAATACCCCCCTTAAAAATGTCGTCTCTGTCAGCATCTGACTTCACCACTTCCCCCTCTCTTTCTGTTTCTAAGCGGACGTGATGAGGTCAGACTGGGGCACCCCCACGTCTTGGGCATGGCTTCGGGGCACCAACACGAGTGCCAGCTCTGCTTACGGCTGGTGCCAGCCTAGCACAACACTGTGCCGCTGTTTAAGTGTCCCTCCAATTGAGAGAAATTCAATAAATAAAAGAGTGAGTGCATGTGTGCGCGGATGTGTTTGTTCACAACTCTGAATTTGTGTTTCAGCACACGTGGACGTGAAGTATCTTTCCAAATAGCAGGAAATTAGACAAGTCAAAATTAAATAAGACATCTAGCTTAAAAAAAAAAACCCTGCTCACGCATTTAAAGGCCTTTTGGTTGCCTTAGGGAGAAACAAGAGAAAGTGGCACTTCATCTGAAAACGAGTCTCGCTTCAGAGCAAGAGACTCCTTTCAGATGAAGTTGATTCATCTTTAACAAGATTAATTAACTGATCCCTTGTACACTCCCTTAAGACCGCACGTGTGTGCCCGCCTGAGTGTGTGTCTTTTGTCAGAGCTTGCCAAATGTCGGGAGTGTACCCAATTAGTTAAAGAATCCGGACCCACACACCTGTCTACCTGTGATGACAATGGCCCATGGCTGCGCGCATACATTTACACATTAATTGACCAGCTTGGGCCATTAATTAGTCAGTCAGGAAACTTAATGACTAGCCAATAATAGGTAACACCAGGGAAGGGGGGACTGCACAGGCAAAGCCACATGTGCAAACACCTAGCATACTTCAAAAAAGATACTGTATGTATATGAAACACCACTGTAAATACAGAGGATTTAGGAATGCTTACAAGCATTTATGTGTTACATTTACATAGACAAACAAACGCATTTATTTTCATAAGTAAGGCTAAAAGATACGAGTCACTTCTACTTGTGAATAACCTCCTAAAGCATTACAGTAGGATTACATTATATATAGCTACAGACTCAAGACGAGATAGTTTCTGCTTTCTTGTGAAATATAGAACACATATATGCATGCTCAAATTAGGATGCACAATTGATTCAGATTTTCCAAGATTACATGTTTATCTAGTCATTACTGATTCTACTAATAAACAACTGCTTGCAAAAGGCCCTCGACAACCTCATTCTCGTCAAATATAGGCAAAAATCTGATCTAAAACAAATTCACAACCCAATTTCTACACTGTTCTCCTTCCACTCATGTTTTACCTCCACCCATCAATTTCTAGTACATTCTCAAAACGTGTGGCCCAGCATTTGATATTATGACCTTGGAGGAAAGAAAAGACAAAAAAAACTATCCCGACGTCTGTAGCCTCCTTCACATCAAGTACAAGTGCTATGTTTTTAGAGTGCTTGGAATTAAAATTGTTTCTCAAGTAACGCATACTCAATATCTCTTGAATTTAATCGGTTAGTGAAGGGCTGATGAGTCCAGGCTTGTGTATGTGTGTGTGTGTGTTAGTGCACAAGTTACCTCTCTGTCTTTGAGGACAGCCTGAGTTCTGTAGAGCAGCAGAAGACGAACGTCGCTGTCTTGGAGGCTGAAGTTGCTCTCGAGGATCTGCAGCACTTCGATCCGAGGCCGCACAGGGAGGGACGCGTCGCCGCAGAATGGATGCAACCAAGCCAGCAGGTCATCGGAAGTCACCTTGCTGTCACTGAGAGTGGACGGGGGAGAAGGACAGTGGAGTGAGTGAGGCCGAGATAAAGAGACAGAGATTGAGAGGCAGAGTTTAGAGGTTCTTCTAGAAAAAAGACTGAAGTGATCGAGTGCTCAGGGGTCTCATTCAGGTTCAAGGCTAAAAAGATTACATCGATTTGTAAAGAAAGCACGTTCACCACCACAAACACAAGTTATACACATCTGATTTAAATCGATTTTAATGCCAGATTTTCACAAATCATTTTTCTTCCTCCTCACACTTATTGTTATTGTTATTGTTCTGAATCTGCAATTAAGCAACAAAAATTCACAGATTTGAGCTTCTCAAATGAGAGGATTTGCTGCTTTTTTTGTCTTTTGGATTTTACAGTTGAATATTTTTGCAGTTCTGGCTGTCGGACCGAAAAATACATTTCTTCGGGGTTTCAAGAAACGGTGATGGGCATTTTTTCCTGGAGATCATACCCGCTGGACATGTCGACATGTTGCTTTTGTTAAATAAATAACGTTTATTTTGCTCCTTACATTTTGTTACCTATAAGGGTGAGTCAGGTCTCCATGAATAATAAATTATAAAGAGGATTATTGCTGCTGTTGGCCTCATATTTATATAACACAGCATCTCATTGTAGCAGGATTCAAAGCTTTAGTCTTATATTTGGAATATTAGTAATTATTATTAACATTGTTTATACAGCGATTATGGTCCTGTAGTCCGAGCCACACAATATGAATAACAAAAAGAAAAAAAAATCCATTCAGTCTTTCAGCTGTAGGCCTGTATAGAAATTGACCAATGGGAGCCATTCGGTCCGAAATGCTCCCTTGCTATGTCAACACATGTTAGCATACGTTAGCAGTGTGTGTTTTTAGCCATCCGGCTTCTAACTCTGTGTGACGTTAGGAGGCGAGGGAGGGTGATACGAGCTTGGGGGGAGGAATCGTGGAACACTGTGGGGAGAGGTTTAGTGTGGGGGTGGCGGGATGCTTTTTTTCAAATCTGTCTCAGAGGCTCAACTGATTTTCAGAATGTAGACCATAGCTTTAAATAACCAACAAAGTATGCCTGTGTTGACTTACACACATCTGTTAGTAAAATAATTCTTAGTTGCAGCCAAAATGCTTATGCTTTGTGCATAACTACACTAACTATAACTATACAAATGAGGAATCAGTTTGTCACGGATCTATTTGTTCCATTTTATTTTGTTTGGCCGATGGTCACAAAAGGTGCTATCCAAAAGTCAACATCTTAAAAAAACAGGCAGGTTGGCAGGTGCCTCTTGTTGATTCAACTGAAAAACAGACATTTTACCGGCGTTTGACACTCAGCAGGTTTTAATTTAAGGACTTGAATAGAGCTGAGAGACAGTAGATAGTGACAGAGGAAGAGAAACATCTCTGAAGCGTGTTTGATTTATGAATGGAAAAAGTGCTTGCGTGTGTGCTTGCGTGTGTGCTTGCGTGTGTGCTTGCGTGTGTGCGTGCGTGAGTGAAAGAGAAGATGAAGATAACATACCCACTCTGGACATTTCTATGCACAGCGGTCACCATGGCCTCCAGGACCGTGAGGGGTTTTGGGTAATTTGTCAGGGCATCTGGGTCTCCACTGAAAAAAACAAACCAAATCACCCCAATCATCTAACATAATACGCTAATTAAGATAATACTTTCAAATTACCACAATACAGAGGGACAATAACTGAGAAAAAAAAAAATCAAAAAAGGCTTTCTTCTCAGGAACAGTGTTAGTTGAAAATGTGTCTGGCAGCAATTTAATGCTTGAAGCAAATGCGGGTTTGTAAAAATAACTATCGTGAAATAATTTCCTATTATGATTAAGTTGTAGAGACTCTCAGCAAGAGAAAAACATTTAAACCTGTCTCCATCATTACAGCACTGTGAGCATGTTGGTGAAATTCACCGCAATGAATTATTATGAAATAATTGAACGTTGATTAAAGAGGTTTGTCTTTTAAAATGAGGTGCAAATGAAATTTAATGGCAGGTAGGTGAGCTTAAAAAGGTAATGTGTGCTCTTCCTGCAGCGTCATTAGTGTGTTTCCTGGTGTGGCTGTTGGTTCTGCTGCAGTGTGTGTATGTGTGTATGTGTGTGTGTGTGTGTGTGTGTGTGTGTGTGTGTGTGTGTGTGTGTGTGTGTTTGTGTGTGTGTGTACTGTATGTCGCAAGAGGAGGGCTATTTTTCACAAAGACAGAAAGGGGGGAGAGTGGGGGGTAGAGAAGGGTGATTTCCCCCGACTCCACTCCGGTTTGCTGCTGGTCTCATGTGCGTACACGCACACACAAATGTGCCGCGGCCCACGCATACACCAGCAGACATATATACTATACACGTACGTATATGCGGGACATAAAAATGATCTGGCAAAAAAGGTAGAAAGATGACGCAGCATTTTCTATATTGCATTTTACCACTTACATTTTCCCTTCAAAGACACGCAAACACAGAACAGTTATGACAGATACAAAAGATGGCCATTAGTGTGAGGCTCAGGTACGCCTGCTGCGCCAGACTGAAGGCTCTGGGAGAGCCAAAAACAAGACCAGCTCATTCATACCTGCCAAACACAATGCTTTGAGAAAGCCCTGCAACAACAGACACACACATATATACCAAACACACACACACACACACACACACACACACACACACACACACACACACACACACACACACACACACACACACACACACACACACACACACACACACACACACACACACACACACACACACACACACGCACACGCACACGCACACACGCACACACGCACACACGCACACGCATGCATAAAGGAATATTCAAATGCAAGAACAGTGACATGTTCAAGGGAACGAAAACATCCAGTGAATACATAAATTGTGTGTGTGTGTGTGTGTGTGTGGCAGCGGAGTGAGATCTGGAGGGGAACAGCTGTATCAGGCTGCATTAATTATAAGAAGATAATGAATCAGAGAAAGGGGGAAAGTGTGTGCATGCAAAATAGTGAGTGTGTCTTTGTGTTCTTCAGGGATATTGCCCACATGTCTACTTAACTACGAATGTGTGTGTGTGTGTGTGTGTGTGTGTGTGTGTGTGAGTGTGAGTGTGAGTGTGCATGTGTAAATGCAGGTGCCATCTATCTGCACCATGCGCCATTGAGCAGCCATAAAGAAGCGGGAAATGAGGCGGGAATATAATCAAGGCGATTGGCACTCATTTATCAAGCCAATCAGGTGGGCCCGATGATATCTGGCCCTGTCAGTAAAACTTGCTCATTGGTCTGTCAGTGTTAGCACACAAGGTTCTTAGAGCATTAAGGACAAACAAACAACAAAAAGCTCTACTATGGAAATGCCTATGCGACTTTGCTTGCATTTTGTAGTGTTTGTATGTTAAGTCCTACAATATTCTAAACTCTAGCAGCCCTGCAGACATGTCAGGCTGAATCATTTCTGCCTTCCTTTTGAATGCACTGAGCAGGAAGACGCCAATAAAGTACTGCGAGTCCAACCTCCACAGGCAACTAGTCTAGATTCAATTCAACACTTCAGGCATTTGTTTTGACAGTGTTTTTTCCCCCCCACCAACACACTGAGCCTAAAGTGGACCAACATACTGAATATATTTTCAGGAAACACCAGACAGAGATCCAAACCAACAGAGCTCAGGTAATGTGTCGGTGTGTTCGGGTGGCCTTCACTATTTTAGAACATGCATAATAAAGCCTATTTTTAAGCTGGCTAAAGATAATTCTCTTAAACTGACTTGATTTAAAAATACATGTTTTTTTTTAAATACATATAATCTTACATGACAGGTATGAAAAGAGTGCATAAAGGTGATAATGTTGTTTGACAAGGCGAGACGGTGAATGCAATCAAATAAGGAAATTGGTAAATACATACACTAACCTGACAACCTGATTTTCCTCCTGCCTTCGTTAGGTTTGTCAAAGTGGGCTTTATGTTTGGCAGTGTATATCTCCTCAGCTATATCTTCTCAGTGTTGTTCTATTATAAACCATTTTCTAAACAACTCGGGGGGCTAACAGGAGGCCTACAGTTTTGCAACACCATTTATGATTTAAATCCCAGTAAAATAACACTTTACTTGGATGATTGTGGTGAAGAACAAGATAACAATTAGCAAATGCAACTGCAGTGGTTTAGCAGTGCAGCATTAAGTCATTTTCTCTATATGGGAAAATGTATAAAGGAAATTTAGAAGCACTTGTAGTTTATATTTATCGAGACATCGAGACGCAACATAGTTATGTTGATGCTATTTAAGTCCAACGAATATTTTTTGTACTTTTAAGTTAGCTTCTGTTAAAGTATAAAAGATATGTGAAATTTGTTTAGTGTGCATAAACGTCCTGTCATCACCGTGAGGTTTTCAGGCAACCAGCAGAGACTCCAGGAACTAAGTTGTACAAGTTCTTTTTTTTTTACATTTTGGTTGTTGACATGTTTATTATTTCACTTTAAAGGTGACTGTAGGTTTATTATTCAGCTGTAGAAAAGCCAGGCCAGCAGTTTTTCCCTGCTTCCACTCTAAAGCAAAGTTGGGCTGAACGTACCTACTTGCTCCAGCTCCATAGTTAGAGCACAGGCACCAGAGTGTTATCAGTTTTCTCTCGGCAGGAAAGCATGTTCTCAATGGTCAAATATTTGTGTATTTGTTTCCACAATTTTTTTAATTAAATAGCACAAAGAAGGAAAGAAAAAGCATTACAGCGGTACAGTGTGTCTGCTTTAAAGTGAAAAAAAACGCAACACGAATCCCGCCATGTTAATGTATTTTTGTACTGAATGGAGAGAGGGAGAGAGATAATACCTGAGTGCGGCCACTACTCGTTCCATCGCATCATGAAGCACCGTTTTAACAGACAGGTCTAAGGGTCCAACAGCCACACGCAGAAGCTCTCCAATGCGCTCTAGAGGCTGTCCATCAGTTGCCATGGTAACTGCCAGCTCATGTACTTTTGACCTCTCGGATCGGGACAAATCATAAAGTTGACTGTAACTCTGGAATACAGAAAAAAGAGTGATGGTCAGGCAGACACTTTTGACCTGACAGGGAAAATATTTATGGGAACAACAGTCGGAAATAAAGAAGAGCATAAAGGGGCGAAATAAATCATAATATACAAAGCCACAGCCTTGATCAACAATATTGAGAAAGGACGAATAAACAAACAAATGGTACAGTGAGATGGCAGAAGAAAAGAATGACAGGTATTGAAGAAAAATATAAGGGTAGAGTGAAAGTAGTGCAGTGTGATGTAGGAAGTACAAAGTTCAGTGAGCCAAGTTCATTGTTGAGTGTTTGGTTCTCTATAGGTATTTACCCAGAGGGCAGCGCTAACCTGAACCTGCTCACTCTCGCTACTGCCCTGCTCACCTTTGTTTTTCCAGGCAGGCGGAGAATCTTGAACTGG
Organism: Echiichthys vipera; assembly: GCF_963691815.1. NCBI lineage: Eukaryota > Metazoa > Chordata > Actinopteri > Perciformes > Trachinidae > Echiichthys > Echiichthys vipera. Next base: position 19,376,516 of record NC_139844.1, read on the forward strand.
AGAGTCAGAGATGGCATTTGGTTGTGTGTATGTGTCAGTCCATGTGTGTCTTTAAAAAGATATTTACTTATTTTGAAGGTCCCATATTATAAAAAGTGAGATTTCAATTTATTTTTAAATTATAAAGCAGGTACTATAAAAGCGCTCAATCCACAGAGAAATTCACATATATATGGGTAGGTAGAAGGTGCAGCTGCAGTGCTGTTAATAAGAACACAGAGACAGAGTGCAGGTAACAACAACAACTCCCTGGTCATTTTTTGGATATCCAAAATCCTCCTACTGGTTTTTAGAGGATATAAGGATGGGATGTCAGTTACCTCTGACATTTACAGTTCCTGTCAATGCTCCAGGTGAGTGGCACAACGACTTTGACACACAAAAAAAACGGGCATACACACACTTACATACGTGACTCCCAAGTCGTTTTCACACAGCGACAGTGCGGGAATCAGGACAACGGTTCTACAGTTTCTTAAGGTTATGAAACCGTGATGTTATGTCACCGCGGTTAAGTAAAAAAAAAACAAAGAAATCAAAACAATAAATATCAATCAAAAACAAACTATCAATTAAAAAAAAATCAGCTGGCAAAAAAACCCCGTACATTTCAAAGAAACTAGATGCACAGTACTGCTAATGCATCAAGGAACGCACAGTTTTGTTGTCTGCCAGGGGAAAGACAAAAACAAGGACAGATGTTGCAGTGTCATGTATCATTTCGGGCGTCTCGGGTATCTCAAGATGGCAGACTTTTTTTCCGAAAAACAAACCGAAAGCAATGTTTAACAAATCTTTGCACTCAACATATTCATTGCGAGGTGCTATGGGAAAGCTTTTACTGATTCCCCTGTACACTCTTGAGCAAGACATTGACATTCTCTGCATTGGACTCAGACTAGGGCGGCCTTTGTTACCTTCTGTTTGTAATATTCATTGACAGGATATTGATATTCATAAAATCGATGCTATTCATGATACATGAACATATATTCCTGTCATAATCATAGGTAGGTTTCCAGACAATGTTCACTGCAATCTCTCGTGTGCTCAGCTGAGGATAATACAGTCTGGGAGTCACACTTTAGACCACGGTCATATCATGGAAAGTGGATATTGTCAGTGCAAGTCTGCCACATGATGAAAAGCACACGTATTTTGGGTGTTATCCATGAGCGAACAAGAGTTTAAGCACCGGTTAGGGACAGTGGGTGTGATGAAGACAGAGCTGCGCAATAAAACTAAGCTCTTAATACTCTGTTCCAATTCTTCCTTAATGAACACAGGTTTAGGTATACTGTCAGACAGTGAATAATGATACAAGTGGCAGATTTTAGGCTGGGAGTATCTCAGTGAGGTGGTTTTTTGGCATCTAATAGAGATCCCACTTGGCTGATTGAACGATAGATGCATGCATGAATAAATGGAACAGTCTGGTACCATAAGAAGATGGAATAGATAGGTGGTGTAGAGGTTACGGTATCAAGTGTTAACCTCAATATCTCCAGTTTACATCTAGCCGGGTATAAAAGGTAAAGAAAAATGCCCCAAAAGATCATAATTTTTAAACGTGGGTCATTTTACATGTTACAACACTATGACGGCTCATCATCATGAGCGTGGTTTTTATATGCTACAGTATTTTATTCATAGTGCATAATATGAAAACATCGGGGAAGGTTCTAATACACAACTGTACCATCTTCTATGTGACTGCAGTGTGTAATTTTCTGTCCTCATGGCAGGTCAAGGCGCCTGTGGTGGATTCCTCTACAATCTGCTATCATTCCCAGCGGCTGGTCACGTACAAATGATAAATGACCATAGTATAGCTAAACAGAGCCTACAGGGCTCCTTCTATCTATCTTTTTCCACCCATCTGCCCTTTCCTGGTTCTTATATCCTTTTTATCTTTCTCCAAGGATATAATCGCTTCCTGCACCAGTAGAAGAGAAGTTCCGTTGTTGAGGTTGGACTGTGTGTGTGTGTGTGTGTGTGTGCGTGCGCACACCTGTGGCTTTAGCGTATGCTCTGCCACATAATACTTGTATCTTCACTATTATGGAGGGCATGTGCTTTTAAATAGAGTTACATCAGGGGCTAAATGTTATAAACAGTGTGAGGGTCAAAAATGATCAGTTTTCATGGGTGTCTCATGGTCGCATAGCAACACTCAGCTCTGCCCCCTCTCTCTGGCCCCACATTCACTTTGTGTATACACACACATACACACAGCCACAGGGAGGTGACAGTGGGGTAAGTCAGAGTGACTTTGCTTAATGAGATACAGCATGGTGTACTTACTGTATATACGGCCATATGGCAGGGCTCATTTCAAAGAGAAGACCATAGATTTACATTAATATATCCTTGACTGGTCCCAGTGAGGGTAAGAGCTTAGTCAAGCAGAACCAACCCAGGAATATACAACATACACACGCACAAACAAGCCTCAGACAAAGTACATACAGACACAATCTCTATGTGCAACTAAAGGTGACCCCATGAACAGGCAAGGGTAAAGGATGTGAGAGATCAAGTGTGTGTATCAGGGTACGTCAGGGACCAGAGCCCAGAGGCCTCATTTATAAAACTGTGCATAGGATTCATGTCAAAGGTGGCGTATGGACAATACATAGGACGTACCTGTGCACACAAATACTGGGATTTATAAAACAGTGCACATGCACGTCCTACGCTACTTTCCCTTTATAAATCCCATTAACTCCAAATGTGGCAAAAAGTATACGTTCTTGTTTGAGAGATGGAAAAAAGGGAAAAAAAATGTTGTTTAGAGGGCACAGAGTGGGCATTACTTAAAAAGCTGTAGAGTGGAAACATGTCGCGGACACAGCGTCAGAAGGTCAGGCCGTGGACGAAATGAAAAATAGATGAATGAAAGCATTTTCATTCTCACTCTGTGCACTTATAGCAACATGAGTGCAGTCAATAATCATAAGCACCGTTTTTTTATTTCCCTGTTCCCAGAGATCCAAATGAACCATGAGAGTCGGAACCGGCCCATAAGACACCTCATTTGTTAGTGAATCAGCGAGTGTGCGTCATTACGCATTGTGATGACATGGCTTTTTTTTATATATCTATCCATTTGATTTGATTGATCTACAAAAGCTACAGGTGTGGGAATTAATCTGATCTAATTTCTAATAAAAACAAACACATTGAAAACAAAAAAAACAAACAAAAGCCATAAAAATAAGTGCTATATAAAACCCTATGATATATGATAACCATATTAAAACTGGGCTCATACTTGCCAGACTGAGGCATTGATAACAGCATCAGTGTTAAACATTTTTTGTCCTGTCTGCAGTGTAATTTATAAGAATAAACTCCATACCATGCAAGAACAGCTTAATAATTACAGCGCATATTTATGAGTGATGAGGATTACTTTCAAAGACATCTTCATTTGAATTCAATTTGAACGATCATACATCTTGTTGATGTTTTTTTGCACTGCAGAGAGAACTGATCAAACAGCTGTTAGTGTATTAATTGTAAGAAAGGCTTTTGTGAATTCTTCATGAGTAATAAGCTTGCGTGGAGGACAAATCCCAATGTTTCCCAAAGTGGTGAAAATCAACGGTACCAAGAGACGGAATTTGACTTGTATTTAAGGCAACTGAAGGGAGTTCTTAACCGCTTAGAAAAAGTCTAAATTCTAATACTGATGCCTCTATATCAGACAGCAGAGCACCATTGTAGATGCCCATTACAGTATGTCACATAAGTAGAGAAGTGATCCAAAGTAATAATTGTTCCATTTCTTTACACAAGTAGGCAGTAAGTAGTGTAAAGGGAAGAAAAATACTTGTTTTTGATTTAGATAACTGAAATTGAAAGGTCATTTTGGTCAATTTTGGATTTAAAATCAAAATAAACAATGTAATGGATTAAGTGTCTACCTGCTGGCCGTCTTTGAGCGACAGAATAAAGGGATGACTCATAGTGTCCAGGTGGGCCTGTGATTGCTGCAGGTGTGTCAGAGCCTCTTCAAAAGTCATCCCTGCTGGCTCCTTCCCTTCCTGCTCCCCAGCACCTCCATCGCCCGCTCTCTTCTTGCTCTTTTCGCCCAGCTGGCGCAGGGCTTTGGTGGCTCGTTTTATCACCTCCAACCTCGCCTGGATGCTCAGCTGGAGACGGAATAGGATGGACGGAAGGAAGGGAATTAGGAGGAGGAGGAGAAGGAATGGGATAAGGGTAGAAAATTGGGGTGAGGGTGGGGGTCAAATTGAGCAAAGAGTGGGAAAGAAATGTGCACAAGTTATGTTTAATAATTTCAAACATAACATGTTGAAGAGAGGGAGGTATAACCCGATATATATGCACCAAAACATGCCACTAGGAACTTGAGTAGCATGTGTGTATGTGAGTGAGAGAGATCATAGTTGGCAGCCTGGTGTAATTGATTCTATTCATTGAGAGCAGGTTAACCATTCATGGGGAGAAGAGACAGCCTTTGGACTGTAGGGGTTTTACTCTCTTGCATGGAAGCACACAGGCCCTAGCAAGCAGGAAAGAGTCACACAAGGAAGACACTTAAAAATCATCCAACTTCACATTTCCACCTACCTCAGCCACACAGGCTACTCATACTACTGCATTTGCTAGAAACCTTGACTCAGACTGACAGCACCTCTCTCTGCCAGGACAAAATGATCAGTCAAATGGTCAGTCATTTTTTTTCTCTCAAAGTGTAAGTGTGTGTATGAGCATTTGTGTGTAAGTGTGTAAGTGTGAAATGTATTACTTTTTATGTGACAGGGGAAAGAATTAGATATAAGCACTGGTATACAGTATACTGTAGCGAGGTTTGAAAACAGGCTGGATGTTGGAGTTTGAGCATAGGGGGGACGTTTCCACTAAAGAGGCTGTCTAAGATCAATACATGGGGGGATGGGGGGGTGAAAGGTCAGAGTGAGATGGGTGAAGATTTTTTCCTTTGAAGGTTTAAAAATATTAGAAAAAAAAGGAAATAGTGGGGTGAGGGGAGAGGGAGATGACAGTGGGTCTCTGAGTGGTAATCTACATGTTAAAAAGCACAGTGGGAAAACAGTGCCTGCTGGGAATTGGAGTTTAATGGGCTCTGAAGTACAGAGGGATCAATTAGCTCTCTCTGAGGCACCGGGTCTGAGAGGGTTCCTTTTGCAAGACAAATGCATGCAGTGTGCCACTGTGGAGAGAAACCAGTGGGCTACTATTGATAAGGTGCGCTGAGGCACTTTAAGTCTCCTATTTTTCAGAGAGCTGTAATTATGTGGCTGACATTTCTTGTGCAATTTTATAATTTATTTCATGAATGAATGACTACTATGTGCTTTGGGATGACACAGTGTGGATGAAGAGAACAGAATAATGTATTCAAAATTAGGAAAGGGCTTTTTGGTATTCCAAAGACATGAGAGACAACGGGTCAGACGATGGAGAATACAGAGTGAGAAATATCACAGCATGGTCAAGTTACCGGAAACCTCCATGATCTTTCCTTTTATACAATATAAATCTTTTCTGGATGGCTGCCTGGCACCAACCACCTTCTGTGCTGCAATTACAAACTGTCAGTCTGCCAAACTCCCACCAGTTCCTGTCTGAGCATCATTCACATTGTGATTTCAGGGGGAAAAAAACCCCACAAACAACACTATTATTGGACCAATGTCTAGGCTTACATGTTCGGCTGCATCAGATGAGAAGGTGATGCTATCCAGGAAGTGGACAGCGTCGACGGGGACTAGCCTGTCCAGGTATTTGCCGCAGGTGTCGTACGCATGGAGGTAGTCTTGGTCGCTCTGTGGGGGTCTCCTCAGCAACTGGGGGTCTCCCTTCCAAAACAGCTTCTGAAGCCATACTGCGTGGACTGCACTGGGGGAGACTGTTGTCCCTCCACCGCCAAGAACAGGCAGCCGACTGGCAAGTTTGGAGATAGACAGTACGTTCTGACTGGTCAGAACTGGTTGGAGAGTTGCCAGCGGATCCAACGATTCATCGGTCAACTTCCGGTAGTTCAAACCTGCAAGAAAGAATTACTTATTTAGAAACGGGACTTTGTTCAGCATTAAATGTATTCTGAAATTTGTATGTTTTTGGTTTAAAATAATAACACATGGAGACGACGTATTCTCCACCTAAGCCAACCCTCATGCTCATAGTGCACTGCACATTTATGAGCAAAAATACACATTATCTACTTTGGCTCACATGTTTTCGAAAGGGAAATATGGTTGTTGGTCAATTTATCATGCTGTTTAAATAATGTCTTTATATATGCTTTGTGCTTTGTAATAGATACATTTCCCTGTCAGCTGACATGAGGAAATTATTAAATTTAAAAAAAAAATGTTATTAAACATTTACAGTGACTGGCATTGTCATGAAAACAGTGCACTTGATTGATCTGGATCCTGTTTTTCCTTTGATTATGAGCCTCTGTTCTTGTAACCTAATCATAATGTCCAACCCGTATATACTATGCGTTACCCTATGTTCTTGGTCGGGACTCTGAACCTAGCCCGTGGTGTAGGAGCTCTAACGCAGCTGTAAAATAACTCTGTTGTACTCTGAATTTTGTTTGTCTTTTGTAATTAAACCAAACTTCTAACAGTATACAATTGGATTTATTTGCTCATTTCTCAATTAGAATTGCCACAACAACTGTAATATGATGAATAAAGCATATGTGGCCAGCTTTTATGTTTAGGCATACATTTCTTTTGTGGTAGCACAAATGTATCCACTCACCAAGGCCGAATAAAATAGCTGCATTGATTGAGAAATACGAACATTCTAATTACTACAGCAAATCCAACACTTTTCTGTTCAGAAAAGGGCACTTTGCTACTGCTTTCACATACAATATGTTCGAATCGTGCAGCACTTAGAATAATTACAGTGATTTGATATGCAGAGGTTGTTCAATATTCCATTACAAGACAGAAATGTGCAAAGAGAAATGTGCAGAAGAGAGTAAAAGGTTAATGTGAACAACAAATATAAAGCCTGTGTGTGGAAGTGGTACTGTCTGTCTGTGTCTGCATGCATAGGTATGCATATCTCCTACAGTACCACTGCAGTATTCTACTGTATGTATGTGTGTGTGTGTGAGTGAGTGATGAGTGAGTGAGTGAGTGAGTGAGTGAGTGAGTGAGTGAGTGAGTGAGTGAGTGAGTGAGTGAGTGAGTGAGTGAGTGAGTGAGTGAGTGAGTGAGTGAGTGAGTGTGAGAGTGTGAGAGAGAGAAAGAGAGAGAGAGAGAGAGAGAGAGAGAGAGAGAGAGAGAGAGAGAGAGAGAGAGAGAGAGAGAGAGAGAGAGTAGTGTGCTCTTGGTCTCCATTGCTATCAGACAGACACATTACTGTGGCAACACCGCAGCCTGTCTGGGCTTTAAATATTTAACACTGGTCTGCCTGTGGGGAGGGCTCTGTCAACGCTGCTCGGAATCCCACACGCACACACACATAAAAAAACTACGAGTGCGCACACATTTCTTTCAGACAGGCCCAGACGGAAACTTGCACCGCCACTAAGAGTTACATGCACTTACACATGTACTCCCTCTGTCTCAGCCTGCCCCACCCACTCCTCTTTCTGCATCAGCATCTCATTCCCTTCCTCAGGAGAGCTCGCTCAGTCAGTCAGACAGTCACCTGGTACTGTGTCTGAAATTGTGGTGAATATTGGACACACACCACCTGCCTCTATTCTGTCAAAATGCCTTGTAAGTGCTTCAGGACTGTGTGTGTGTGTGTGTGTGTGTGTGTGTGTGTGTGTGTGTGTGTGTGTGTGTGTGTGTGTGTGTGTGTGTGTGTGTGTGTGTGTGTGTGTGTGTGTGTGTGTGTGTGTGTCTTCGAGTTGGAGTTGGTAGAAAGTTGGTGGCTCTGGAGACACTGTAACAGCCTGTGTGTTTTGCTACAACAGTGTGAATGCGTGCACAGCGCTTTAGTAAGAGCAACTGACTTTATGCAGCATGCTCCTCTCTTTTTTCCCCCTTTGTCTCTTGACTCCAAGCTGCTAAAGACACCCGACTCTGTCCTGCTCTCTAATGAATTTGGAGAAGGCTAAACTCCATTCTACATCTACATTCTAGTCCTCTGCGGTGCTAAGCCCTGGATGCAGCCACAATGCCCTTGCTAAAGCACATAGTCAGTACACTGTAAAGAAGCTGAAGCTTTTACTTGGATTTTATTTTAGAAATAAGTTTTTCTTTTCCTTTAGGGTGAAACAGAAACTGGTTAAGTCATCCTTTCTTCCGATTATTGATTACGGTGATGTGTTATATATGAATGCTTCCGTTCAATGCCTCCACGTGCTCGATAGTGTGTATCATGGTTCATTACAGACTGTGGAGCTCTAACTCATCATTGTGTTTTATACAGTAAAGTAAATTGGCCATCGTTATACGTGCGCAGGCTCGGCAGTTGGTATGTGCTGATTTACAAGGCTATTCTTGAGATGATTCCATCTTATTTATCTTCCATACTAATCTTAACTGACAGGGCCTCCTACAGTCTCCGCTCTCAGGAGTTTTATCATTTCGCTGTTCCTAAGGTGAGAACAGAGATGGGGATGAAAGCTTTTAGATTTTTTGCTCCAAGTACATGGAACATTTTGCAGTCAGAGCTTAAACTCCAAAGTCTGGTATCTCTGAATGTATTCAAGTCCAAGATAAACTCCATTACATCCAGGCTTCAGAAGTGCAAATGTTTTATTTGAGTGCAAATGTTTAAATTAATCTTGTAAATTCTTTTAACTCATTTTTGGAAAATTCAATTCTTATTGTATTCTAATTGTTTGTTTCTTTTTTTTGTCTGATTAATGTGTCCTTGTGTTGAACCTTCATGTGCTGTCATTCTTGGCCAGGTCTCCCTTGCAAAAGAGATCTTGGATCTCAATGGGACAAACCTGGTGAAATAAAGGTTAATAAAATAATAAAAAAGAATAATAAAAAAAAGATAGCGGAGATAGTTGAGATTTTTTTCTTAATTCATGTAGAAATTCAACAAAGTCTTGATGTGGAAAACCCAAAGGTGTGTGTATGTGATTTGTGTATGTGTGCGTCTGTGTGTTAAGTAGAGACATGTGTCACCAGCAAAAGCTGTGGTGTTATCAGGAACAGAGGGAGGAAGTGAGGCATGAAAACACAGCTGACACTCGGCTGACCTTTACTGAACTTCATCGGGAAGTGACACCACCTCCACCCGTACACAACAGAGTTTGAGCACTCTAGCCGGACCACTGAACCGGTGACACGCTACAACCTGGACCTGACGTCCTTGGAGAGGGTGTGCCACACAATTCTAAGTGGAAACAGCATCTTACTGCAATGTTGTTGCTGTTTCAGGAGCTCTGGGGGTGTTAGGTAGATTGACATTTAATACAGAGGTGGATTGCTTCCCTTGTCCTTAACAGAAAAATGTAAATTGATTTGTTTGTTTAAATTCTGTGGCTTTTCTATTTTGGAGCTGGTGGAGCAAACATGGAATAAGGTATAAACAAGAGTATTATAGGTATCCCAGGTCAATTAATAATATAATTTCAGGATAAAAAAAGCTTTTATACATATTAGGGCTGTCAATCAATTAAAATATTAAATTGCGATTAATGGCATGATTGTCCATAGTAAACTTGAGATAAATAAAATTAATCATACATTTTTTTTATCTGTTCTAAAAATACCTTAAGGGGATATTTTTCAAGTTTCTAATACTCTTATCAACATGGGAGTTCGACAGATATGCTTTCTGTTTGCAAATGGATGTTTATTATTATTGCAACGATACAAAACAAAGACAAGTTCAGTCCCTCATATTCTCCAGAATAACCTCAAAGGTACTGCATGCTCCAAAAATATGCTGATTCAATGCAATTCATGCTGTACGTGCAGTCGTTGGATGCAATGGAAAACATTTCAAGCAGACCCCGGTCCTCCACAATTTTAGCCGGCCTGCAAGCTGTAGCCACCCATTAAGCTTGTAATATATATTATACTCCATATAAAATAAAGTATAATATTTTTCACCTGTGGCATATTTCATTTTTCCCTTTCAGAGAAATATAAGTACTGGTGCCACTAATTTAGGCATTTAGATGTTGTAGTTGTCTTCTGGCTGATGTCCCAATAATAGAGGTTCATTAACCCTTGGCTTAATCCTAGGCTTTCTTGTGTGTGCATAGTTTCTCCCTGAAACAGCATTAATTGTTTGGCAAATGGGTGCTTCTGTTGATTCCGTGCCATTAGAAATGTAGGTTTTTCAAAGCAGTGTCATTGTTGTGCAAAAACAAATTATTTTCTTTCTTTATGAAACACACCTCTTGCATAGATAATTGCACAAGGAAAGTGTGGACAAATGAGGCAAATTGGTAGTTACCTTTATCTTATAAAAGACGACTCGATCAGATTTTATCTTTTGGTTCAAGGGGTTACATTTCTATGAGAGCAACAAGCCGGCCTCTCGTCCTTCATGTAAACCACCTGCTAGTTTAGCAGTAGTTGTGTCATCTGCATTACAATGACAAACAAAAAATGGTCTTACCGTTGGCAACAGCTCGAAGCTTCTTGAGCAGTTTGACATGGGAGTCTGGCTTGATGGCGGTGGTGACGTAAGGCTCACAGCCTGCGGCGTCTAGTAAGGTGTAGTAGAAGAGCAGGCGGCCCTGGTCAGTTCCCTCCAGAGTGGGCAGAACGTATTTAGTCATGTGGCTGTAAAAGGCCTCGGGGTTACACTTCAAAGTGTCAAACAGGCCGAGGGACTCGCTCCGGGACTCAATATCCTTGGTGGAAAGACTGGATGAGGGGGAAGAGAAGGAGGTAAAACAAATTTGAGAAGAGAATAAATCCATGTGTTTATATAACTGGATGTGTTAACGTTGTAATCAATAAAGTTTTCACAACAATCGGAAAGTTCAAAGCTTTTACATTTGCTGTCGTAAACACCTTATGGAAAATATCCATTGGTACACAGGAAGTAAAACACTTAACAGTGAGTGTCTAGCATCAGAAACAGCTGTTTGTTTGAAAAAGAAAAAAAAATTAAGATCTAAGTTGTTCACATAAGCAGCGATAACCACCATGCCTTAAAAAGATAAGAACGAGAAAAAAGCAATACTGACAAAACATTCAAAAAATAAAAAAAATGTCACCAACCCAAAAAAATAAATCAAAGGACAGAGACAACCGGCACGGGAGACAATTTGGTTGCAAAGTAGTATTTGAACACAGCAGTGCAAAAAAAACAGCGCCAGGCTTATCACCAAAGATGCAGTCCCCCGAAAAAAGATGAGCATTTCATAGATTGCCACCGAGAATATATTTAAGAACTTGGTCAGCTCTGTCATAAAATGGGGATGGAGAGGAGAGAGAGAAAAAGAGAAACACTGCATGTGTGCTGCAACTTATTCAGCGATTTGTTCGAGTTGCACGCGATTTGGGCACTTGCTTTGCTTTTCAAAAAACATGCTTCTCCACAGAACTCAGAGTTGACAACAGTAGGTGGTCTGAAGAGTGAGAGAGGACAAATGAAAAGAAAACAACCAAAACACTGGATAGAAGAGAAAAATCGGTAAAAGAAAGAAAGAAAAACAACTCAGAACTGCAAACAAAGGTTATACAAGGGAAGAGACGAAGAATGAAAAGGCAAAGGAATGCTAGTTGCTGGTAGTCACCGAAGGGGCTCTGAGCAATCTGTGGCTGTCCGGGAGTGTGTTTGTGTGTGTGAGCGCGAGTCTGTTTATCTGTTAGAACGGGACAACATCAAAGAGGATGCTGTTTCCTTAGGGCTCTCCATCAGAGCTCGCTGGGAGACTTTTGCAAATGAAAAAATAGTGGCAGCAGTGTTGAGGGAAGCAGCTGACAATAAGCTCAATAATGTAAATAACACTAATCATCCTCACAACAGGGACTCTAGGAAAAACGGAGTCAACAGAAGAACTCTACAACTCTAAAAAAAGACTCCCACAACAAGACTTTAAAGGCCACTATGGTTGGAACACATGGTTACCGTAGAGAAAAAAATGACAACAACTCATCCAGGTAGGATTGTTTGAAGGGGTGTTAAAAGTTTTCCTTGGCAAGAACACACACATATATACAGTACACACACAGCTGTGAATGGCGGATCGTGCCCAGTGTTCATGTCAGACCGCAGTTCTTCAAAGCCAGGTTGTCAACCCATCTTTGTCTTTCTTCTCTATTCGCCGATAAAAGAGTTTCAGCCCCCTCCTCCGCTTCTCTCTACTGCTTCCAGCGTGTCTTTGTCCAAATGATAGTTTTATCTGCTGCACGTGTGCTTTGCTACTGCCGCTGGTATTCCTCTCCGCACACAACACAATTCCCCCACTCTACAGTATCTCTGTTGTGCTCATGTGGCTGTAAAATCAAGAGCTGCTCATTACAATCTTTTCTTGTTCATTTTCAAAAGCTGGAACAAGGAAGCAATTTAATACGGCGGAGTATTCCTCATTCTCTTTCATCCCTTTCTCCTTTCCCAATCCCCCATTATCATATTTTGTGTCTTGTCTCTTCCTCCATGTCCAAACAAAAATACAAGATTCTATTATTCTTAAATTCAGAGGCATATTTAATTGCTGTAGTAATCCGACAGCTAGAATCAAACTCTATGAGGGCTTTGGCAGAGCAGTGATGATTATTCGGCACGTCATTGTGGTTTGGATTTATGTAAAATGCAAAAATAAATAAATAAATGATCTGTGCGCCTAATTTGTTTACAAATGACTGTCCAGCAGGGGGTTGTAAAAGTGTTTTTGTGTAGCACAGGACAATGGTACTCAGAAATGAACAATGAGAGGCTTACAGCTCATCATGAGGCAATATTTTTCTGCTTATCACACATTTACGCACATAACAAACATGCACCAACACGTCTTCACGCACACACGCACACGCACACGCACACACACACACACACACACACACACACACACACACACACACACACACACACACACACACACACACACACACACACACACACACACACACACACACACACACACACACACTTAGGGAAATGGCATACACTTTAAGGAGCATGTAACTCAACATTTAAAATATAATCTTGTGTATGGTTTTTAAATGACAATGATTCAGTGTAATTGTGTATTAGCAATTGCACTCATACACAAATATCTGCTAAATAATGATTATTTAGAGGTGTTTCTACTATGCTTTAATGTTCAAAAAACAATTAATTTTTCTCATACTGTCTGTCTGAACATACCTGCAATCACCATCTGTCTGAAACGCTCTGTTTTAGCGCCTGTCTCTTTAAGCCCGCCTCCAAAAAAGCCAAGTCTGCTCTGATTGGTCAGCGTTTCTATGCAGTGTATCTGCGCTCTCCGCACCGTCACTGCAGCCGGGACTGACTGTAACAGCACTGTAGCTTCACGTTATACCTATATATAGTATAGTTGTACAAATTTTTTGACAAAACAATCGTACGGAAATTCCACCGATATGTCTCGATGTTCGGGCTCAATCACGGCAAAAGAGGGAAGTTCCAGGAATCTGACTAAACTTATGAAGGCAATTTTGCGCATACCACACAGCAATGCATCTTTGGAGAGGGTGTTCTGTGTGGTCAGAAAGATAGTGACGGAGAATAGAATGAGGGTGGACAAATCCCTTTCCTCACCCCTTTCCTGCAAATTTCACAGGACCATCCGGCCATCCGGCCCGGCAATCTAGTTATTTTTTGTTATTCTCATTCTTTTAAAGTCTTTCGATTGTACCCCCAGACAGCTGACTTTGTTTAGGAATTCTCCCTATTTTCCAAGTCTCAAGGTTGGCAAGTATGTGTCCGGCGGGTTTCTCAGAGTTTTTTCATTGAAAACAGCTGTCTAGTGCTTCTAGAAATGATGCCAATGGGAGCAGTGAGAGTGAACCAAAGGGCTGACGAGGCTGATAGGAATGTTATTAGCTCTAGAGTTACTCAGGCATAAACCAAAACACTGAACAAATTAAAATGTTGACCTGATGGTGTCTTGATCAAGGAGGCGGACCCGTAAACAGAATGATACTGCCATTCATAAATAATTTCCAAAGGGTCATGCGGCAATTAGGAAAAGCAGGTTACACGAGGAGCTGACGGCATACGCAGAAGAGAAATATCATATGCTTAGTTTGAAATATCAGACCCGATTGCCCAGGTGTCATGTATGTCTAAAATAGAACCTGGTTCTTTTGTTACTTTTGTATTACTGAGTCCATGACTGAACCAAAGGTTATGCAGCAGTATTTTTCAGTTGAGGTCCTGCCCTCCCTGGTTCTCCCAAATGGGTCCATGAAGAATGCTTTCAGTCATGCTCCAGGTCATGGTCATGCTCCAGGCTCAAACCTTGCAGAGCCTCTGAGGACAGAACATCAATAATCCCTAAGCATGAGGACCAACAGCAGCTGAACACAAGAATGTTCCTAACCTGTGTGCCGCAACAGCATGACCCTCATTGCCACTGAATGCTACAAATGTGCCTTTTTTTTCAAACTAGCCAGGAAAAGCCATTAGCATGCTAAACACACTCGCATGAACACACAACAGGACACATCCTTGCTGTAACTTCCTTTGAGAAAAATATCAGACATAAATGTCAAAAACAGCATAATGCAGACAACAGCATGTGTTTTTACCCCGGGTGATAGATAGTAGCACGTCAACATCCTTATGTATGAGCCAAGAAGAGAGTGTAGAAATTACCTGACTGAAAATCAAAAGCCACTTCCTAAAGACTCTTATTTTGCTTAAGATCAAAGTACAAAACATGAAAAATTGAGAATTTTACTGTGACTGTAATTAACAATGTTTTTAAAGCATTGATTTTGGACATTTGCATGTCCCTGGAAGGTTAAACAGAGCAGAGTAGAAAAATGGATCAAATGAAGCAGATTTAGCTTATTTGAGTGGTCTTCCTTACCACTATTTGGATTCTGGCATTGTAGGAATCACGGACAGAATAATAAGCCTTGATCTTGTACATTATCAGCTACAGTAGGGTCCGAATAGTGCTTATCAAATGGCAGTGTTATAGACTATTCAGTCACATCCTATTCCAACCCAGGAAGCCAAAAAGTTAGCAGTGTATGGTATGTAACGCATCCTGTTTCTGAATGAATTAGTTAATGATGAGTCTGTTATTTGAGGGCACCAGATTACTCATTAGGCTCAAGAGCAAAACACATCTTAAGTGGTCAGTGGCAGGTAGAAACTGAAGTTTGGAGCTTGTTGTTTGAAATGTCAAAAGGGGATGTTTGTTTGGATTAGCCGCTTGTCAACTGGTATTTGTGCGCCCTGCCTGAAGCGATCCAGTTTTCATTTATTCAACCTATTCTTGTCAACCGCATCCTGACATGAAGACCTACGACAGTGATATTCAATTTGGGGGCCTGCTTTTCTAATTCAAAATGAAAAATAAATTGATTTACTATGAGAATTATTATTTTCTACTTTGATTGCAAACAACGTGCCGGTGTGCACAAAAAAATTCAAAAAGAGGGTAGGATACCCCTTGACAGAAGCCCAGGCCCATGTCCTCAAATCCTAGAAATGGCCCGTTGTACGCCTTACCTCAATTCATTTGAAAATAAAGAATTCCATAGAAATATGAGTTACGGGCCCTAATGTTTATTCATTTTTTCTGATCTGCCCAACGGAGAGTGATTACAAAAGAACACGCAGGTGATTTCTGAGTAACATAGCAATACCTCTTCTGTTTTTGGACAAGTCATTTAAATGATTTAATAGCTGTCATTAAATTGTCACTAAGACTGGCTGAAATTTATGTCCCTAAAGGGCCCCGGCGTACAACTACAAAGCCCTACATGCACAGAGAACAGCTGACGACGGTGGTGTTTAGCAGTGCATTGATTCCTCTAAAGCGTTTATTCTGTGTTAATAGGACTGTCTCAGGGACACTCTGGCTCTATCATCCATCTCTCTCCTCTTCCTCCATCTATCCGCCTCATCCTCCACTCCACCCTCCCTGCCTGCGCACACTCATTCAGTGGGTATTTCTCTACCTAATGACCTTTCTCAACATCCTGCTTTTTGTAACACTTAACATGAATACTCAGCAGCTTTTTCTACTCATTTGACCTGAAATACATTTATGCATTTCTCCATTTGTCACCCTCTGACTGCATTATTACCATATGTGCTCATTTTTCAGGAGCTGCAGATCTCCACAGTGGCACCAGAAGTTTGGTAAACAATTTACCCTGCTATTACACCCAATACTTTTGTGTCAAATGCTATAAATAAATAAATGTAGCACTTCGCTCTTCTGAAGTAGAGAAATGTGTGATTGCTCTAATGGACTCCATCTTAATCATTTTTGTCAAATAATTAATCAGTGTGACTTGTTCTGTAAATCTACAGCTAGACTCAAATTCATTAGTAGCGTTTTCTCAGCCTGCCGTTGTAGATTCCTCCTTCACAACATCAGGAGGATTCCCTCGGCGAGGCTTCCCAGGTGCTCATCCATCCGCTTGACATCTCGCACCTGGACGACTAAAACTCCTCTCTTAATGGAGCCCATGCATCTAAAAGTTCTCCTTTCACTACACTAGCTTGACGTTGCTGCTCGTATCCAGTTGAACTCAGTGATGTCAGGACGTCACAGTCATTGCCATCTAACTCTAAATCCTCAGTTATACTCCCAAATGGACGCTTACACAGACCGCTGCAGACAGCAGTGGAAATACGGAGGTGTAGTGGTTCTGTTTATACTATATCTTGAGCCCGCAAATGTGCAGATTAGCATTCACGAATTGCTGAACATTTGATAAGCTGTAATTGGAACCGCCATCTACATACTACATACAAGTGCAATATAAAGTATATAGTACATATTGCATTCATTGGTAGTATTTAGAATGAAAAACAAAACAACCTCATACCACTATTTTAGTATTACAGAAAAATCTAATTAAGCTTTGATTTTTTTTGTTTTCTATTATGGGATGCAGTGATCGAGGTAGATTGCTCCAATGCATACTGGAGATTCTGTCTGAATCAATACGACCTCCTGGTATTTTTGGCATATTACAAATTTTGCTTCGTTTGCAGATTGCATACTACATGCTACATTTGAGCCAATATTTATTTGGTTTTAAAGATAAATTGTAGAGATGCCGATGGTGACAGGTGTCTTCACAGTCAAATACAGCATCCACTTTCAGATCTAATAAAACCTGGATGTCCACACAGAGGTATAATCTGGCCTTAAGATGCAAAAAGCTGCTTTTTTGGGAGGCTTGCACTTTCTTTATACATGTAGCTCTTCCTGTTACTTTTGAATTCACTTTTTTTGTAAGCTGTTTTGGACAAAAGTGTCTGCCAAATTAATGTAAAATCAATGTAATGCAACAGGAAGACTCTTATTATTGCCCTCGACCCAAGTTCTGGCCACAGAACTACACTTGATCCCAGGATACTGCACTATGGCTGGCTGCTGGTGCTACTAAACAGGATGAGCGAAATAATGTATATCCCTTCAGGGATCAATACGAATCTAAATTCCATTTCTGCTTCTGTCTGTGTGCATCTTTTTCCTTTAAGTTTCCCCTCGTCTGCTCTATTTACATCAGTCACTGTGTCCATCCGGCCATTAAATCAATACGCACATTGCCGATGCTTATAGTATGGATATTCTTCATGCATTTGTCATGATCTTGAGATTCTCTCACACACACACAGCAGCAGTAGGGTTTGAAGAAGGTATAGGTTGTAATTTATCGTAAGTAGAGTCCATAAACAATTTCCCTTATATAAGAATGAGACAGGGGGGATATTTATCACAGATGCACAAACACACGCACACTAACACACACATCTGCTGAGAAGCCATTCTAATAAAACAAGGAAAGGTGCAGAGCAGAGCAAGTCTGATCCCAAGCTATGAAACCAGAGAGCAAATAAATTATGGAAATAGACTCCGACAGGCTTGCGTCCTTCCTCCCTCTAAAACACAAGTGCACACATGCACACACATATTTACAACATGTTTGATTTACTCTGGGTGTGCTGGAGGATGCTTCACAACTCATAGGAAGTGATGCTACTTAAATTCACTTTAGACTTGTAAATACAGGAGGGACGAGGATGTTTGGACTTACTAATCTTAATGAAAATATAGAAGTAGACACAAGCTATATGTATATTTCATTATTAAAGGACAAATGAATTTAGGGGCATTTGAACGCACAATGACTAAATGTGTCAAACTAATGAGATGAAAAATGCTCAGGGAGAGGTTTGGTGATGTGTGTGCATTTGCATGTGTGCGTTTGTGCGTGTGTGTGTGTGTGTGTGTGTGTGTGTGTGTGTGTGTGTGTGTGTGTGTGTGTGTGTGTGTGTGTGTGTGTGTGTGTGTGTGTATATGTACCCGCTATCTGTAAAGAGGAACTCGAGGTGAGTCATGTAGACCTCCCACAGAGGAACACTGTAGCGCTTAGCCAGAGACAGAGCGATTCTGTACACGTCGTCCTCCAGTGTCCTAAACACAAACACATGTAGAAAGAAAATGATTTGATTTCATCGCACTGAAGCAGAAAGAGCCATCACTCCCACTCATATGTGTTTATATGAAAAAAATGCAGATCAAATAAAGCAAGCCCACTTTATGTATGATTATTTCTGAACTGGAAGTTAAGTTATTCAGTTGAGGAAACACGATATTGACGGTATATTCCTCTAAGTCCCATTTCTCCTTACTCAGTTAGGCCAAGGATGGTCTCCTTCTTGTAGTCAGAGTCGGAGCTGAAGCGCTGGACGTCCACTCCGCGGCCCAAACCCTGTAACACCTGGGCCTGGGTGAAGTCTGTCAGTCGCTCGTTGTACACACGCAGCTGGCTGATCAACTTCTGCAACTCCTCCGGCCAATCCGAATACGCAGACACATGCTGTGTGACCAATCGAATCAGCTCCTTTGGATCAGCCTATGAAAAGGGGAAAATAAATCACGTTTACACATAAACTTTTGCTGAATGTGTTATTTCATGCTGGTATCCTCTCGGGGTAAAATTACATGAAGCAAAAGTTGTGCTAAAAGCCACATTAGGGTTATAAGAAAAACTATCATACAAACTCCAAAAAACATATAAAAACTGGACTTGCCGACCCCTGCCGCTTTGCTGTAGGGGAGTGAACATATTGGCTTCTGATTTTCTTTAGAGCTCCTGCCAGCTTATACTGTAGATATATATATATATATATATATATATATATATATATATAATTTTTTTTTTTTTTTAAAGATTCTTTTCCTGGAAGTTTTCAAGCCTTTTATTAGATAGGACAGACAGGAAAAGTGGTGAGAGAGAGGGAGAGACATGCAGCAAAGGGCCGCAGGTCGGAGTCGAATCCTGGGCACAGCCTCAAGGACCTTCAGCCTCTTTACATGGGGTGACTGCTCTAACCACTGTGCCACCGGCCGCCCCGCAAATTTATAGATTTGCTCTAGTAATCTTTTGATACAGATAAAAGTGCAAAGAAGTCACGTCACAACTGTCCCCTTTCTCATCAAATCGGGGGAAATGTCCCTTTAAACCTGGATATTCCAACCGTGGATTCAAAAGATGGGCTGAAAGGGGAATTGCTAAGATTACAATCTTTACAATATGACTCAACATTTCAGGAATTAAAGCAAAAGTATAATAATAGGACTTGACCTCGGACGAGGTCTCCCGCTCTAGTTTTTCTTCTTTTATTTGCTCTGAAATTCATGTCAGGCACATTTCTTTTCCATTAAGTTGCCACACGACAATGTTTTTTTCATGTCGTCTGTCCACACACTTTTAATTCTGCTGCCATTCTTCATCTTTTCAGTAGAAAGTAAGCTTGAGTGACAATGCAGTCATATGCTTCATCATGGTTTATATGCTAAACCTGTCTCCACTGCACGTTGACACATTAACTTTACTACCGTTAGGTTTGTCCCGATTGTTTATGTTTAACCTAATATCCACCACAGAGAAGTTCCAAAGAGCGATACAGGAGGTGCACTAAACGTAAAGCTATACACAAACTGCCCCCTAAGGCTTATCAATGAACTATGTGACACACTGGGCTTCAAACACCATGCACTATGTGGTATCTAGAACTTCATGTTTTTTTGCTGCTTTGCCGTGACAATCTAATGAGGCTATTTTGAGAAATGGCTGTAATTTTCAAAAAGTGGCAGAAAAAGATAGGTTAAGACCATCTATCCTGGAATTTACTTAGAGAACGTCTATAATTTTGCTTCTGGGAAGACATTGACTGGATCCCCCGAGTTAAATCTGGCATCTCAATGTGCTCAATGTGCCAAAATGTGGGTAAATGTACCAGTAACATAATTGCTACCATGATTCAGGCCTATGGGGAATTTGACGGTGGATACACATTTATGATTGAGAATGTCATGCGCAGGGAGCGATAGGTAAATGTTGTATCTCTCTCATCACCTCTGTTCTAATTAAATGAGCTCCTGAATTTGCTTTTTGGCATCTTATACGCTGTCACCCAGCAGGATGAGCTGGTTTATTTGTTGATCGTATTTGCATAAGGTAATTATGGCTACTGGAAATGTGTGAGCTTTAAAACAGAGGGGTATGTGTGTGTGTGTGTGTGTGTGAGAGAGAGAGAGTGCATGTGTATCTTCTTGCTCTCAGCATGTGTGTATGTGTGTTTTTAGATGTGGCCTTAGCGGGAGACATGGTGACAGGTTCACGGTTCAAAGGGAGGACAGGAGGGAGAGTGAGGAGAAGAAGAAAGAGAAGAATATTAAAAGTGTCTAGAGTCAGAGGGGGGGGGGAAATAAGCCAAGAGATGGGAGGAGGAAAGTAATAGAGGAGAGGAGACGAAAGGTAGGATGGTAATTGTTAATGCTGGCATCATTTCGGACACCATTTTCAGACTAGGAAAAATGACACACAAAGGAGAACATAGGAAGAGAGAAGAAAGTCAGCTGGAACTGTGATGGACAGGCCGATGTTTGAAGAACTTTATTGAAATAAGTCTTTCATGACGAAATTCAGTTTGCATTCTCTTTCTCTCTCACTCTGTCATTCATCTACAATAAAGTGTCCTTTCGGCAATCTGGATTATATCCTCCCTTTTCTAGTTTTTCTTGCATCCCTCAAACGCTTTATCCCCCCTCTCTGATTACTGAAGAATCTCCGAAATTCTTCTTCTTTCTAATAAGTACTCTTTGCAGTCCCATTTAGTCTTCCAAATTAAGCAAAGGCAACACTCATTCCTCATTTTCTCTTCATCTTATAAAATGACTTGCTTATTTAATTTCAAAGTATCTTAAAAGGCCACTTATAGTCTTTCTTCAAAGGGAAAGATGTATAAACTGTTTGCAAAGTATAATTGCATAAGGTAGCGTGAGATGTTGCACAGCTAGGAAGACGGCAGCTTCCTCCAACTCCCCCTTTAGCTCTTCCACCACTGCCACAGGCTCTTTTCTCTGTGCCCCCCTCCTTCTTGTGATGCTGCTTGAGAGGGAACAGTGCCCAAATAAAAAGTTTAAGCCTTAGTCTTAAATCTGTTCCACCACGCTTACTCTCTCGTTTTCACTCTTAATTTCCCATGTCATATCGCAGTCAAAATCCTGCACCATTAAAAAAAAAACATAGCGTTTTCCCAAAGCAGTCTAGTGAAATATGGGAGGAAAAAAAGATAATAGTTACTCGTTGAGTTAGTTAATTTTATTATCGTGTTCAACTTAATAATTTAATCTAACATCACAGCGCTGTCTTCCCTTTTACAAGCCCCGTATCCCCTGTAGATGCTAACACTATGTTAATCTTTCATAGACTTCCACTATTATTAAAAGATACATGGATGTGAACGCTCTACACATGATTTGACAGATTGGAAAAGCTACAGCCATGCTAGCAGGTATGTGAGGGTACAGCTGTGCTTTGGTTGAAATGTTACCCTCAGCATGCTAACATGCTCACAATAACTTGACGATGTGTAGAAAGTATATTGTTTGATTATCATAGTTAAGCTTGTTGCCATGCTAGCATTTGCTAATTAGCATCAAACTATTTGGTCAAAAAACTTAAGTATGAGGCACATTAGACCTGATGGTACTAGAAGTAGTGCTAGGATATCACCAATTATTACAAATCATGCTGAAGGGACCATGAATGTCTTAACTACATTTTGAGGCAATCCATCTAATAGTGGTTGAAACACCAAAAATGTTGACCAGCTGGTAGCTTGAGAAAGAAAGTCAGGGGATCACTTAAGCCCTTAGTATTCATTATCTGGGAGCCATCAATGTCTGTACCAAATTGTTTTCCAATCCAACTAATAGATAGACATAGGAGATATATAACTCAATAGGAGATAGATTTGACCGACTGGTGGTGCTGGGGAAATAAAACTGAGGGATCACCAAAGTTGTAAGGATTCATCCTATGAGGAGTCTGAATAACTGTACCAAATGTCATGAAAATCTTCGCAATAGTTTTTGAGATATTTCACTCATAACAAAAGTAGTCAACCTCATGGTTGCTATTCAGGGGAACACCAAAGTCATTCTGATTCATCTTCTGGAGACCATGAATGTCTGTATAAAATGTCATATAATAGATGTCCAGTAGTTGTTGGGATATTACCGGCCAAAGTGGACCAACAGACGAGCCGAACAACATTGCCATCCCTAGAGCTTTTGCATTTGCTTTTGTGTGGCAAATATACAACGTCTCCCTACCTTTCTATCAGTCTAGAAATCCAGCGATGTAATAAGTCCTAGCCTAAATTAATATTCATTGCAAGAGTATAATGATTAGACAAACCATGCCCCAAAGGGGTTTGGGGTGTTAAGCCAAAATTATACCTGCCACTTCTGTGTCGGTCCGGCTGGGTCCAGTTGGGTCTACATGATGTAATTGTTGCCGTGTAGCCCAGAAAAGTAAAGGCACGGATCATAGTTTCCATAACTGTCCGTGTACACGTCCGATTGGAACAAGGCTTTAAAGGGTTAATGTCTTTTACATTCTCGGGTGTAATATTATTGTGTGTTATCATCACATCATCAAAGCCACACACAGATACAGCCTATTTTTTTTCTATGTCTCCTTGTGTAGTCAGGATCACATGGAGGTTATAGAGAAAAAGACATGCCTTCCCAGTGTGTAAGCTATAATGATCTTAATGAGTTATGTTTATGTCATGCCTAACACTTGGCTATACAGTCATTGGCCTCATTAGCCCTCCCCCTGCAAATGGTGTATACGGTATGTGTACATGATTAGGGGAAATGCACAGGGGAGAGAAACTGGGCACTGATTTTACAGGAATAATCACTCCATAAACAGAATCGGCTCCACTCTGGGTCATGATACAGAGATACAAGCCTGCCAAGAAGACTGCAAAGACATGAGCAAGAGGAGCAGGACTAACTTAGAAAAGTCAACCGAGTGCATCTTATCAAAGGTTTAGAGCCTATGTCGTCTCAAACCTTCCCAGTCAACTGCAACAGTGTATTAAGAGTGCATATTTATCTAATGCGGCCCTTTTTTGCAGCTACTCTGTTCTACAGGGTTCCCATGGGTGAAATATAGACTACTAATCATCGTGGTACAAGGGTGCAATTTGTTCAAGTGCACAATTTGTACAAAAAGAGGAAAGCGAAGTTTGCGGTGCTTTTCTATGACAGTGGATCTATTCAGTCTAATTCATTATTCCAGTCAGTTCAACAAGAGAGAGTAGGCGCAGTGGTCCAGCACATCCAAGGTCAGCTCCTGCACCCGGCAGTTTGAATCCTGTTTTGGCCATGAGTTTAAATAAACATGACAAACGCCATGACCACAAGCATTGCACAATGTCACTAGATGTAAGCAAAGTGCTGCTTTATAAAGTAATCACGATGCTATTAGGGAAACGCTTTCATCTTTGCTCCTAATACAATTTCTGTGTGGTGAGTGCTTTAGTAAATGTTATTTTTCCAGCCTGAAAACGTTAATACTCTGTCCACATTGTTGAGATTTCCTTCAGGAATAATAATAAAAAAAACTGTATAATATTAATAAAAGTGATAATATTCTTTCCAATTTAATGACTCCATCCGAGTGTGAGGTGAAAGTAAAGCGTCTGACAAGAATATGTGTGCTTTTATTAAAAAAAGGCAAATGTGATAATGAGATGTTCAAAGACTTAAGCAGTTTTTCCACATGATGTACTCGAGTCATGTTGAGTGTGACTATAGCACAATTGTTTATGCTTTAAACGTATGTTTGTGTGTGTGGACCAAGAGCGTGAGCGATCGATACTCAGTGGAAGAATGGCCGCTTTAGGCAGTTATCAATGGACGAGTGAAAAATCTCAATCTCTTTACACAGCACATTACTGAACAGGGGCTGCACATTCACTGCTGCAATTATGCTTAGCACGAGGCTTCACACAAACACACTCACACATCGAAACGTTGACGAGTAAAGGTAAACAGACCTTCACACTTAAATAAACATGGGCTATTGTGCGATACCATGTAAACACCACCAGCAGAACAATTACGGTAAAGAGCGCCTCTATTCCACAAACGAGCACTTCAGTCTGTATAATGAAAACTTCCAGTGCGAGCAGGTGGAAATTTGCTCATTATGCCTGTGGGAATAATGGAAAACCAGCATCCGTGGCATTGAGCCTGGTGTTACTGCGTCATGCCCGAGAGCTGTAATCAGATGGGAAAGTAACAGTTAAAGAGCTTGAGAGACAATAGTGGGCACAGAATCTTTGAGATGCAAAAAGCTGTATGTTGTAGTCCTCTGTAACTAGTAATACAACTGAAAAAACCTAGAAAGTTAAATATTTTAGTTCATTTGATTAAAAAAGGCTACAAAATGAAATAATAGACAGGCAAACAATCATTTCCGTAACACTTTAGGACTTTAATATTAAAGTAATATTGTGAGAGCTGAGAGACATTGAATGAGAATGAGTCTGGGACAACCGTCCTTTTTTTCCCAGTCTGAATAAATGTGCTCAATGTGACTGAATCAGCCTCAACGTTAACCACCAAGTTTGATTATTGCTCATTTGGAAATGTATTTAAGAAGTGTTTAAAGGGATCAAAGTGAAGTACGAAGAGAGGTAAAAGAACAACAGAATTTTAAATTCCGGCTCATCTTCAATTTATGGTGACTTGGTTAATTTGCATAGTTTTGGCCATGATTCCTATTAGTTTTGAAAACATTGTACGCACCAAAGGATTATTGAGGTCTGCAAAGGTGTTTTAATATCACTGTTTGGAGGCCCTTCCCTCCCTCTTCCAAAATACCACGGCAACATTTATTCACAATCCCTCGTCAATGGACAGCCGGAAAATGGATGCCCTCCAAATCAGTAAACATAATATGAAAGTCATCAATATAAGACAATACGTCAACATATAAGTCACGTCAAAGCTAGGTTATCAGCCAAATAGGCCTGTGTGCACAGCCAAAAATATATACAACATGAGGAGATCTGTTTTTTCAATTAAAAACCTGCAGATATCACATGAACCGGTATTGCCACAAGCACATTTATCGTTTCATTTTTGTGCAAGTTGTTTTCTTGAATTGTCTTTCAGCTTTTAGGTTGTTTTTTATGTTTATATTTGCCAATGTCGAGTAACAGATATGTGACAGAGTAGAATAAAATGTCACACTAATAACCTACTCAGGCCTTTGATTGTTTGTGTATGAATTGTAAGGTTTAATAGCAGGGTGAGACTGCACGACTTTAGCCTGCTTTGCCATTCTTAAATAATAGGTTGCACTATGGAATCACAAATAGTTCATATCAACTGAATCAAAGTGTCATCACATTAAATATTACAGTAAATAGGCCTAAGCTGGGTCAGAGCAGGCACCCCATATATAGTATGTAAACAATATGTACACTTTTATATATATATATATATATATATATATATGAGTGTGCTGAAATCGCAGAGCTTGGGCGGCATTAGTATACTTGGCAAACCTGGCAGTAGGTTTAAACCCTGTACGAATGTTTGACTGTTCATCTTTCTCGTCCCATCTGTTTTCCACTTCAACATTGCCACATTCCCAGATCTCAGTGACTAACTTGGCAAATTAACATGGAAATTATATTATTATTTCCAATTGACCGAAACAAACGAACATGTATGTTTGGTGATGTATGTTACTGTCCCTGACCAATGTACTGGCCTCAGAACTGGAATTGGTCCCTGTAGCTGTGCTGTGGCTGCCCACTGCTGCTTAATAGTTTCAGGACAGTATGTGGGTCAAAAACAGCTCACTTAATGAATATGCTACATGGTTCCTTTTAAATACCAATATATTGCCGTCAATGTTACAGGAATCCCTTTGAATAACTGCAGTACACAAATGACACCACTTTACAAGTAGTAATGATATTGTTGATGCCAACATGTGACATGCAAAATCTTAATAGTTTAAGATGACATACCATCTTGTCCAAGGTAATTGAAATAATTTAAACCTGGTATACACATTTTCCATGTGCTTAAACCTGTAGTTGGCAGTTTAGTTTGGCAATGTTGGGCAAAGAACACCTTATCGTCTTTCACCTTATTGTTATTCAAGTGTTCTGAAACAAAATTAGACTTTCGCACCTCCTCTTGGCCGTTTTCACGCTTTAGAAAATTTAGTCTGTGACTGGAGACTTTGGCCAATCACGAAAAGAGAGGGGGAGAGAGAGAGCCACAGGAGGAGGTCTCACTCTACTTCAGATTCTGACATGTTTTTTTTGCTCTTCACCTACTGCAGCTTTAAGTGATGTGAAGATGTGGCTGTTAAGGGCTTACTGTGCGCCCCTGTATACTGCTCACCTGCGGTGTAACAACAACGCTATAATGATGCTACTGCCTGTCGTAAAGCTCTAGTCATATATTTATTAGCATAAATATCAGGAAGTTGAATCACATGTATGTGCCGATTAGATAAGGTAGATAACATTGGTAAATCATTCCTAAAGGTACATATATTGCTGTAATACACAGGAGTCAGAGCAGTGTACATTTTTACATTTTTATTTTTGACATTTATGAATAGTTTGTTCTGTATGTGTGTTTATTGTGGTTTTTATTGTATGCAATATGCATTTTATGTGATGGCTGATTGGTTTAAATTGTATGTTTTACTACTACAGTATAAAACATGTTCTGAATGTAATGTTAGTTAATTAAATTATTTGTTTGTTTGTTGTTTTTTCAGTGCAGGCAGCATTAGCTTCAAAACCTTTATATCTACAGAATAGTGAGGGAACATGCTGTTGGCTGGGGCTTTATAAACACATCAAACACCTCAAGTACACATCCTATTTGCAACTGAATGACTTCAGTGTCTGGAGTGGTCGGTGTCTTATTGCTTGGGTATGAAATGATGTGATAGTGGCAAAAGAACTGAAAGAGCGTGAGAGTTTTTGAGACACAGTGTTACTGCACTTCAAGTGGAGAGTGGGAAACACTTGGAGACAGCTTGACGCTTGACACACACACACACACACACACACACACACACACACACACACACACACACACACACACACACACACACACACACACACACACACACACACACACACACACACACACACACACACACACACACACACACACACACACACACACACACACACACACACACACACACACACACACACACACACACACACACACACACACACACACACACACACACACACACACACGTCAATGCTCACGAACGTGTTAGCCTGCAGTTACACATACACATGCACATGCACATGCGTACCCAATACATACCCAACACATGCTTATGGATGTAACCTCCCCAAACTCATTTGCAATGCAAAGCAAGCACATGCAAGAACTTTCGATGCACACACCCTGTCATACATATCTGAAATTAAATATCACACGCTGTAAAATGTGTGCCCTTAAAAGATAAGGAAAAGTGAGAGAGCTAAAGAAAGCACAAGATAAATGAATAAAGCATGCACAGCCAAGATAGTATTGTGGACGAAGAGGCCCATGATTTGACAAGAGCGAGACAAGCAGATGAGGGTTAGAAAGAATCTCAACGGTGTAAGTGAAGGAGCAACGATAGCAGAAAAAGCAACATAATGTGGACAGAAAGAAGCAGCGTGGAGACACATAAGAAACAGAACTGTCATGCCAACAAAGCAATTCATTAATCTGACAGAGAAGACAATATGGAAGAGAAGGAAACAGGGAGCACACACTAGGGGAGAGAAGAAGAACAATCCAGGGGGGGGGAAATGGTGAATGTGGAAAAAGAAACAATTGTAGAGGGGTTGAAAGGTTTTCTTCCCTCTTGCTTTTATCAGTGTTAAGAGTAAAAGTTGCCACTACCTCATCAATAAGAGCTGAGTGAAGGCAAGACCTGGAACATAACGATAACAAGCACACACTCCAGTAGAGCACACTAAAGACACACAAAAAAAAGTCAAAGGAAATGACAGATAAAGAAAAAATAAGCTAAAAATGAAGGTACAACTGCCAAAGTGTAGAGCGGAGGAGGAAACGCCGTATACGTTTTAAGTTAATGGACTTGAACTTCACTTTAGGCAGGAGGATGGGGAGTGATTACTGCCATTAGGTTGCAGGGAGGACGTGTGCGTCAGTGTGTGGGGACGTGCACGTCATGTTGAGTACGAGTTGTTGATGTGTAAGTGGGAGAGCGCGAGCGGGCGTGTTTTTGTGCACAGTCCTGACCTTGGATGTCAACCCGAGATACATTTATCCACTTCTTCTGCAGGCCTCTTTGCGTCTTCCCTTCCTTTATTTCAACATTTTACCTCCCCTCCTTCCACCTTGGCTAAAACCCATGAGAGCCACAGTCCACTCAAGGAAAAGGTCAGTACCATTTCTTCTCTTATTCTTCACCGATCACCCTCCATCCCCCAACACCCCTGCCGCCACTCTCCTCCTCTTCTTCCTCATCCCACTTGTATTTCCTGCTCTCTTATTGTAGTCTTGTTTGCTCACTTTTTTTACTGTGTAATAACAAAAGAAACATACAGTAATAACACCTGTTGGAGCTTCTTATGGCTTAAATAACAGTGACATTAGTGTGCCGCCATATCAAACAAATGAAATGAAATTTCACAGATGGTCAAATTTCATATAATCCAAAGAGTCTAAGATACGA
This sequence comes from Echiichthys vipera, assembly GCF_963691815.1. Classification (NCBI taxonomy): domain Eukaryota; kingdom Metazoa; phylum Chordata; class Actinopteri; order Perciformes; family Trachinidae; genus Echiichthys; species Echiichthys vipera. The sequence continues at coordinate 19,405,684 of NC_139844.1, forward strand.
TGAATTATGCAAAAATGTCTGGCTGCTATAATTAAGGCATCTGGGGAAATAAAAATCAATTTTTCACACATATATTAACATAAACACACATGTGCAAAGACATTAACAACAGAAGCATAAACACATCCCAGTGCTGGTTTTGGATTAAGGCATAAGTAAATGGATTACTATGCGGAAGAGTAAAAGGATAATTATAGCTATTTTCAATCTGGGTGTTATTATCCCAGTTTGTGCCATTATGCTGTGTGATTGTGTTAACATTTTTTTGCCTCTCTCATCACTGTAAAGCCATTTGTATTCCCACTTAACCACAGACAATGCTCTCCATCTATTAAGCCAAATGATGTTTGAGCATTTGGATCCAAAATGTGAATAAAATCTATTCTCAACACTATGACAATCAGATAAAAATAACACTTTGCCCAAGACATGTAGATTTTTTGTTTCATTTGATGGAACAGCGCAGCCATAAAAAAAAAAAAAAACATTCTTGGGTTTGAGTGTCTCACTTCATTTAGCTCCAATTAATATGTATGTACATATGGGACAATAGGGTCTACGATTACTTTTTCAGCCTTAATGCTAATCTAAGGCAAACATTTCAGGAAAAAAGATGTTACGGGTCTGTGTACATGTTAGCTTGGCTTAAATAAGATAGCGAGGAAGTAGACTTAACACTTTTCATGTAATGTAAAATGTAATCTCCTGAATAAACATATTTAAGTGGGTAAAAGTGTCCTGGGATTCAGCACTACGCAGACAACCCTCTCATTTATATTGCTTGCTTCCATAATTACTTAAAAGAGCTAAAAAAAGAAGTTTTCCTGATTGGCAAGAGATCCTCAATTGGTTTAATATCCTCCTCGCTGATACCTCATACTGACCACCTCTTAGTGTTATCGTCATGTTTGACAGCACTGATTTAAATTTACGTTGAAACTATATATCTTGTCATCCTTTGCATCCTAGCAGTCATTTCTTTTGTCATTACCTGATGTTGAGAGAGTTGAAGCCTTGTAAAAATGTATTACTGTATAAGTTCTCTTCACAATCTTACATTGAAACACATACCTCTAACAAAAAGATTGTATCCCTGCTCACACTCACATTGACTTAAAGTCTAATACTAAAAAGATCTGTGGTTCAGCCCACTGTTTTCTTTTGTCAAAAAACAAACACACCCATCTGCCTGCTTTCGCTCTGCTAGTTCCTCCAGCAACATTTCATGGATCTGCCTGGCAGTGAAATGCTCTGACTAAAGAAGCTATCCCTCTAGGTTTCAAGAAACTTCTTCAAAACTCATTTGCTCAAAACGGACACAATCGTTTGGGAGCACTGTTGAAGCCACAGCTTTACACTTTCAGATCGTGGCAAATGCCTGTTGTTTGCTGTCTGTATGTAATCATGTCTTTTCTTTCCTGGTGTTCAAATTATCTGTGAATTTGTGTCATTTTGGGTTAAGAGCAGCATTTCATGTACAGAATTTTCTAGCGAGCATCATTCATGTGAATTTCACAGTGGCATTTACAGGAAAGGTGGAGGAGAATGGAGGTTGACACTTCCCACCTCAGCATAGTACCATAATACCTCCATCCAAGCAACCACCCATATGCATAATTAGAATTCAATGCTTACCTGGTAGAGAGTGTGGTTCTTATCCTTGAAGCAAGGTATGAGGAGGGAGTAGATCTTAAGCGAGTAGTAGTAGGCAGCCAGCTGGAGTGACAAGGCTGAGTGACACTGTTTTTCAAAACACCTGTTGGCATCCAGAACCTGGACCGATAGATGGAAAGATATTTAAATAAAAAATAAACGCTACTTACTTGATTACAATACTGAATCCACTGAATTAAATTAAAATCCTGAGTTCATCGTGTCAACCCAGTTCCGTTTGTCAGTCTAATCTGAGTGGAGTTAACAAGCTCTCTATGAAATATCTATGTAATATCCACTCCGGCAGTTTGGTATTTTACTGAAGAAGCGCCAAGTGGTAAGACCTGTGAGGGATCCTCGCTGTCACCACTCGAACACAATCTACTGCAGTAGGTTTTCCTGTCTTATATTTAATTTTCTTAGCTATCAAAATACACAGACTGCTCCTCTGACAGCTGAGACAAGGTGGAGAAGGGCTACACATTGCATGGTGGGAATGTTTACATTATATGTGAATGCTGATTGATTTGAGGGTGACATTAAACTATGTGAGATGCGTGTATTGTATAACGGACGATATGGGTCATCACAATGTCATAGTTTTGATTAACTGCTGCTGTTATATGTCATTCAGCAAACATTACTCTGCTCCTTTTTAAAGTGATTTGACACACTGCTGATGCAAACTGTCTAACACAATAGCTCATTTAGAAAGGGAGGGGATCAGTAGAGGATATGGATTCACTCAGACGTTTTGCCATCCCAATAAAATACAAACACACTTATAGTACAAGTTTATACGTGTGTCTAAAATAAAGCTGTGTGTGTGCAACTGTGGGTCCACTCACCTGAGGCAAGGCCAGTAAGTAGGACAGAGCCAGCATCATGTCCCTGGGAAATGCATCGTTGGCCAGCTGCAGCAAAACTGGAAAAGGATGGAGGGATAGAGAGAGAACGGGGGGGAGGAGAAAAGACTTTAACCAAAGCAATGGGGATTAACAACCAACCCACCCCTCTTGGACGAGTTTCATCCCGAGTTTGTTGAATACAGATGACAGTGCCTATCAGAACACACCTCTCTGTGGGATGGACAAAAGAGAGGTAAGGTAAAAATAGAGGGAGATGAGAGATGAGAAACAGGGGAGACAATGTCAAGAAGCGTCATTAAAAAACCCCCGTGAGTTCTGGGATTCTGTCCATCTACCCGCTGGAATATTGCCTGCATATCTGTTTGCATATGCTGTATACAAATGTGTATGTGTGTGTGTGTACGTGTGTGTGTGCGTGTGTGTGTGTGTGTGTGTGTGTGTGTGTGTGTGTGTGTGTGGTTTCGTGCACATGGAGTATTCATTATTCAAGAGTAAGTACATGCCCACTTCTAATAAGTGCTCTCCAAATGAGTCCAAACTTCATCTAAGTGCACTTTAAAGTTGAATCCCCTGAATGCCAAATTAGCCCATGCATATTGACGGCAAAAGACAGGCAGAGGAGTTTGATCATAAGAATCTCAAATTATGTTGGATTAAGAGGTTTCCACTCGTCCGTTTGAACGACTGATCTGGCCGGGTAGGTCATGTCAACAGTGAATCAGCAGTCTGACTGAAGGTCATACTGTCATAGTGTATATATATATGTGTGTATGTATAAAATGATACAAAGTGACTGCTACTGCTAATTATGCTTGCTAGTTGGTCAGTAAGGTGTATGGGCAGAACTCTGATACCGCAGCTCCACCCCCTGATCCCACCTGCACGGACTCTGGCTGGAAATGAGCAAGATGGCAACGCCCGTATCAAGGATATGTTGGTGTACAGTGGAAGGAAGTGAAGAAGCATTGACCATCTTCATATAACGATTATGGTTTTGGCTTTTTTTCTTTTTTCAAAAAATGTTTTACAGTTTAATAAACACTTAAAAAACAGCTTGGAATGAAATTGGGACACAGTCCATGTTTTCGGTTTCCCTAAGGCCCTGTTTACACATATACGGTTATTTTTACCGGTTTGGCATGCTCTTGACATATATACACGGGTTAGTGTAACCAAAAAGCTATCTGAAAACAGACAGTTGTGCACGATGTTTTTCTTTTTAAACGGAGACGGCGAAATGTCCGTTTTAAATAATAATTAAAATGGCCGGCCATGTGTAAACGTAGCCTAAGGCTGATGGGATTTGGAGTATAGACAGAGCATTGGGTACACGGATGGATCTCTCTCGCGCGCGCACACACACACACACACACACACACACACACACACACACACACACACACACACACACACACACACACACACACACACACACACACACACACACACACACACACACACACACACACACACACACACACACACACACACACACACACACACACACACACACACACACACACACACACACACACACACACACACACACACACACACACACACACACACACACACACACACACACACACACACACACACACACACACACACACACACACACACACACACACACACACACACACTATTATTAATGATTATGATTAAAAGTAGATGACGACCAAACACTGTAAACACAGACTCCCTCAGTTAATCACTCACTAACTCAAAAACTGAGGGAGAGAGCAGAGCAAAGCAGAGGCAGACAGAATCACTTTGTAGTCTCAGACCCGAGGAGAACAAAAGCATGTGTTGGTGATAAGAGCCTGAGACAAAATGGAACAGGCAGAGTGGAGAAAAGTGGAGCATGGACACTGGGAGAGAGGCGGGTGCAACGGGAGTGACATACTGTAGAACAAAATGCGCACAGATATCCATATGTGCGCGATGAAGCCAATACCTGACATATACAGCACAGTTGAAGGTTCAGAGTGTGCTTGGGTAAGCAGAGGTGGAGTGATGCACCGGCTTAAAGAGCCATAACAGCTCTCTTAAGCGGAGTGCCCACCCTCCTCTTTTTCTCGTTTTTCTCTCCCCTCCTCTCCTTCCCCCCCGGGTTTCAATGAGCTACACCTCAGAATGAGCTGATTACACGCCTCTCTAAAGCTACTGATACCATCGGGACAGGAATTACCAGAGGGGTAAACACACATACACGCACACACACACACAATAGATAACCCTGACTTAAAAGCATACAGTATTTCTGCTTGTGAGGGAGAGAGGAAAACAGAGATAGTGATAAAGGGACACCACGTAGAGGAGTGTGGGTGTGTGAGACGAGAGGGTATGTTTGTGTGCGTGTATCACACATACTACATATACACAATCCTGCTCCTGTGTCAGCTAAATCGGGCACATTGTTAGCCGGATGGTGAGACAGTGACTTATTACCATTTCACCTGTGCAGGCAGTGTGAAAAAACAACTGATTATGGCGTGGTCAACATGGGCCTATGGCTGCACTCTCTGCTGTTTGTGCGTGAGCCTGCGTGTGTGTGTGTGTGTGTGTGTGTGTGTGTGTGTGTGTGTGTGTGTGTGTGTGTGTGTGTGTGTGTGTTGTGTGTGTGTGTGTCTGTCTGTTTCCCCTTACACCGAGTGACCGTTTCTGCACCTTACTCAGCTCAATCCCGATGAGTCACTTTCCACTTTACTCATAATTAATTACCTCCACCTTATCTGGGCCAGGTGAAAAATCAATATATTTATTTTCTTAAAGGCCATCTCCTAGTCTGTTTTTTAAGGACAAAACCGGCGTGGCAGGCCGTTACGTGAGTCATTAATCGAAGCTTGTTATCGGATGCGGTGCCGTCCAGACCGCCTTTTCTCTTTCTCAACACGTCGCACTCAACAGCAGCTCTGAGGGGAAGGTGACTTTTAAGAGGAGAGATATTTATTTGAATGACAACAGCAGAGAAAAGCTTGGATTCGGTGGTATGTGTGAGTGTGTGAGGGGATGTGTGCGTTTACACTCCGTGGTCAGTGTCTTGCATTCTTCACTGTCTGCGTATTAGTATTCTATTTCAAGTCTTTTTTTATCGAGCCAAAGGAAAATATAGATACAATATATTAGGTGTCGGTGCTCATTGACAATTATATCAATAATATCAACGTATACATACACAGTATAAGGCAGATGATATGAAAGATATAAGATTGTGTGTACACCAGCTAGTTGGACCAGTCCCAGCCTGGTCAGTTGCGTACATGAACTGATGAAGCCTCCTGGATGAGAGGTGAAACGTCTTCCTAGACAAATAACCAAGTCCAGTTGCTTTTGACTGAAATTGGTTTGGGGATAACGATGACCTGGACAAATGAGAACATTCACAGGCCTAGTATTCAAACACACACGGACACGCACATTCATTTGCTCTTTATTTTTGTAGAGGCATTGATTCTGGCGAGCAGCTGTGATCCATCATGCAGCATGGCCTTGATGTTTTGACTTGATGCTATCTCTCCAGTATCGCCCCGCTGATGCGTCATTATTTACTGTTGCCGTGGGGTGCGTGGGTATACATTAATTAATCAATGTGAGGCTATTCTGCCCATGTTGTCCCCTAGTCCACCACATATGGGATCCCTGGCGAGACGGATGAGGACGAGAGAGGGCAGGGTGAAGGGAGGGGAGTGAACCACACTGCACTTTCCATTAATACAGCTTCACCAAGACAGATTACTAAGAACGAGACCAAATTACACACCACTAACTCAATCTATCTTTAACAATTAGAAAATGCTTTCTAAGCGCTTTTCTTCTTGTTCTTTTCTAGAATTTGAAGAAACAATTTCTAAAGAAAATAAAGAAATGGAAAAGCTCATTAGGAAGCCAACGGGCGAAAGGTTGTTAAGGCAATGTAGCAAAGGGTCATAACCTGTGAAACAAAGATGGACATTTAGGCCCTTTTTTCCCCCAAATGTTAGAGGGGTACGTATTATTCACATTTTCAGGTCCATATTTGGATTTGGATTTCTGCTATAACAAGTTAACGTGCTTTAATGTTCAAAAAACACATTCTTTTTCTCTGAATATACCTGTATTCACCTTCTGACGCTCCGTTCTAGGGCCTGCCTCTTTAAGCCCTCCTCCCAAAAAAGCTCAATTTGCTCTCTGCACTCTCTGCGTCCCTGCACTGTCATTGCAACCATGGAAATGACTGTGATGGCACTGTGGCAACACTTTCTACCAATATACCGTACAGTTGTGACATCACAAGTGTAAAAGAACTTTTGATAGTTTCGCAGTATTTATATAGCACCCTGACCTGCTTTATAATAATAAAAAAAGATATGGAAATCTCACATTCTATAATATGGGACATTTAATTCATACTACATGATCAGCCATTCTGATCTTCCAGAATGTACAACTTCTACGCTCACACTTTATGGATCAATCCACCGGCCACGACACAGGCACTCATATTGCACAAGACATGGAACCCCCGCTTGGTTTTTGTGATTGACGATTTCAATAAAGTTAATTTAAACAAGACTGCTGTGTCCTCAAAAATGTGAACAATAAATAGAAAGGCATCCCTACACAGTGCAATTATACTTTGAAGAGAAAGCACAAAGAAGAAAAAAATAAATAATATAGAGGCGGCACATGGCCGGAAGATGCAGACAACATGGTCTGTCTGTTCTGCAGCAAAGTTCAGTTTTATTTATATCACCATACAGTCTCAGCAGCAGTAATAACATGTAAAAATACTCTATATATAAGCATCTATAAATAAATAGAAATATAACACAGTCTATAACAGATTGTCTGAGAGAAAACATGTGGGAATTCCGACCAATGAACAGTTTAAACACAAGTGATCAGGCAGAAACTAATCCGCTTGATTCGAAAATTAGTCTGGGGCGACAAAGTTGGAATTAAAATACAGGTGTCCTTTCTCTTCCACAAAAAGGCCACTCTAAACTTTCTCTAGCTGCATAAGTATCGGCGTGTGTGCAACTGGTGTCACGTATGTTTCTGCACGCTTACCTTCTGTAGCAGGAAATAGGGTTTTCCCCTCAGTTTTGGCCTCAGCTAGTTTGCCGGTCCTCAGCAAAACCTCTGCAAAGTTATCCTGAGGCACATCTCCGTAGGACAAATACCCATCTTGACTCTAAGAGCAAGAACAGAGAAGAGCGAGTGATGAATAAACACTTATTATTGTACTGAGGGAACCCCCGACACTAGGGAGAGCAGATCAGAAAATGACACGCTGAGAGCTTCGTTCCCAGGGATCAGACACATGAGAGATGAGCGTAAACAAATGCACGTCAGAGCTAAAAGTTCCATCTGAAGATGGAACTTTTTTGATAATTCATTTATAGGATTCGTGTACAAGTTATTTCTCAAGTGTCTGTGAGGTGAACAATGAGGTTTGCGCTCTTGCTGGGCCCCAGAGCTATCGCTTCAACGTGCGGTGTTTCCTGTCCATCTCTGCTGCTCGTGCCTCATCCATCTTCCTGCCTTGTTGCATTTGTCTCTCTTTCTCTCTCAATCAGCCTCTCCCTCCCTCCCCACTTCCTTCATTGGAACTGTTAAGGTAAAAACCAATCCCATTGATCAGCCAGCCTCATAGACAGATGGACGTGGGGAGCCATTATTGGTAGATGGATGATGGAAGATGGATGAATGCTGGAGATGGAGGGGAGGAAGGGACTTGGAGAGGCCTATTAAAATGTCATGAGAAGAGATGTATCGGCCTTCTCTGTTTCCCCTCGCATACACTCTTTTAGCTATCCGCATGATTTGTGTCTCTGAGTAAAAAGCCCAGTCATAGCCCAGGGCAACCATTTTCTAGGCATAAAGGTCAAACTACTCCTTTTCTTACTTTTCTTCTTTTCTACCTCCATAACTCCTTCTGTTGACATCCTTTTCTTTTGGAGTTTTATGACGTTCATCTCTCTCCCTCTCCATTTAACGAATACAGTGCTTCCTCTGTTGATGTTCTACCACATCTCCGATTTTGTTCGCCTTCATCGCACCATCATTCTTTAGTCTATCCTTCGTTTCCCGTCAAGTACTTTGAGTACTTTGAGTACCTCCAAATTGCTTTTGGCATTAAAAGTACTTAGTCTGAAATCAATATTAATTTTGTCTTAACACAGGTTTTTAAAGAATTTATAAGTCATAGGAGAAAAGAAATCTAATTTAAGTCATAAACCTACTCAGGCATTTTTGCTGTAATTTAAGAAGGTGGCCTGGGGTAAAAAAAAATGTAAAAAATACATTTTTAAAAAAGGACAAAAATAATGAGCCACTCACCAGGTCTACAAAGGGATCATCAATGAGTTCCTGATAAAAAGGGCTACAGCCTTGGCGCTGCAGGTTGAAGTTCACACATGCCCCTTCCTGACTAGTGGCTCCTGCGCCTTGACCCTGAGGAGCCATCAAAACATCATTAAACTTTCACAACATGCCCACAGCACTGTCATCTCTCTCTCTGTCCCCACAGCTCGCATCCTCTATTTTTTTTGTCTTTCCTTAGAAACGACCACGAGCCGCCCTCCTAAATCGCTGCTGGGACCAGAGACGCCATCAATCTCCGCCCCGGCGACCACCGAGCCAGTCCAGCCGCCGGCAACCGCCAGATATTGAAATATTCAACAGGCGGGCCAATTAATTATGCAAGAGATGAGCTCTTGATTGGTTGTTTTTGAGTGATGCCTATGAAGTCTGTGAGCGAGAGTGTGTGAGATATTAGTGCAGGGGCAGACATGCTACAGTGCCTTTTCGCACGCACGCACGCACGCACGCACGCACACACACACACACACACACACACACACACACACACACACACACACACACGCACACGGACACGCACACGCACACGCACACGCACACGAACACATGCACACACGCTGCAGTCTGCTCTGTTAATATTGGCTGCTTGATCACTCCTTTTACAGCACACTACTGTTTATGCATTCATAAACACACATAGTTCAATACAACACATAAAAAACGTAAATATTTAGACCCACACGTTAGTTTGTTACCTAACTTATTTAGCACTTTAATGTCTCTGGCATAAAAGACTTTCTTCAGCTTCACCACAGATCACTTTAATTAAAAAACGAACAGTGTTTTTACCTGCAGCGGTCGAAGGTAGTTGATTGATTCTTTCCACCAGCGGTGGTCGCTGACTGCGGTCAGGACAGCCTTGGTGGTCAGTCCTGTAGTGGTCAGCACGGCCATGGTCTTAGCTGTAGTTCTGTGCAGCAGGTCCCCCGCTGCCCCTACAGGGGAACCCGCGGAGGCAGCACAGGCCTGGAGCCAAGCAGGGGACAAAGGCGACAGGATGGACAAAAAACACAAAGGACACATTATTCTACTGTGTCACTCTGGTGCCTCTGCCGTAGTAGAATCTTTACTTCTTGAAATTCTCCTGCTTTATTACAGGATCCTCTCAACTGGAGTCAATATTATCGGCCCATACTGGTCTATCACAGACGTATTGTTATTGCCGTATGAAATCGTTTCTTTACAGACCATATAATGCAGAACACAATGCTTGGGGTGATTAAGAAATGGCATCGTATAGCTTTCTAATTTATCTTTATTTATTCTTTATTGAAATGGTCAGCAATTGACTGTTACTGAACAAACAGTACTATTAAGCTATTTATTCTTAATTTTCTCAGCGTTCTTTTCTAGAATTAATTGACTGTATAATTGCATTGTGTGTATAATAATGTATAATCATCCTGCATATTCTTTATTAAGGTTATTTCTCAAGGAAAGCAGCCTTCTGAGAACATTTACAGTCACATTTGTGCACAATCCACATGGAAAAATAATCTATTTTCATTCCACCTGATTCACTATAACAGCAACCATATCAGTAATGTGTGAATCTTTCCCCTTTCAAATCGGTATCAGAAATCCTATGTCGTTTGGGCCCCTACTCTGAACATATCCTTTCCTTACAAATGAAAAAGCAGCATCAGACGACTTCTCTGATCACTACATCTGTATTGTAATATTAGACCAAAGGACGGATTTGGAGCTGGGATCTCTTGAGTATCAGTGTGGTATTAGACATGGTTATATTCTGTTATTTATTAGGTACTTGAAAAGAGCACTTCAGTAAGCACAGGGCTGTGTGTTTGTTAGTGTATCTGTGTACTGCATTAGGGAATTACAATATGTACCATTCAGGCAGCCCCCCTAGCCTTGCATGAGAGACACACAGTGAGTATTTGTACAGAAAATGTAAGCACTAGGTTGTGTAGTGCTACGTTAGTGTGGCTAGTTGAACTGTTGCATCAAATATTTTTATGCAATGAATAATAGGGCTGGATCAAAACAACCCAGTAGCAATTAGCATTGAAACCTCTCCAGTCAAAAAAAGACCTGCAGACAAACCTTTTTTGCACTAAGATCTAGAAGAAGAAAAAAAAAAACAAAGTCCATTTTTATGGTTTTGCTCCCGGCCAAGCCTTCGTCAATTTAATGCAATGTGTGATTGGCCCACAACCACAGCAGCTATAACCCATACCGTCTGTTATGCGATGTAGTTGAGTGTGGTGTATTCAATGTTTGAGTTATTTGATGCAACTGCACGCTTCAATTCACATGATGGGAATAGGAAAGAAAACCAGCTAGGAATAAACAAACAAAATAATATAACACATGAGTCAGCTGGTACTGTTTTCAGCACTGTGCTAAAATGCTTTTCCTGCTCAAAAGTAAAAATGAAATAAATAAATAAATACATTTTTACCAAAGAAAAAGACAGCATGTTCTGTGGATTACCTTACATGGAAGTGTTTTCCTGGAAATCAATTTTACTGTAAATATTTCTTATATTTTAAAAAAGTATTGCTACTAATGGCATCCAATTATTGTAATTGCTTGTTTCTTAAAGCAACAGTTCTACATTTTGTTTCAATCATCTTTAAAATCAACAAAAAATAACTAATGAATGGTGCAGTGTACTGTGACTTGCATTCTTTGGTATCTTTTAAAGTGCTGCAACAATTTTTCATGGTATGTTGGTTGCCGCACAATTGAAAAGGATTTTAGAAGCAAATTTAGAGGGCCAGTGGGCCGGGGCCAAATCGTTTAGTGCCTTCCATCAATACTTTATTTGATAAGGGATTGAGGGTCAGAGAATGAAAGGAACCCAAACACACATTCACTGAAGAGGTTTGTGAAAAAACACAAATATAAATAAAAAGCACCTCCAGTGCGCGGGCAAACACACACACACAGAAACACACATCTAGGGCTTAAATATGCACGACTGAGGAGTAGGGACATCAATACAACAATAAAATGACAACAGACAGTTTCAAATGAGTACCCATCCACACAAAAAGGGGATGCAACGCAAGTCATGAAACATTAACACCCACTCAAGGCATCATAAAGCTGGCAGTGCTGAAGGGGAGGAGAAGGGGGAGGCATAAATAAACCAAGTGAGCTGAGCAACCTTAACACTAGATTTACACCTCATCAAATATGGAGCAATAGGAAAACACACAAGCCAAACAAAGTACAGACACACCCCACACAGGAATAGAAGAAGAGATAGTTACATCTCAGACAAAGAAGTGAGCACATTAACATGCAGGACACAAACAAACAACACACACACAAACCTTGACGGAGTCTGTCTCGTCGGCCTCTCGTCCACTCTCAGTGGTGACAGGCTCCATTTGATAGTTAACTGCCTGATACAAAACCTAGGACAGAAATAGGGAAAAAGAAGGAAAACATCAGATGAGAGTTGTTATTTTATTACACAACCTGCTTTTTTTTTTGGAGCAATCTCACAGGATACATGGATAAATTGAAATGCTGTTATAATTGGTATGTTTCAAAGGCAAAAACACAACGGTGAAAGGAGAGCGTTTTCACTGTGTTCTTCAAAAGATGAAAGAAAGAGCAACCATCTGAATGTAACAATGTTCTGTTCAGATAGGACATGGTGTGATGTATTAACTACATTGAATATGTTTTGATTGATTGTTATACAAGAGCTTAGTAGTCATGTTACAATTTGACTAATTAGCAATCAATAGGGATGCGAAATTCTGGGCCGATACCAATACAGATGTTTAAAATGACAATTTGGCCGCCCGCCATTCTGGTGTTTTGTCGTCGTTGTTATTTACCTCCCCTTTTGTGCCAGAGAATTAAAAAAATTACTGTTCGGCATTTCATTACGTCTATCTTTGAATGAGCACAAATTCAATCATACAAAAAACCTTTAATATAACCTTCTTTCACATAAATTAAGATATATATTTTTAAATCCCTGCTTCAAAAGCCCTTGTAACATTTGAATGCAACATTTAGCCGGTGCAAAATTGATCCAACACAGCAGATAAAAATTGGCCACTGATGTCGATGAATAAAATAATATTGATGAATATCTGGGCATCCCTTGCAATTAGTGATACTAATAATGGTTCCACTGTTGACTCAAATTACATATTATTGTCATTTGTTTATTCTAGGGCTATGTATTGCAATAATCTGGTCATACGATACGTATCATGATACAGGGGTTCCGATTCAATGTACCGCAATACTTTTAGCAAGGCGATACATTGCATTTTAGAAAAACGGTATAAAGAACACACCACTATGTAAATACATTGTAATGACACTGCTATCTAGCAGTCGGGGTTCAAACAAAACAAAATGAACCACTGTCTGCCACAAATCTTTGCATGTTAACTATAATTTAATTTTTGGAGAATTGACACATTATCCAGGATTCGTACACCTTTTCCAGGGTCAATTTCAAGCACTTTTCAACCACTTTCAAGGTCCATTTTCAAGCTCTTCCAGCACCTTACAGTTGTGGTAAATTACATATTGCTACAAATATAATGAAAATTGTTATTTCACTTTTTTGTTTTATTAAAATCAGGTTAAAAGAGATGGCATTATGTCATGAACAACTACAATTGTTTTGTAATATCAGAAGCATAAGAAATTAAATTATATTTCTATTCTATAGCTCTTTGTTGTGAAAGAAATGCGGATACAATTTCAAGCATTTTTAAGTAGTTTATCCAAAACACAACATTAAAATGAGTATCACAAAACATAATATTCCAATACTCAAGTGTATCTGTATTTTCTCACGACCCCAGTTCATTATCATGCATTATCATACATTTTTAAAACTTTAGTTGTAACTATAGTTGCAAAATGAAAAACAAGCAAAACATATACAGTAAAATAGCGCACTGGTTTCTAAAATGCAAGGTCAGTAAAAGATAGTGACCTGGGTTTGCAGGTCACTGGAGGCCGCCAGGAGGCCGTGGATGTTGTCTGGGGGACAGTGGGTGAGAGAGAAGGCTAAAAGCTCCTGCCGGGCCTCCAGGTCTTCATAGCCCTCACACTGACCGAGCAGACTGCACACATCCCACGCTGGACTGTAACCTGAGAGGAAAACCAGACGGAGGCAAACAACGAGGGGAGGCAAGGCAAGGCAAGAGAGGAAAGAAGAGAAAGCAAAGAGGTGGTTTTAATTAAAGTGAATGGGTGCAGGAGATCACAGCAACTGCAAAAGCTATACAACTATTATGCGGCAAGAGGGGATGATGTAAAACAGAAGGTCAAATTGTCAAATATGAACACACATATTGACTCTTTTCACGCAAAAAGCATATCAGCCGGTGTCTTTCTATCTCTGCTAATCGACCCTGAATCCTGTCAGACAGATGACCCAGGCTTAAAGACACATGCAATAGAGCCCGCACACATCTTTGAAATCATCTTTGCAGAACTAAAACGCAGAGGATATAATGTGGAGATATTGATGATACAATCAAGTGTAACCATCCAAGCCCTCGGGGTATTAATACACATTCAGGTCTAAAACATGCTTCCTCTTGAAGAAAACATCAGCCCGACACATCGTAATAACTAGTTGCAGCTTCATCACAGTCATAAAGCAACGCGCCAGCCTGACTTCATTCTTACAAACAGATTCAATTATTCCCACTGCGTTCACAGACAGAGAACACCAGTGCTTTTCTGATTACACCTTCCCTTTCACCCAAACACCTTTTTCCCTCATCCAAACAGTCTCCTATTACTCAGCACTGTGGGAAGACTCAGTGAAATGCTATTTGCTTTCATTTTTCTATGGTGTAACATGAAGCGGGGTCAGACAAAACTTCTTTATCGCAAACTTCTTTACACTGCTTTGAATCCCATCAGGTAAACGCTGAGGAGAAGGCAGTCTAGACTGGAATATTAATGTGATATGGCGGCTCTGTTATGGCAAAAATCCTAATCACAATTATTTTTAGTCAATTTTGAGATCACAATTATTTAACATGATTATTCATTGACTTTGGAAACATCATGCATTTATTGAACTTGTGTTTATTTAGTAATATGTTGTAGTGCAATACCATTACATACTGAAAACTACTAAACATATATAGAATATATAAAAATAAATAAAAATTGACCAAAAGTAATATTTTGCAGTGAATTGCCACAGCTTACTGAAAACTCCTAAACATATATTCTACATATTCCAGTCATTAACTGGTGCGCTGGATTTATAACAAAAGTTTAGTCTTGTTTTCATAAACGTTGGAAGCCAGAACTGACAAATTGCCCAGCCCTGGATATTGTTCTTATTATTGCTCTTGTGCATGAGCAGACAAAAAATCCCTTGACCTTGATTTCTTGTTCATCCAAAAATTGGATGTCAGTAGCCCCAAGCGAGTAGTTCTAAAGTGTGAAACCATGAGTGAGACCTATCCGGCTATTAAGTCTGACTAAGCACCCTTTCAAAATACAATTTCCGGGTCCCAACACTCCATTGAAATAAAACAGACACAACGGCCGAACATGTGAACAATTACGATCACCTCTAACGTCAGTTAGACACCTTTTTCATCCATAAGAAACAGGTAAAATGACAATTACGTTGTTGTTTTAAAACCCAGACCTGTTTAAACAACAAGGAACACAGCAATGCGGCATTATAAAAATATGAGGCTTGGGCTGGCTTGGACCCAGAAATCGTATTTTGAAAGGGCGTTACGTCACGACTTAACAGCTGGATACAGGCACCACCTGTATGTAATGACCAGCATCCTAAACTAAACTAAAATAACAGGTTGGGTCTCCAGACCAGCACTAGAGGGGCATGGTCTGAGAAATGCGCTAACTACTAATCTACCAATGGGCCAGCTACCTGGGTAGTTGAAAACAGTCCAGCTGGGTTTATTTCTTTCCTTGTTTTAACCCTTTTCAGCTCACTCTAGATTAGGACTAGTGATAGAGCCTCAGCTTTAAACCAAAGTAGTCAATAACAAGTGGATGAAAGTCAGATGATTTGTCAGTCAGGATCTCCAGCAGGGTGCGGCAACTTTCCTTGGTATAAAAAAACCCTTCGCTAATGACTGACAAGGTCCCATCTATAAGCAAAGTTTGCGAAACTGTTGCTATTTCATTGTTCACAAGTTAGGAACCATGGACTGACAAAGAGCCAAAATAAACCAGAAGGAAAAAAAAGCACTTTTATGACAGTGACTCTCGTGGAGCTCTGTCATCAGGATGTTAAAATTCAAACACATTTGGCAGGCAATGAAAGCGTTGCCATTATGTAAAGTTTGAAGCAAATAAGGGGAAAGACAGACAATCAGAGGGGAAGTTCATATTAACTTTTCTACAGGCTTCAGTGCACTCTGTGATACTTCTGTCAACTGCCTGCCTGTGTAATGCAACACACCTTTTCCATTGTCTACATACCTGCAGACATGAGGTCCTGACAATGGATGTAGGAGGCCTTGAAGTCCAGACACTGGAGAGCCTGCTCTGCCAGCAGGGTCAGCACTTGGCCTTTGCGCGCATCCTTGTCATCTCCTAGATCCAGACGAACAAATATTCATTAAAGCAAACGTCAACACACAAACCTGAAACGTTGTATTTTTTAAAATGGATTTTTTTTTCAATCTTGAGAAATATATAAGTCCATGTCAAATATAACACACTAAACAGCAAATCTCATATTACTGCATATCACATTCAACATCTGGCTTAATAAACCCCTTTATTAAATCTCCACCTGACCACACTTACACACCCACAGGCTCAAGGTTGGAACATAAGGGCGTCTAACTGTATTAGCTGCACCACGAACGGAGCCTGAGCCTACATATTAATCTATCTGCCACAAATGAGGTTATTGCCATGTATGTTCATCTCAAAGAGGGAGTATGAAATATTTAAAAAATACCATCCCGCTGTCAGGAATAAATTTTAGTTTGATATCTTAGTGTTGGTGGGGATTGGTTGTGGTGTTAACATTCAAGTGGTGTGCTCAGGACAATCTTTGATCTCTGTCCAAGTTCAGTAAACAAAAGAGACGATCAAAAAAGGCATAGGCAGGAACAGGACTTCTGAACAAACCTACACACTACAGATCAAAGAACGCGAGTGGAGATGAAGAAATGCGTTGACAATGGATTGATTTTTTTGTGTGTGTTTGTGTGTGTTTGTGTGTCCGTTGTATTTGTGTGTGTGTGAGACAGATAGAAACGGGGTGTTTACTGCAAGGGGGGAAAAAGGTGTTGGTCAAATATTTTCAGGGTGAAAGGGTGTCTTCAAAAGCTGTCATGACCTCAATATAAAGGGTGTGTGTGTGTGTGTGATCTTTTAGACCAGATGGTTTTATCAAGATATTGTCTGGCATCTATTTCAAGCTGATTTAAATCACACGTCCTGGGAATCCAACTGAAGCCTTTACCTGTTGTTGACAGGCTGATCAAAGCGTTGGATGAAAAGGTGAGTAATGTCAGAAAAACAACAAATAGTTGATAAGCTCTGACTACAAAATGAACTCCTGAGGCTACCGTACACACTGGATCACAGTTGTCCTTTCTGAATCAGCACAATTTAATTCTAATTTAGAATATTATAATTGTTGATTCATTCAGACAAAAACAACTTTTTTTTTTCTCAGCCTTACCCCATAAGACAGAATGATTAACTGTGCTTTACCGTAGACCCAGGCGGGGACCAAACCCTTTGGGTTTTTAACTGGTGGCTGGTGATACCTGCATTAAATATTCACCACAGAGCCCCGGAGCTATGCACCCTTCAAAAGCCTACCCCCTGCTTTTATTTATATAAAAATTTGTTTATTCCTCTTCTCATCTCCCTCTGCCTTTTTTCCTCTGAAACCACACAGCAAGAGCTGCCTGCTGACTGAAAGCGAGCAGCACAGACACACAAATGCCACAAAGCCGGTTAGCAGCAGCTGGTGACAGGCCTTAGAGAGAGAAAACAGAACGAGCTACGAGTTAAAGAGATGGGGGATAGAAGAAAGGGGAAAGCAACACACACATGGTGAGACAGATGCAAGACAGTCCGGCTCATGTTCTTGAAGAGAAAGACAGAAAAAACAAACATGGAGATACGGAGAGAGAAAGACAGAGAGACGGCAATGTTTGTGTCATTTGGAGCCAGAGAAGTAACATCTGAAACTTTCTCACTTGTCGTCAGTTTCATTGGGGTGGTGTTAGGAGGTGGCTGTGTGACAGGAGGGGTCTAAATATAAAAAGATATATACATATTTTAATTTCAGCTGTATGAACTTTAACCAAGCAGAAACCCCTACGGCTGAAAAATAAAGCCAATAGCCAAATACCTAGATAGGTACCTTCCCAGGTAGCTAGGCTTCATTCGGCCCCCCTCAGCTCCTTGCATGCTCCATCTAGGCACATTTTTCAGACCCCTTCACATCCCTTGCTCTGAAAACCTATGGGTGATGTCACACATGTTTTATGATCACTATGATTTTAACCAGAAATTCAAAATAAATCGTAACAGAGCCAACATCCCCCTTTCATGCGTTGACTCATCAGTTAGTTGAAGTGTATGTGTTCGCACGCAGTGATCCTGTTCTGCACTTTGTAATTAGAGTTTTATCAGAACATCTCTATTTGTAATAAGATATGGAAGCTCAAACAAAAACAGAAGAATTAAATATAGGGGAATCCCATTTGGAATTACCAAAAGCAGTCTAATGGAAACAATTTTCTGGTCAAGAGCTTGCGCTTACGGGGAATCTTAAATAAAGTGATCGTGAGGGGATGGAAAGCGAGACCAAGACAGATGGAGGGAAGACTAGAGTCGATAGAAGGAAAGAAAGCGATACTGAGAACTGAGAACTGACAGCGAACACTAAATTAGTGCCTCTTGTCAGCATCTGTCAGCTTTAAAAGTGGTTTGAGGATCAATACTTTTAAACTTGCTTTTAAAGCAACATGAGGCAACAAACAGCTTCAAAGAGGCAGAAAAGCTGGTGCCTCGACTGTAGGTACAACAAACACAAGAACTCCAAGGTTTTTACATAGACGATGCAGCGCTCTCGAAAACAAAAGATAGTGTCTGTAAAACCTCCCCAGTTATGAAGAACACAGTAACTGAGATTTGTGTTAAAATGAGGACAGACGTAAAAACTACATGGATTTTGCTCACTCCTATAAGGTGTGTGTTTATGGATTTTTTGCACGCAGGCCGCAACGCCGCTCACAAAGATGAATTCCCCTCATGTGAGAAGTGTCTTTAAGCTCGCTGAAGGTACCCACGCATGCTAGGGTACGTCTCTGTGCAGCCTCGTGTGGGCTGTCCTTTCCTACTTTATCTCATGAGCTTTGTCTTGAAACTGCCACCAGAGAAGAACAGTTTGTTCAACAAATGCTCATTGAATGTTTCCCTCATATCAATGATATAATGAAATTATAAAAAAAAAAAAAGAGAGAGAGAGAATGATGTGATAAGGTCAGTGGTGTCTGTGTGTTTGTAGGTACCTGCCACTCTGAGAAGCGAGGCCAGGTTCAGCAGAGTAGTGGACTGCTTGTAGGCCGTGGAGCAGTGGGCGATGCACTCTTCTATGAGAGACAGACGGTCTGATCGCAGGCGCACTGGGAGGGAGAGAAGGGAGGCAGAGGGGGGGAGGGGGGTGTCAGACATGTTTTGCTAATTACTGTGTTCAATCTGGAAAAGTTCCAGGTGGCGATACGAATGTGTACATGATAAATACTGCTGTTATGATGACTGCAAAAATCATAAAATGCTGTATAATCTGTAAAAGTAAAGCCCAGCCCTAATATATACTGTACCGGTATATATATATATATATATTTAAAATGACATATTGGCTGATGATGTTTTTGTTTTCATTTATTGCATAATAGAAGAGACATCTTTATTGTCCACACACAGCGACCTTTTTCTCACATACACCAAAAACTTTATCCACCATGGGTTAAAATACATGAGATAAAGACAATAAATAAGTAATAAGTGGGCCAAGCGGTTGGGATTGAAAGTGCTAAAATATTAACCAACTAACAATGAATACATAATCTTAAATAGACATCACAAAAAACAGCACGAGTCGCTAATATCACATAAGTCATTTGTTTAGTACGATGACAAAGGATAGATAAAACATCTTTCTTATTGCTGTAGGTACCCTACGTGTTTTTTTCAAATTCATTGAACAAAGGATGGGAAGATTCCTGAATGATTTATGTTGCTTTCCTCCTGGTTTCTTGGTGTACAGCTCCATCAGCTGTCTCTGGAGGTTCTGTATGATCTTGCCAGCAGTTTTACCCATTTTTTGTCAGCTTGCTTTTGCTCCTGGCACCTCAATTTCCGTACATGCATGTGATGTTGTAGGAAATTCTCTAGACTGGTGTTAACCAGCAGTTCTTTTCTCACGTAAAAGCTATTTCAGTTTCTCAAAAGAAACAATCCTCGCATTGCCTTCTTAAAAACTTGGTGTCTAAAACTCATTCCCAAATATTTAAAACAACCTTCAGTCTCTGACACATTGGGTTGCCCACCCCTATTGTTGACAATGAGTTACTTGTTCTTGCTTGAGTTTATGAGCAAAGCACTTGACACCATGTTAATAGATTAACGTAGGAAGTCTCTAATTCATCATTGCCTTTAAACATTGAACCAACCATTGCCATGTCATCTGAGCACTCACTAACTTACAGGAGATAAAATGCAACCTTGGGGCTCCACGTAGCTCAAAATGATTTCAACAGACAGAGAGCCTTGTACAGAGAATCTTTGGAGGCAGTCAGACAAAAGGTCTTTGATCCACAGTACAAGGTGTCCATTGGCGTCAAGTTTAATAAGTTGATTTAATAAAATCTGTTGTAGCATCCTTAGTAAATCTTTTGCTTCATAGTAAATTTAGAGGTTGTCTAGCTGGCCATGGGGCAATGTTAGGCGCCCCACTATAACCCATTCCATGAACTTGCATAAGATAACAGTAAGAGCAATGGGTCAGAAGATATTAGGTGAGTAGGAGAGACTGGAATGATTGTGGATCTCTCCCATGA
The DNA here is from genome assembly GCF_963691815.1 of Echiichthys vipera. Taxonomy (NCBI): domain Eukaryota; kingdom Metazoa; phylum Chordata; class Actinopteri; order Perciformes; family Trachinidae; genus Echiichthys; species Echiichthys vipera. The sequence goes on from NC_139844.1 coordinate 19,426,622, forward strand.
GAGTGGCACAAGTTCAATAACATCAAGCAGACTCTGGAATAATCTTGCAAAAACACCTTTTAGTTGATAAGTGCACCCTTCCTCTGAGAACATCTGGGCTTGGAGCTAGATTAAATAAGAACTAAAATTACCACCTTTGTGGTTGCATGCATCCACCAACCAGTCACGCTGCAGTTTACTTCCAAACTGTCCCGACTTAAATAATGTGCACGCGCACACACGCACTCACACGCACACACACACACGAAGCACAGAAGATCACCACAGTTTCAAAATGTCTGCCCTTCTCTTCCAGAAAAGCATTTTTTTGCAGAACATTATGATGTCAGAGTGAAGTTGACCTTTGACCTTTTAGATTAAAAAAATGTCCTGACTTAATTGTTTTATTATTTCATTTGTGTCATAATTTGCGTACAAATTCTTGAGTTTTGGCCAAAAATGCATTTCATGAAGGCAGAGCGACCTCTACTTTTTAATGAACTCCAAAATCGAATCAGTTCATCCTTGAGTGGACATTTGTGCCACATTTAAAGAAAATCCCCCCAGGGGTTGCTGAGATATAGCTTGGAGGCATAATAACAACTACTCAGAAGTTGCAGCCCAAGACGCAATAAAAAACATATATACAACAAAACATATTAAAGTTGAATTATATAAAATAACCAAGTAAAATATAAACATGGGGCTTTAAGAACAATTATATATATTTTTTTACCAATGTATCTGTATTACTTTCTCTATATCTACCAATATACCTATGATGGGCAATATGGGATTATATAATCGGCCTGCCAACACAAAGGGCTTGGCTCCATGTTGAAGTAAATATAATCTAGAGCCTCATCTGTATCAGTCAATACTTGTTTAAACCATTCTACAAGATACATGTGTTATAATCTTGTCAACCACAGTCCTTAATTACCTATGGTCCTGTAAATTATACCACAATGTGTGTTATAACTGTGGCATATATGATTTTGTTTAAATATTACTCCATAGATTAAACTGTGAAGGACTTAATTCTTTATGAGTTTTGAGATTAAAGGCTATTTGTTTGACACTTACAATATGGGTTTAATTCAGCTAATAACTTGGTGCGTATTATTTGTTACCCAATCAACAAGATTGTTCAGAACTTTTTGGAAACTTTTTGACTTTTTCATCATTTGAGTTCAAGATATCCAAACTCCCAAAAAACCTAAGAAATAGCATGTCTGGTGCCTCCACATTCCCCCTCCTCTGTGCTTTCTCTGCACCCTGCTGAGGATCTTTATGGTTTGGCATCACTTAGGGCTAGGCCTAGAGGGAATTTTGGGGAGGGGTGGTGTGCATGAAGCATTGCCTAAGGCGCTGTTGGGGGCTAGGTAAGATGGATTACCTACGCTCAAATCCTTTCACTCACATACTTGTGCGTGTTTATCTGCGAGTGCGGGGATTTACGAGGGTATGGCTTTTACTTCAGTGAAAAAGGAAAGATAATGTGTATTTTTGTCTCTTATTCCTGTCACATTTTTCCTTCATTCCTTTCTTTTTCACACTTTCTTCTTAAACTATTTCCTGTTATAACTTAAGTCTCACAGGTAAGGATAAGTGGGCAGTGGAAAAATGATGCAAGTAGACAGCAGGGACTGAGGAGCAAGACGAGTGAGGGTAAAGAAGCAAAGGATTGGATAAAGAAAAAAAACTAAAGAATCAGTAATGCAGAAAGACAGAAAAGAGAGGGTGGGAGGGAGAGAGAGAGATGGCAGTTTATGGCTCTCTCTGTCACAGTGGTTTTATGCTGGCAGCTCAGTTTGATGAGGGCAAAAGGGGTAAGAGAGCACAGGCCTCGGAGGCAAACAACACCTCGGTTCAGAGGTGAGGTGAGGAGGGGCCAAGCTGGTTCATTCTGGCTCCACAGTTCCTTTTTACAGAGGGCCATGCCTGGAAACTGCTGCGGTAGGGTACCGACGTGGAGCCAGAAAAGAGAGAAGAGAAAGTGTGGAGGTGAATACTGATTGGTCAGGTTTACAGATGGAGCAGAAATATATATATATAAAAAAATGACGTGTGTGTGAGTGTAGGAAAGAGCACACACGCAGAGACCAAACACTTCAATCCTAATTAGGCCATCAGGCAGATGTTGTTTGCACAACAGTTGATCCATAAATAACCATATATTTAGATATAGTGGCAAGAAGAAGTGACATATGGAGGGATGGAGGAACTGGCGGCAGGGAGGTAGAGAGGTTGGATGCTAAATGTCTGAGAAACACTTTTATCCACAGACAACAAATTCAAACACACTTGTGGTTAACTGAGCACATTTACTTCGCAGACGCGGTCATAAAGATTGCGCAGTACCTTGCAGTGGCAGGATGCTGACACTGAAGTCTTCCAGTTGGCTGAGGGCGCAGATGAGGTCCAGTTCCTCCTGGATGGTCGGAGGACAGTCTGTGATCAGCTGGAGACACGCCCTGACAAAGACAACACCCTATTAAAACAGGCACATGTAGATTATAAATGTAGTATGGAAAACAGGATGAACACATGGCGCACATAGTGCCAGGAAAAACAGCAGTAGGGTCATGCTGATCTGACCAAACCAGAAAACAGCCCTATGTTGTCTAGTAAATATTTTGGAGTTATTGGCAGGAGTTCCCTTTTCCAGGAATCGCCTTTCAAAGGGGAAAACAGGAAGTCCTTACATGGACAGATAGAGTTTGGCTGAAAATCAAAATGGTATTAGACAGTTGGACAATGTTAATAATATCTGTTGTAAAATGCTGACGTTTGAAAAAGCGTCATGGTTGTTTGTGCAGGATTATAAAAAGTCTATGTAAAAGGAACGCAACGCGTCTGGACCGTTGTTTTGGTGACTGTGCTTCCAGAAGCCAATGAAGAGCCCATCAACTGTTGACACACATACGACCCACGACTACCAAACATTTATTTGAATCCACCCCATAGGTAACTGGATAACCTTGTGGTATCGGAAAAAGGAAGTCCAAATTTTAGCTACACACTAGTTCTTATGATCTAATCATGAAAACGTATATTAAGTAAATGGAGGTCCGTCTTTGTCAGATCTGTCTGTATGTCTCTTTTTCTTCCACCCCAACTGGTCAAGACAGAAGGCCGTCCTCCAAAGAGCTGGGTCTTGACCTCCTCTACATATAAAGTGTCTTGAGATAACTTTTGTTTTGATTTGACACTATAAATAAAATTGAATTGAATTGAGTTTAATTTGGACATTTTGGGAAATGCGTTTAATAGCTTTGTGGTGGAGAGTCTCGTGTCTGTTCTTATACAGCCTGTTATCTTAGCACAAATGCTGGAAACGGGGAAACAGCTAGTCTGGCTCTGTCCTAAGGTAACAAAATCTAAAGCTCACTTTAACTATTACACCTTTGTTTAATCTGTACAAAAAACAGCGTACATTAACTTACCATTTTACCGGGGTTAATGTGCCAAACTTTTCAGCTCTGAGCAGTTGCCAGGCAACCAGGAAGTTAATGGTTAATCAGTAAGCATCAGTGGTCCTGATAGGTGGATTTTTTATTACCCCCCCTAAGCTAATGTCTTAGGTGTAGCTTCTTATTTAGTATTGCAGAAAATGGCTGTAAAGCAGCAGCAACTGATTTGATTGCATGACAATTTAGGGAAGGGACTTAATGAGTTTTACTTATTTAGGTAAAGGCTTTCAAAGCTGTAGCAAAAATGTCTTATTAAATCTGAAGTGTTTTTAAGGTTTAACATTGTGATCAGAAACATTGTCAGACTGCTCAAATGGATTTATTTACAAAGTCTAGACTCATTTAACGGATCTGCAACGAGGGATTTTTCTCTTTCGACACAATCCACACTCATTACCCTTAATAGGATTATATAGCACATAACTTAGCATATGTAACAGTACACTGAATGTGAGTGTGCGTGTGCCTGCTTGAGATGCTTTTGTCATCAGAAATATTATACAGCCAAGCAAAAATATTGCAGAGACTAACGGAGAAGAAGGGGGGGAAAAAACAAGATGATTAATTTACAAGTAAATAAATCCCACATAAAACAACAGCTTAGAGAGGAGCTCTGACGTCAATGTCTGTTCAGTACGGAGGAGGAAACTTGTCCTTGGAGTGTGCACTGATGAAGAAAACACACACAGAGCCGCTGTCTTCATCAACCCTCGCAGTGTCTGAACAAAGATGATTAAGGAGGGGTGCCTCCGAATCAGTGTAATGAAAACAATCCAAAACATACATCTTCTGAACACGTTGAATCTATATTGTTAACAGACTAGAGTACACACACTCTGCAAAACACTCTCCGCAGCTTTTCCACTCCGAGCAGGGCTGGTGTTCTTGCCAGGAATAAGAGATTTGTCCTGGCAAATGAGAGCAGAGGAAAGGGCTGTGGATGGGCGAATGAGAGACAGAAAGAGGGCATGTTGATTATGTACTCGTGCTGTGAAGTGTCTGCCGGCGCCTGTGTGTTTGTGTGTGGAGACTGCCTTAGAAAAAAGACGATGGGGACAAAATCTATTTCAGTTTCAAGAGTCACGATGTGCTCTGCAGCATATACTCTGTAATTCGCAAAGTACTACATCCTGTTTAACGGACACATGGGAGAACAAAAGTAAACAATTGTGTAGCAGCTAACAATGGAACGCCACAGTAGAGACTTTGCCCTGTTATTATGCCCGCTACTTTTACCCGGCGTAGAATTCAAGTGCTAGGACCGTCCAGGCATCCATGCTCGCGTGTTAGGTCCTATCCCCTGACCAATGAGGCCTTCCTAACAGCCAAAATACACGGGGAATGGTATGACATACATAGCCGGGTACACAGCAGGGTTTTTTGCCTGCTAGACAGACTCTGTCAGTAACGCGTCACTGTGTGCATATTGGGTTTTGCCAAGTGATAATGCAGTTGGTTATGAAGAGTGAGGAAGCTGTGCGGCCTCACATCGCCCCCCTGGTACGATAAGGTACGTATCTGTAGTCATTTTTTTCCGGAAGGCCTCGCAGCCACACGCAGAGGAAGAGAGAGAGAGCCAAAAAGGAAGGCGCAGCTTCAGTTGTCCATGTAACCATTTCAACATGATACACTGCGTGCATGCCGCGACAGTCATGTTGCGCCACGTACGCACCCCATGTCGACCATCTGCTGACCACTGCTAGGCTAATTTCTGACATATTTCCATTGTTTTTTTTCTGCATAATGGTTCCATACACATCTAGAAGACACTGTGCAACATTAGCATTAATTTAAAGTTGAATACAGCTTCTTGATGCTGGTGGAAATGTGGTTGATGAGAGCATAGTCAAAACACATTATCAATTGACCCATTGTTCATGTAACAATATTGATTAGTGCAGCTTTAAACTAAGATACAAACTCAAAACTTTTTACTCTCCACATTTTTAAGGACCTGTTGACACTGGGTTTGTACTTGTTTGTTTGTCTGTCTCTACTATGTGTATTTGAGCATCTCTCAGTCACAGCTTCTCATCTGTCCGTCCTGGATGATGCTACAGGATCACATTAGTAGTTGGGGGGATTCCCATGTTATTTTAAGAGGGATTCTTATGTCCTTGTGTAAACTCTTGCCAGGTGCCACTGACCGCATCCCTTGTGTATCTGTCCAAGTGTGTGCGTGTGTGTGTGTGTCTGTGTGTGTTTGTCATTGGCATTTAGTACACAGGATAAAATGTGTGTCTGTGGAGCAGCTATTTTAATCTAAAGGACACAGGCAGCCAGTCTGTATGGACTATTAATTTCAGAGTGACATGCACTAGTTCAGACACCACTTTCTGTCTTATGTCTCAAATTCACAAGCGGCAGCAAACACACACAGAAACACACATGCACGCAGTGGGAGTGTTACAATGGATGATGTTGTCCAAGTGTGTGGAGGGGGGCCTCTGCATTAGTTACTATAAATGAATGACGACCCAATTACTGTCCCACTTCCCCACTAGGAACAGACGGTAAGGTCAGACACCCACCAACCCCCCTCTGAGATGTAAAAGCAGCGAATGTGCTCCCATACAAACACTTGGTATAAACTTTAATCAACGTAATATAGGAGATGAAATAAAAGCAACCACCATTATTTTTTTTCCAGTCAGTAATAAAAGCAACTAAAACAACAAAAAAAAACATCCACTCACACAAAAACAAATGGTATTTCACCTACAACAACAAGCAAGGTCAACACATCAGACAGCATACAAACAGAAAAAGTTTGTACAAGGTTGCTCGGAAATTACATCTGACCCATAACTTCACCTCAATGTCAAACATTTTACCTTTTATTCTAAGACATACCAAACTAAGTATAAAGTTGAGCTCTAAATAAATCAGAATTAGCCCCTTAAAGAAGTGAGAACTGGTGAAATTACAATTGAAAGAAATCAAACTAAAAAGTAGAGGAATATTTTGCCTGCTCACCTGGCCAGACCCATGCAGGGGTCTGTCAGCGTTGTGGATGAATTGAAGTACTCTCTGGCAGCGGCCAACACTAATTCCAAGCTGTTGTCGTAGGCCACCTTCAGAGCATAACCTTTACCCCGGAAAGACAAACTGACAGGAACATCCTGGCTATCCTGGAAACATGAATATAACATTTAGAGTTCAACGAGACTGCGGCATCAGAATTCATTATTGGGGGGTTTAATCATTTGGAGACCCAAATGGACAGCGTGAATGGGAAGTGGAGTCGCGAGTCATGTTTAATCTACCTTGGAGCAGTGCATGAGCTGCCCTGCCAGACGTACGTTCTCCACACGGCTGGAACACAGCAGGGACTCAACAAAGACCTGCAGCATTCAGGGAGGAGAGGGCACATTATGCAGGGAGAGATGGCGATTAACTGAGCAAAGGTTTTCTAACAGATCTTTAAAACAAGTTGTAGAAGTCTGATTTCAGTGGTTCACGAGGCGGAAACACACACTTCAGTGTGTTAATTACAAACCAAAGTGTCATTGAAGGAGCGAAATGTGCACTCTGACACCTTAAATTAAAGGTTTCACTGTTTTAATCACAGCGTTTTAGCATGAACGTGATTATTCTGCGTAATCTTCTTGTGCTGTTTTTTTTACCTGGTGGCATGTCTCCGGTTTTAGACAAGTGTAGACATTCTGCTGCATGTCAAGCAGGTCCTGCAAGAGACCTCTCCACACCGTCTCACTCACTGGAGGGTTTCTAGACAGACAGACGCACGCACATGCACACAGACACACACACACACACAGACACACACACACACACACACAGACACACAGACACACAGACACACAGACACACACGCACACACGCACGCACGCACGCACGCACGCACGCACGCACACACGCACACACGTACACACAGACGAAATGATTGTGGGATCTTGACAAACATTTGCGTTAGCCTGTGTTGTCTCTTTCTAAGAACGTACTTGCGGCCAGTGTGGCGGCACAGTTTGACCATGAGTTGGTGTGCTTCTTCTTCACTGTTCTGGCTGTTCTTCACATACGAAATGGGCTTCTGCAGGCTTTGTTTCTCCAGAACCTCCACCACACTATTGAGCAAGATGCACAGATACACACATTTAGAATCACTTGTGTAAGGTAGAGTAGGTAACTACAAGTTTCAAGTCACATTAAAGGTTCAGTTGGTAACTTTTTTTAAAAAAAGAAATAACTGTCATATTTGCTCAAACTGTCACTATATCCTGACAGTACTAATTCATGAGACAGCTAATACGTGAAAAAGTCTGCCTCCTTCTAGACCTCCTAGTGACATCTGTAAGATTCCATCTTGCCTGTAGAAAAAAAAAAAATCAGTGCTGAGAAGCCTTTTACTAACTGTCAATAGAGGCAAATTCATTTTCCTTCCTGTGGACCGGCAGGGGACCTCATTTTGGTGTGTGTGTGTGTGTGTGTGTGTGTGTGTGTGTGTGTGATTAGGTAAGATAATGTTACATGTGTTGTGGAATGTAGCTAAGTTAGCTAGCTAGTGAGAAAGCTAGGTGACGTACTGTATATTGTACAAAACAAGAGATGTAGTTTACTGAGCAGTTTCACACAAAATTAAGTCGCGCTACGTCAAACCTACGACGTAGTATGACTTCTTTGGCTTGCAAAACTATCTTTTAAATTGACCAACTATCAAACTAGGCAGGGCTGATCAAATATCAATCAAGATTCTGTTACTTTATTGCCTATTTCTCACCTCAATTGTTTTCAGAAACATATTTTAGTATAATGTTCAGCTGTAAAACGAGAACGTTTGTGACCCGGCTGCATAGAAAACATACGGTCAACACCAAGCATCGTCTCCACTGTGAACTTTCTCATTTTAGGCAAGGCAAGACAAGTCATCTTTATTTATATCGTGCACTTCATACCAAGGCAACTCAATGTGCTTTACATACGGACACAACCTTTTTTAAAAACAGCATCAAAACAATAATCAAAAAACACAGTTAAAAGCAGGAGCAAAGAAGAATAAAAAAGTAAAAGAAAAGAAAAAAAAATGTTTCAAGTAATTAAAAAGAGCTCAGCTATAAGCACATACAAAGAGAACGTTTTTTAACTTGGATTTAAAAGTGCTCACAGTTTGGTGATCTGTTGGTAGTTTGTTCCAGTTGTGTGCAGCTTAACAGCTAAATGCTGCTTCACCATGTCTAGTTTGAACTCTGTGCTCCACTGTCTGACCTGAGTCAATAGATCTCATGTTATACTAACATGTCATTCATGTATTATGGACCAAAACCATTCATTGATTTGTAAACCAGCTAAAAAGTACACTGAAAAAAATTGTGGCCAGAAAATGGCAAAGCAGTGACAGAATCTTGATTCATATTTGATCAGCGCTGCATCAGTTTGATCAGAGCAGTTATTGACACTGAGTTAGAAACTCTTCTGCTCTGATTGTTGTTGTTTTCCTTCGGTTACAGTGGAGTGGTGTAGTGCCATTAGGAGCACTGGAAGAATGAAGAAGAACCGGATGTTTCTTTCTTAGTTTTTTTTTCATGATATACTGTCAGGATATTATGACAGTTGGAGCAAATATGACAAAAAGTTTTTTTTTTTTAATATAAGTTACCAACTAAACCTTTAATCAACACATTCCTCCAGTAGAAGCAGAAGACAGGATGACTGGCAGCAGTAGGTATCGCAGTAGGAAAAGCCAAAGAAGAAGATACAGGTGTAAAAGGGGAAAAAAAATAAAAAATTCAAGAGAGAGTAAAGATGAGAACGACAGAAGATGTGTACGCTCTAAGCTGTTCATTATTTTGGCAGCAGAAAGTCATTTGCGAGGCACGGTGCAGATGGAGAAAGTGTAGAGCAAGACTGAAGAGCGACATGATAAAAATGCACACAAACACGACAGCACCTCTTTGCAAGCGTGTTTGTCTAGAAGCATGTGAAGGCTGGCAGTCATATGACCGAGTGAGAGAGACTGTGGGTGTGCGTGTTTGCGTGTTTGCTTGGGATTAGCATTGCACCCCCGGTCTCAACAGGGTCGTGCTGCTACAGATGTTCGCTTTCTCCTGCAACTCATTACCATAGTAAACAGGTGACTGCGTGTGTATGTGTATGTGGCTGGATGTGTATGATTGTGAGCAAAAGCTAGAGACAGACAACAAGCCTTGATATTTACGTGTGTGTTTGTGTGTGTGTGTGTGTGTGTGTGTGTGTGTTTGTGTGTGTGTGTGTTTGTGTGTTTGCTCGAGTGTGAATGTGTGTGTGGGAGTCACTGCATGTTCCCTGTGCACATATAAATGTGCCAGCAAGTGGTAGTGGCAGCAGCTGAAAACAGCTTTTATTCTGGAGGCGCTCGGAGAGCAGACACTTCACGTTAACTGCCTGATTCATCTGGGTAAGAGTGTGTATGTGTATGTGTGTGTCTTAGTCACAATACTTCAGCACAAAATATACATGAGCACACTTCCAAGGCTCCCCAGGGTGCGTTTTTGCACGGTTGTGTGTGTCTACGTGTAAATATGTGTGGATATTTTTCTGCAAAGGGCAACACAGGCTTTCCTGTTGCTGCTTCCTCCTTCTCATCATCATCATCATCTACATTCGCATTCCCTCCAGGCTCCCGCCCTCCCCCTGCCTCCATCCTTATCCTCCTTCCTTACTCCTCATCACTTCTCTGTGTTTGGAAGTTCAGCCTGAGGGGAGGGGTGAAGGAGAGAGAGAGAGAGAGAGAGAGAGAGAGAGAGAGAGAGAGAGAGACAGAGAGAGAGAGAGAGAGAGAGAGAGAGAGAGAGAGAGAGAGAGAGAGAGAGAGAGAGAGAGGAGAGAGACTGCGACGCGTAGGTGATTTTAACCTGTAACTGAGAAAATGCCCGAGGCTGTTTGAATACCATGAGACAGACAGAGGTCCTTTGATATCGAGTGCATGTGTGAGTGTGTTGACTGCACATCCATGTCTCCTCTCATCGTGGTGTTTCCCATCAAGCCCAAAATGGGGGAGGGAAATAATAAGCATTGCTTCGAAGAGAACACTTCCGAAGCAATGCAGCACTAATCACCAAACTGATGGGCTCCTCCTCAACACTTTAAATGCCTTGTTAACAGGTACAGCAGAGATGTATGCATGAAGAGCCAGAGTGAAAACTCTCTTAGAGAAAAGGAAAAGGCAGGAAATACTCATATCTGCAAGCCTGAAACACGCTTATGTTTGGAAAAAAAAAAAAAAAAGCTTTAATCTGCACGCCCAGGCTACACTGGGTGGACAGGAGAAGACTGAGGAGAGAAAGAGGGGAATGACAGCTGAAAGATGGTGCGAGCGTGTTGACGTACCTGAGATGCTTCTCAAGTTTGTCCACCTGATCGTGGAGTGATGCAGTGATGCTTGTGTCTGGTCTGTAGGATTTTGAAAAAAAAACATATGCACAAACAATAACACTGGTTATTTCATGCTCATGTCATCAAAAAGTAGTAAAAAGTAGAACTTTAATTGTGCGCACGGTGTGCAAGTGCATGCTTGTGTGGGTACTTTTACTCGCACAGTGTAAACAGTGTACTGTATGTGTGGGCGTGTGTGTGGCCTACCACTGTGAGGTTGCACCGATTCCCCACTAAAAATAAAACCCCATGATGCTTTGCCTTGAGGCAAAAGATTCTGGGTCAGGCTGGCCTGTCCCCCACTAGAGTACTGACCCTGATGAAACATTATTCAGTGTGTGTGCATCAGTGAGTGAGTGAGTGAGTGAGTGTGTGTCTGTTTTTGTGAAAATACTCTTTCTGTTTTTACATGCGCACAATTTTGACCTCTCAATCCATACCTCTTCTTCTGCCCTTCTTGCTGCTCCACCTCCTGCTCTTCCTCTTTTAAATATCCTTTTCTCTCTCATTCCATTTCCCTCCCTCATCATCTAATCCCCTGCCCATTTCCCTATTTCCCACTCTCCTAGGGTGAATGCACATCACATTCTCTGAGCAGACTTAGACCTAATTGAGCTGTCTCACAGAAAAAAAAAATCAGAAAAATGGGTTGAAACTATTAAGTCATGGTTTCTCTCCTAGCTTGCAAATCTGTAATAGTCTATGCTGGGACGGCAATTTTGGAGATTAGTAAGTCAGTGATATCACTCTTGGGAGAAAAGTGAAGCTGAAGGCATTGCATATACAGCACTGCTAATCCAAGCACTGCAGAAAGGAAGCCTGTCTGGCAAAGTGAAATGGTTAGTATAAAAATGTGCTGATTTAGAAGGAAACATGTATGAGTATTATAAACACTCAAATATTTGTACAGTAAGACCCTATTTTGAGTAGTTAATAAGCTCAGTTGCTAAACTGCAGTATCAAATGACTATTAAGATAATACATCTTACTGGAGTGAAAAAATATAACACTGGATGTATCTGAAACTGCAAGTGATACTGCCACAACTGAGCCTATAAATGTGTTCAGTGAGATAAATTGCTCTTCCTTTCTTGAATTGAATCACATCACTGAAAACATTTTACCAGATGTCAACCTCTGCTCTTTTGTCCTCTTCCCAATTTGTCACCTAGCAGCTCTTTATCTATCTGAACACTTAAATAGAGCATGAAGCAGACTAGGATTGGTCAGTGTCTACAGTTTTAAATATAAGGACTATTTCTTTGGCAGAAAGTAGTTCTGATGAAAACTGCAAGCTCTGCGGATGGTTCAGGAAGGACATCATGTTGCTGAGAAGTGTTTCAATGCCGTCAGAGCAATAAATAGAATTAATTTCACCTACACTGCATTGGGGTGGCAGCAAAACTCTTTAAAACACCTCTAAACCTGAACAAATAAAACTGCATACAAAACAAATACAAAAAACACCAAGCTACAACTGACAACTAGCTAGCTAACTAAACTTGAATGAATGAATCCTATTGCTAAGTTGCTAGCATGTTTGCCAATTTTTGATATCGCCAATTACCTACTTATTAAAACTTTATAGATAGCTAAATTATTAGCGTTGCTGCTAATAGTTGTTTGAGGTGATTAGCTTAGCCTGTCAGCTAACTAGCTAGCTAGCACGGAAATAACCAACAGCTCATAAGATGCTACTTGTTGAGTGTTATGGTCCAATATTATGTCCATTTCCAAGTTCATACTTGTATTTTGGGTGTTCTGCATCTGCTCTGTCGGTGTCTCTGCACAGGATGACTGTAACAGCACTAGCGGCACTTTCTACCTATATATAGTATAGTTTTGACATCACAACCACATGGGAGTCATGACGGCTCGTTTAAAGACAGTTTCTGAATACGGAATGTGTGCATTCCTCTGTGGATTGCACATTTTAATATTCTTACAGCATTTATAAAGTACATTGACCTTATTAAAAAAGACATGTAAATGACCCTGGAAATTGTTCGAGTTAAATTGCTGTGGTAATCTAAGGTTAATGTTTATCCAGAGTCTATATTATACAACAGCTACAAAACTACATTTATGGCAGGATAGTGTTGAGATGCATGGCAAGAAACCAAGGCACCTTTAGTCGCCTGCCTTAAACTTGTTCAGTTTAGTACAACAATAGACCTTTGTTGAGAGCGGCCCTGCTCCAAGCCGTCTCATAATATCTTGTTTCACTGCAGTTATCCCCTGCTGTGAGTGTGCAATCGAAAAGCAGAACAGCACAGCACAGACTACCAGAGCGCAGCCAATATAAGCTCTGTGAGTCAGTGGAAAAGGGCAAAATATGCCATTGTTGAATAGTATGGTTTCTTCATCGCAACCAACTGTCACAAAAAAAAATCAATTAAGGTGCACACAGGAAGGCTACTACATCTAATAATGAGTCATTTTAATTCACTTAAAATAATCAGACACTCAACAGGTCCATTTTATCAACAAATCTCTCTTTTATACTCTTTTTACCTCTGTCTTTTATTACTGTATCACTCACTCTTCTTCAAATGCACTGCATACCCACACAGGAGACTCGTGGGAGACTTTAAGGACAGGCCCTCTTGCCAAATGAAATAAAATGTGTTACCGAAGAGATCAGGGAGGGAGAGAGGCAGAGACAGCAATAGCAGGAGGTAGGAAATACTGTATTGACTGCAACTGGCTAACTGATGGCTCCTTGGAGCTAAGCATGAAAGAGAGAGGGGAGGAGAAGGGAAAGAAAAGGTGCAAAGGGAGGGAGACAGAAACAGAGGTGGTAGTTAGTTTTACTGATGGGTCCTAGGAGAGAGGCTGAAAGGTGGAAGGGAAAAGAAAGATGTGGGAAGGGTGGCACTCATGTATTGTTGTGTATAAGGCAACAGGGGACTGCTTCACCATCTTTATATCATATATATTATATATCATGGTTTATATTAAATAAATCTGTCTCTGAGATTGTGTGTATGCTTGTTAACATGCATAGCACGAATGTATGTGTGTGTGTGTGTGTGTGTGTGTGTGTGTGTGTGTGTGTGTGTGTGTGTGTGTGTGTGTGTGTGTGTGTGTGTGTGTGTGTGTGTGTGTGTGTGTCTGACCCATAGCCCCTCTGCGGTAGACACTCCAGGATGTCATAGCAGAGGCTGAGTTGGTCATCTCTCTCACAGCTGTAGATGCAATCCAGAGCGACTGCCATCAGTTGGTCTGGGTCCCCGATAATCTTCTGCTGGCACTGGCGAAGAGAAGAGAAGAGAAGAGAAGAGAAGAGAAGAGAAGAGAAGAGAAGAGAAGAGAAGAGAAGAGAAGAGAAGAGAAGAGAAGAGAAGAGAAGAGAAGAGAAGAGAAGAGAAGAGAAGAGAAGAGAAGAGAAGAGAAGAGAAGAGAAGAGAAGAGAAGAGAAGAAACGAGACGAGACGAGACGAGACGAGACGAGACGAGACGAGACGAGAAGAGAAGAGAAGAGAAGAGAAGAGAAGAGAAGAGAAGAGAAGAGAAGAGAGGCTTTTCACATACACACTGAGGCACTGTATCAGTTTGAGTGTGTTCTTCTCTTTCCCTGTTTGTATTTGTGCAGTGCATGTTTTTTAATAGCCTGGAGACATGTCCTTGGCTGTGCCCTTATGGGTCATAAATATAACATTTACAGCACGGGGGCATGACACTGGCCCTGACATGGCACAAACAGCCAGAGATGCACTGTGTGTGTGTGTGTGTGTGTGTGTGTGTGTGTGTGTGTGTGTGTGTGTGTGTGTGTGTGTGTGTCTGTGTGTCTGTGTGTGTGTGTGTGTGTGTGTTTGTGGTATGGTTACCCAAGTGTGAAGCCCCCGGCATATGTGTTCGTGTGTGTGGATACTTACGTCAGGTTTGGAATGCTGGAAAATGACGAGGGGCAGGGTGAGGTCTTGCTGGGCCAGGTCGACCAGGTACTCTCTGAGCAGAGATTTAGCGGCGCCCTCGTTCTTCCCCTCACATCTGTGCAGGAATGGCACCATCCACTGGAAGGTGTCTTTGACGTAGCGTTCGGTGCCGGACTAGTGATTAAAAAAAAAAAAGATATTTATTTTAAGCAAAAGTTCATGCAGCATATCAAAATAGATATGAATGGGCATCATTTACAGCATGTGATCTGATGTCTCACGGTCCAAAATTATTAATCTTATTCCAAAATATTGACAAATGCAGATCATTTCTGACCTGACACAGGGTTCATTGCTTTTATTGCAGTTATACTGCGTGCTCTGTACTGCCTGCACTGGGCTAAAAGACATGTTGGTAAAAAATATGGATGTTGATGGAAGTTAAACTCATCTGATCTAAAGTCAGGGTTACCCTGGCCACTGCTTTAGTACTGTACTTTTTCATCTTCTCTACACTCTCTACAGTACGGGACATTTAAAGAATTGATTTGAAATAATCTGTGTCTGATTAATCTAGAAGAAAAATGATTAGTTGCTAAACAGAAACACTTAAAGTTCTAATGTTGTCAGTACACTTTATGTTGCTTGGCTAAGAAGTTTCTACTCATCTTTTATTATGTGTCAACTAAAATAAAGTGCAAAGTTAGAGGGAAGTTATATGCTAGTTCATGTTGTGTTCCTTCCACGGAAGAAATAAATTATGTCTTGTTCACATACTGTCTGTAGATTTTTATGTTTTTAGAACAGTGGAAAGTACTTAAGACTGCATTTACATGAAATTGTGCCATGCAATTAAACCTGAACTTGAACTATAATTGCTACAGCATGTGGGTTGTGCTGGGATTTAAGCTGATGCCTGTCAAGTTCGTGCAAGCTTCGCACCCACCTTGTGACAGCTCTGACTCAAGATATAAGGATAGGAGAGCATCAACAGGAAAACTGATATTAAAAAAATATATATTTAGATGCTAAATGCAAACTTGCCCACCCACCCACATGCAAACATTTTTACTCTGCTGTACTGTGTCACTGATAAAGGAAGACATCAGATGCAGGAAAGAGGGAGATTTAATCTTGGCGAGTTTGGTAAACACACACACACACACACACACACACACACACACACACACACACACACACACACACACACACACACACACACACACACACACACACACACACACACACACACACACACACACACACACACACACACACACACACACACACACACACACACACACACACACACACACACACACACACACACACACACACACACACACACACACACACACACACACACACACACACACACACACACACACACACACACACACACACACACACACACACACACACACACACACACACACACACACACACACACACACACACACACACACACACACACACACACACACACACACACACACACCGCCCAAAGGGGGTACCAGTCAAACAGCATGTGTTAGTGCAGTCAACAACATTTGCTGGCTCCTTGCCTGTATGGCGGATCCTACTGGCAGTGGTCCTCACAGGCTAAAGCTGCCAGTTATTAGCTACAATTTAGAGGACAGATCATATTATGTACTCCAAGGGGATTTGTAACTGTAGTACCTGCTGCAGTGTAGCTTTCATAGCTCTCTCACTAACGTTGGATACAAAGTTTATATCGTCAAATGTCAAGGATTTCAGTATGCACGCTTTCTGTTTGCTTTGTTGCCGGTTCATCATGCCTGATCATGTTCTTTTGAGCAACAATAAAAGATTAAAATAGCCAAACTATGGAACTTTATAATGAAATGGAGCTGCAGGGAAATGGAAGTCAAGCTTTCTTACTTTTATCGACAAAAAACATCCCACACACTGTGAGCTACTGCTAAATGCACGTTTAACACAGTGGCAAGTAAAGCAATGTTTTTGTCGGTTTGGATTGGAAAAACAACATCCGTGTGTTCATTTCAAAACAGGGGCCTGGTCAAAACTGTGAAAATACTTTTAAAGACGTATGTTTCGAAAAATGTAAAGATATGAGATATTCCGATATTATTATTTTCCTTTCTGATACCAGAACTTGCATATTCACCGATACCAGTGTTTTTTTAACAGCTGCATACTCCTTACCCTGTATGAATGAGATATCATTGTTGTACAGCCTGGCTCAGATTGTTAAAAACTGAACAGATAATGAATCTCATAGAACTTTCTTAATCTAGTTTAACAGTAAATCATGCAATGGGGTATACGGGCCAAGTGTGGAAAAAAAAATACGGACCCTGGGGAGGGGGGTAATATTTCAAGAAAAAAGTTGCAGATGTATGAGGTTAAAGGGGCAAATCTACGAGAAAATAAAGTCGCAGATTTATGAGATTCAAAGTAGCAAATCTACGAGAACAAGGATCAACACAGACGCTGCTTCATGTTGTGCCGGCCGTCTGCAGCAAACTCTGAAAAGTGTAAAAACTGTGTTTTCAAGTTTAGAAAGAATGAAGTTCGCTACGAGGTGCGATGAAATCTCGTTTAACACGGCAGTGAATGAGAGACTGCATTGTGGCGCTTATAAGGTTATAAGGAGTCTACAATAGTCTTTTTCAGAGTTTGCTGCAGACAGAGTAGCCTGCACGGCATGTAGCAGTGTCTGTGTTGATTCTGAAGCGATGTAGTTCAACAGAGAGTGTAAAACAAACCACTGGAGGGGTAAGATAAAACACTATTTTTACGACTATGAATCTCATAAATGTGAAACTTTTTTGTCATAGATTTGCCACGTTAATCTCATAAATCTACAACTTTTTTCTCAAAAAATTAACCCCCTTCCCCGGGTCCGTAATTTGTTTTTTCATACTTGGCTCTAATACACCATCGTACAATAATAATGAATAAAGAACATAAAGAACTATTTTAAAGTAGATTTTTCTGGGCTGAATTACGTGGTATAGGATCGGTGCAAAGACTCATTTACTTGCAGATAACAATACCGAAAGCATTTCATCAAGTCTTATTGCAGCTATTTCTGATACTGCTATCTGAACAACTCTACTAAAGATGCAAAAGACTTTAGTAATGACAGCCACATCTCCATGATCATCATGTTTTTGTGTAGAGAGATAGTTTCATTTTTGATTCAGTAGCAACATGATCTCTCATATCGACATCATTGCCTACTGAAAACAAAAATTTCATACCAAAACAAAAACAACTCATACAAACATACAGTATAATGGATGTGAAATGATGCCACTTACGTTTTTCATGAGCAGGCGGAGCTTGTCAATGTCACTTAGCTGCTGCAAATCTTTGAGTGTCAGACTCAATTCACATGATGTCTCATACACGAGTGTTTCCATGGTGACCAAGTCATCACACAAAAGCTCTAGCCCTGGGATCTCCCGCTCCTTCGCCAGACGCACCAGCGACAGGGCGCAGTCCACCTGATGGGCACAGAGAAATGCCGATGAGAGAGGACACACAAAAAAAGCAAAATGCAACATTAAAAAAAATTGACACTAACAGTCAGTGTAAAGAATTTAGATTCTTAGTTAATTTTATTTCTATCTTACTGTGTTAGTGTGTGTCTTACTGTAAGTGTTAACTCCATGCTATTGTGTACTTATCCTTAAGTGTGTATTATCCTTCTCTCTAGTGCAGTCGTTCTCAAATGGTTTTGTCACAAGGCACAGCATTTGTGAAAACAAGCATTTCCAAGGGACTCCTAACATACGATTCTATGTAAATCATCATAAATATGACTAATTGCAAGGCACACCTTAACATATGATTCTATGTAAATCATCATAAATAAAACTAATTACAAAGAACACCTGGTTAGCTCCCCAGGCACCCCATGTGCCACGGCACGCGGTTTGAGAACCACTGCTCTAGTGGACACTTGGCCTTTTAGTGTAAGCTGACCAAATGTTACAATCAACAAACAGCTGTCTTCAGAGCGGTCTTGCAGGATGATTACAAAAAAACCTTCTAACAGCATGCCATCTTATAAAACTCCAGAGGATGGAGGACAAAGAATTGATGATGTATACTCCAATTCAAAGGTGCACAAAAGCGCTAGAGAAAATCCAACCTTTGTGAAACCTATAATATTTTATCTCTTAAACTATATTTCTACCATGTGCCACGTATCTTTCTGCCTTGTTACAGTCCAGTTAACCCAGTTATGCAGCAGGTGAATGCTGTTTACAGCAAGGCGCCATGTCATTGTAAAAAAGAGACGAGAACAAAAACAACATCCCTAATCCCTAATCCAAAACTAAATAATACCAGTCAGTCATTGCTAATATCCAATTATTAGTCTTTGGACAATAAAACGGGGAAGATTTTGGCTTCCTGCTACTCGGATCGATAGAATTCCATCCAGAAGAGCAACCAATCGATATCCGACCACCTATACGCTGGAAGCACGCCTGGCCAATCAATACTTAGCCACCTGTGGATGCTAGCCGATCAATAGCAGATGCCGCTGGGCCCTGTAGTGATGATTGCTTTCTCGCCACCTTTTAGAGGAGGAGAGCCCTTTTGGCTCAGCTGTTAGCGCGGCATCTTGTGTGTGCACAAGCACACAGGGTCTGCAACCTTGTCATCTTCGACTGATCTCGACACATTTCCTGCTGAATAAATAATTGTGCGGCTTCATTTGTAAAATGCACAACACTGGAAAACCTAAATCACCTTGAGTCAGAGCCTGAGCAATTAGATATAACAAGAGAGAGAAGTCTATTGATCAAACTGTGAGTAAAGATTCTCGCCGCACCCTCCACACCCTCCCTCCTCCTCTCTTTCTCTGCTCTCCAGGGATAGATTCCCCCAGCTAACCACAGACAATTCAGATGTTAAAATCTCACACTTTTTAATTACAAACTCATCTCTGTGCCCTCCCCATCATCGTTCTATGCCCTGTGTAACACAACTTGTATCCTCTGTCTCACTCCCTCTCGCCCCCCCAGCAAATTTCACCGACTCTTCGGTTTAATTTTCCAACTCTATTTGATCCTCCTTTGTCTCCCCTTTCTGTCCTGTATCGACCGTTTCTTTCAAACATTGTTTTCACATTTTCTCCACAGCTTTGCCCAAGGTTTTTCCACTCCTCTTGCTCCTCTAAACTCTTCCAAGAGCTTTGCAACAGTCACCGTGACTGGCCTCCTCTTGAACTCCCAAGTCTGGCCTGTTGCCTTTTCTGTATGCCTGTCTGTTTTCCAAAGCCATCCTCTCATTTTGTATCATTTTGTTGCCAATGGTGTTTCAAACAACACTTGTCTTTAATATCCTTTATTTCTATCCTTTCACCCTCTTATAACCTGTGATTTCCGTTCCCACAGACACTTTCCATGAGATTGCTTTACCTTTTTTACCTCAGCATCCGTTCATCCTGTGTTTGAAATACACCCCAAACCCAACTAGGGATATCTCTCTCTCTCTCTCTGGTTTAAAACACTCCAGCTTCCTCTGATGTGGCTCCTTTTAATAAAAAAAAACATTTTCCTCCATTAAAACGCTCTCCCAAGCATAAACTGGCAGATGAGGGAAGGGAGGAGGGTGCAAACAAGAGAACAAATGAGATGAAAAAGTAAAGAGGGCAGGAAGAAGGGGGGGGAACTCAGCAAATGGCAGCAGAGCTGTTTAGATGCCTCTCTCTGTTGTGTCTATGTGTTAGTGAGTGTGTGTGTGTGAAAAAGCAAGAGAGAGTTTTGAGTGCGGGATGCTCCCGAGAGGCTCCTGGAGTAATGTGTGAGAGAGCAAATGGAGATGAGGTCAAATTAAGAAGGAACAAAGGAGAGGGCTGGTGTGATTCTTAGAGATTAACAAAGACTTTTCTTTTTACGCACACTCAGTCTCTCTTTCTTTCTCTATGAGTGGATGATGAAAGGCACGATTCCCCAGTCGTCCTCAAAAATGAGCAATGGACCCCCAAATCCCTTCTCCTCCACCCTCCCTTACACCCAGTGAAAGGGATAAAACGGAGAAATGAGGGGGGAAAGATATGACTGCACCCTAGTTAGTCCTTTCACAAAGACAAAGAGAGTGCTGTGACAACCTTGATCCATCACTGTGAAGGAGGCACAGAGGGGACAGAGCTGCCATGTGGATAGTGTGGGTGGAGAGAGTGGGCAGCTCCGGCGGTTACATCCCATTACTCCACTAAACAAGTCCCATCAAGTCCTATTTTTCAGTTACAGCAAAAGAACACAGATGACAGAAGCTACGGTTACTGTTCATTAGAAGTCCATATGGCTAATTTGATAATGACTGTCACACATATGATCAAAGTGACCTTGACTGATGGACGTTGGCAACATCTCTTCTGCAGTCTCAATCCAAGCTTGCCACATGCTTCTGTCCCAATCATGAAAAAGAAGCATGCAACAGCAATTATCTTGCCACATGTCTATTCATTTCGCGCTGTAAGTTCCAATCAAGTAGAAGGAACCTGACAAGGGACATTAGCACGGTGTGCGAAAAAAGTTTCACCTTAATGGTAAATGGCATCCGTTAAGAGCCGAAACCCCTTTGTCGCCACTTAAATACAGTCCCTGCTTTTCTTTTTCCTTTTAAAGCCACAACTGGGAACCTGCCTGTCTGGATCCAGAGTCGATGTCCTTAGCTCTGCATTGGTACCAGTCGGTCAGCAGCTCGATGGAAGGTGCAGCTGTGCGGAACCTCAGCAGCTCCGGAGCCCCCTCGTACAGGAAACTGTCGTCATCAAACAAGTTCTGGTCTAGCATTGCTCTGACGGAACACATGAAGGGAGAGTTGTTTTAGATGCACATGCGAGTGTCTATTTTATCTGTTTACTCACTTCTTTTACAAGTGAACGCAGCATAACCATAAGTGACGATCTGGGCCGGCAGACCAACCCCTGTCAGCAGCGTCACTAACAACCGGGAATGTCGCCATCGACACGGATATTGGAATACTCAGCAAAAAAGGCAAGTAGTTTCATTAGTGAGTCCTATAATCAATCCCCATTATTTAACTCCCTCTTCCTCCCTGCCTGACCTCTGACACTCCCTCCTCCCCGGACACGTGCGGTGAGAGAGAAATGCTGCGTTCCAGTGCCTGTCTAATTCGAGGGAGGTCGACCCACCCCGAATTCGCTAATAGGAGGTTCCATTTTGACAGCAATCCACTGCACTTTGGCTAGTTCGAGGTCCGAAACTTCGGTCTTCCCATGGCACTGGAACGCAGCAAGTGAAACAGAGCAACGGATGACAGGCAGGAAGCTCCTCAAATAATTTTATTTGGACCGCATAAAATGATTGGTCAGACTTTTATCAGAAAATTATAACAATTGTATATAATAATTCTGAGTTTCAACTCTGGTTGGATTTATTTTACATTTAAGTGTGCCATACACTTATTAGAAGCATTTTAACGTTAAAAAAAAGAAATGTGTAAAAATGCCAGAAAGGTAAGAATTGCTTTAACAGACAATGAACAAGATGTAAAATGTCATACAGAGTACAACTTTAATCCAATTCAAGTTAAATGAAATACAATTAACGGGCAAATTGAATAAACATGCAGCCCCCTGTACAGTGCACATGAAATCAGCTATAAAGATCAAAACTGTTTTCGTTTTTTGATGTTGTACCCGGCTGCAAACATGTATGTTTCTAATGTTTGTCACTTTAACATGGGGTTCTTTACGGATTGACTCGCATTTAGATCCAGCCTGCAGTGCACAATTGAAGAGCTGCAGTTTTTGGCCTTTTTCCAGCCCAGAGGTTCCTGCTTGGTAGAGAAAGTAGATAATGGGGAAAACGTATTTGATCTTCTATATTTTCTTAAAACCAATAGCAATACCAACAATGAATATATCCTACTGACCAGTATTGTCTATGTAGCCAAAGTCTGATACTGCTAATTGCTTTGTTCCAGCTTCATTTTAGTACAAAATCTATTAAAAACACACCAATCAACCACATTACAATGAACATGGGCACTGTAGTTTATTTTAAGTTACTCCAACATCCACCGTCCTGCTGCTGTAAATATATTTTATAAATGAAAGTAATATATTTATGATCTGTTATTAAAAGGCCTCTGTTTTCAGTAGCGTCCAATGGGCTTGGGGTGGAGAGCCACTAACAGGATAGGAGTCTTCTCGTGGGATATGTTGAGGATAACGAAAAATATAGAATTTCACCACCCCAAACTTACAGGAGGAGTGAGGGTTAGAGCGAGAATGATAAGAGAGAAAGCATAAACGGAAGAAAGAAAAAATACGAAGAATAAGGATATAACATCGCAAAAATGTTAGCGTGGGTGTCGTATACACAGTCCTAAACATTGCTGCTATCACACAATCACAGTATCAAAATGTCATCATACAATCCCCAGCCAAGCATACCACAATAGTCAACTGATATTATGACTCCACACCAAAGAGCAATAAAAAAAGAGCTTGCTAAATTAAATTGTAAATGAAACTGGCCTCCCTACAGAAGCGAGTAAATGGCATGCATTGGCCGTACAACATTTGGAATTACTTTGTTATGGTTCTGTTTCATATTTAGATAATAGGATGTCAGGTTTTGTTTCGCATAATAATGATAGGACAAGCATCTGTCCTGTTTGGAGCATGGATTTTAACAGTTCTATGCTGCAAGAGGGTACGGTAAGATTTTACGATGATATCAGTTGATTGGTTTATTATAACGTTTAGTCTACATCAGTGTGTTCATGTCAAAGCTGATGTTAACCGTTTACCTGCACTCCTCTGCCTCGCACCAGTCCAGGTCTCGGTGTCTCTGCTCATCCCATGCAATCAACACCAACTCGCCTCCGTCATCCATGCTGTGAGAGTAGAAGAAAAAAGCAAAAAGAGATAAGTAAAAAAAAAAATGAGAGAAAGAGGAAAAGACAGAGGAAGACACAAGCCAGTTCCACGTATAGACTCAGACAATGTCTAATGAATCAGATCCGGAAATTGTCCAAAGTTTTCCTTTCACACATGCAGGACCAAACAGTAGACCGTCAGTGTCAGACATGCTCTCACCTAATGCAAACACAGCATCTGGGCAGAGCGTGCAAGAGATGGGATATGACGCCGATTTGGTCCTAAACAAACCGGGTCTCACCCTTACAAGTTCCTGAAACTTGTCGACCTTCCAGTTCACCCTTCCTCCTTACCCGCGGATGTTTGTTCTCTTTCGGTTTTGCGCAAGCTGCATAATAGAAACATCATCAACAAGCCCATACGCTCGCTGTGAATTCCCCGAACAATAAGCGGCCGTATTCGCACACATGGGCTCAATTGGACGTTAAATGGACTTAGGCCTTGGACTTTAGAGCTGGCAGGGTAAAGATTAATCTTTGGCCCAACTGATGCTGACATTTGGGTTCTCGCATACAGCTCCTCAGGGTAATGCCTAGATAATTTCAGTGTTGCAGTACATTTGTGGAAGGAGAGAGATAGTAAATTAGAAAAAGAGGGGTCGGTATTAGGGATAACAGATATCAGGAGAAAGACCAAAGACTAGCCAGGAGTCAAAAAGTAAACCGCACCACACCTGTAGTGGCAGCCGATAAATCAGAAAAAAACTTTTACTGTCGCAAACTAAACATGCACATAAACTACAGGAAAACACTGGTGAGCAGTAGCAGCATATGGGAAATGGAAACGGCAGAGCATAATAAGAAAAGGACGGGTGATGCAAAAAACAAAAGCAGAG
Organism: Echiichthys vipera; assembly: GCF_963691815.1. Classification (NCBI taxonomy): domain Eukaryota; kingdom Metazoa; phylum Chordata; class Actinopteri; order Perciformes; family Trachinidae; genus Echiichthys; species Echiichthys vipera. Next base: position 19,451,075 of record NC_139844.1, read on the forward strand.
CAATAAACAATTCAAAGAACTTTGGAAAAGAGTCTTGAGTTGTGCCTTGGTTGTAAATAGGCAGAGCTTTTTTTCTAAACGCCGTGTTGGTACTAAGCTTTACTTCTTCCTGGTCTCCTTGAGTGTGACAGGTCTGAGGAAGATAAATAGGGAACACACAAGAAACGAAACCAAAGTGAGAAATGACTCTGTAACCTCGCGTGTCAGCGCTGACAAGACGCAGACACTTAAGACACTCTCAAGCGCACACTCACACAAGTATATGCAGACAACGGGGTGGACAGAGGCGGCTTTTATAACTTATTCTAGGATTAATGCATTTCTTCTTGTTATCTATTTGTCTGAAGACAGAAAAATATGTACTGGGGCTGTAAAACTCAAGGAGATAGTGTGAGCTACAAATCATCTATAGCTTTGGTGCAGTTAAAGGCCGAGTGCACACGCGCCACAGCAGTTTTTTAAACATGGCCATAAATTCTCTCCAATCACAAAATATATAAGATGTGTCCGATTGGCGGATGTGATTTATGCCAATGCCTAAAAGGAGGAAGATTGCATCCATTCCGATCGGGGTTTTAACACTGAGATGAGAAGTTGCAGCTCTTCTTCGAAAATGCTCACGGAAAGTGAACCTCTTTCTCTTTTTTTTCCCCCTGTCATTCCCCGAAGCCCTGGTCCTCTTTCCTCATTAAAGGCAGCCAGGTTAGAGGGTGGAGAGTAAATATTGGTGTGAGAGCTAAGATATCGATGGGAGGAATGAATTATTCCGCGCTCGCTCGCCTAATCTACTTCACGTCAGCCTGAGAGAGGCGGGGAGGAAAATGGAGATGCATAGCAAAACTTGGAGCTGGGCTTTTGGTGTATTTTTTATTCCCAACCTTTCAAGCTAGGGGCAAAGTTTTCTACTAAATACCACTATTCTGCATTCTTCCATGCGTCTCCACGTCCCCTTGTAGACTTGATCAATATTCTCAATTTTTTCGCTTTTCAGTGAAGCAAGACTTTTAGTGTAGAGCGAGTAAGCTCCAAACAGATGGCGTGAGCCGACTCCGTCTGCTGCAGTGGAAGAGCGACGCGCTGTTGGGAGGAGCAGTTGGTGCTCGCGGGCTGGGGAAAATAGGAAACTGCCCCACAGCGGCAGAGCCATGATGGATGCTCACTGCAGAGCCACAGCCACCTGACCTCCATACAAACTCAGACAAGGCTAATAAAAGGGAGCAGTGGTAGTGTGTGTGTGTATGTATGGGTGAAAGCTGTAAGAACAATAATTTCTATACATTCATATGTTTTTTGAGCTCCACGGGACTTCGGCCTCCATGTGTTTCTTTTAATAAACGTTTATGTAGTATATCAAGGAATAAAATACTGGCACAGAGAATACAGGAATAGTGGAAACCGAAAACTGAAAAGGCGAGTCAGAGGAAACAAAAGGCAAAATGGATTGCTTGTTTCACTCATCAGTAAATCCAGTCCGTCACCTCTATCAGTGAACCAAAAAGGGTTGAGGAATGACTACTTCATCATCTCCTTCTCACATATGCTCTCCCCAACAGCCTCCCCAGCATTACTCCATTACCAAAGCAGAAAAAAAGTGAAACCATTGCAGCAAGTGCACAATTTTCAAGTGTTAAATATTGTTTGCATTTAAATTAAAAAGTGGCAATTAAGCCTCTCTCCTTTTATGTCATCGCTGTCAGCCCTTAAGCTGTGGTTCAGTGTGTGTGTGTGTGTGTGTGTGTGTGTGTGTGTGTGTGTGTGTGTAATGTAAGAAAAGATTCCTCCAGTGTGACGGTGGGAAGAAAGAAGAAGTGAGAAAGACACACTCATGCAGAGGTGAGATTTCCGGTGTAAGGTGATTTTAATTTGAAATGTAGCGAGAAGTGTGACTTGTGCATTGCAAAGAGGAGTAAATGTTGATTTCCAGACATCAGAGCGTATCTCTGGGGTAATGAGTGTCTTTTCTACACCACAGCTTTTATGTTTGCAAAGTTAATTATTGTAAAAGGCAAGTAAGAGATAGCTGAAAGAGTTTTTCAGTTGGGCTACATTTTTAAATGTAAAAATTTACTTTAATGGCCTTTTTAAACTACACTTAGGCATTTATATATATAAAAACATAAGCATTTTCAGGTGATAAGTACTTTCTTATTCAATATAAATGTTTGTACCCATCAGTACATCTCCTTTTTTTGTTCCATAGTGTAGTGTAAATGATATTATTAGTACATTAGAATAGACAAGAATGAAATGGTTCAAAACTAAACACTGGGTGTAATCTAAGTATCATTTTCTTGTCATGTTCTCATCTTTACTTCCACAGAATTGAACTGAATTTGGGAAATGTCGCTGAAATTGCACCCTCTATAACAGAAGGCAGCACTTTACATGTGATTTGAGCTGGGATGCCCTGTGGGCCAGAGCTAGAACGGCCAATGGCTGTCTGGTGGAAAACAGTAAAAACTACGGATTTGCAAAGTGTGAAAATTGCAGCTTAGTCGCTATTTCCAGTTTTTCAATAAAATGCACTATTCCTTTTTTGTCCACCAGGAGACGTGCAGTAATAATGTGAGTTAGGTCCTGTTAGATACGCTATTATAGATGCCACTGTCAAACGTAGGCTACTGTCCATTCAGAAGCTGTCGGTGGAAAATGTGGACCCAATGAAAAGTGGACACAGTGTCAGGTTTTCCAAGAAAAACTTCCCAGTTCCTATTTCTACACAAAGGTAAATGGGAAGTCAGTGTGCTGGGTGTGTTCACAGCACCTTTTAGTACACAAGGAATAGCAAGTTACGCTAGCAACAAGTAAAGCTATCTTTCCAAAACTCTGTAAATCACCATGGTACTGTATTCCCTGTCATCAAACTGCCCTTAAAATATTCAATGAAACCCTAATGACAAGTCCGAATTTTACCACTTCACTTGAGGTCATGGAAAATAAAAATTTAATCTAATGTTAACACATAAAGCTAAATAGTTTCTTTGATAAGTAGTCCTTTTAAGAGTCGAGGTTGAACTTGACCCTTGACAAAAACGTGTGCCATATGATTAACACAGCCAAAATGATTGAAAAAAAATATCCCAAGTGATGCACAATGGTTAATAACCGCATGTTCCTCACCAGGCTTCAGGCAGCAGCATAGTATACTCATGTGGAGACGTGGTTTCTGGGAAGTTGTGAAGGATAGCTAACCGGTGCTGGAGGAGTTGGGCTCCGTGGTACGTGAACAGGATGTCCAGAGCCTGCACGTTACTCTCCTGTGGGCAAACAAATGCATTGTGTCAACCTCTACTGCAATGTCAACCAACCAATTTCAAACGGCACAAAAACATGAACATTACGTAATTACATTACTGAAAGAAAAAGCACAAAAAAGACTGACAATTCAAATCAAATTACTTTACATAAAATGGCAAATTCCAATGCAATATACTGAAGAACATACATACTTGCCAGTTTATTAGTTGCACCTAAGATGATAGTTTGGATTTATTGCAGGACTGTTGCATTAAAGACTGTATTCTGTATTTGGTGAGCGTATACCTTCTTAGTGCCAAATGGGGATGCAGCTAAAACAACCAAATCAAGTGAGACGACTAGAGAGACGCTTTGAAAAAAAAACGAGAGTCTGATGTTACCCTGGCGTAGTTCCTTGCTGACAAAACAATATTTTGACTGCGGAACTTCTTGAAGAAGTCTGCATCATATTTCTGCTCCGCTGCATGAGGCCCGCCAAGTATCTCCTGGAGAGTGTAAAGGGAGAGAGAGAGAGAGAGCGAGAGAGAGAGAGAGAGAGAGAGAGAGAGAGAGAGAGAGAGAGAGAGAGAGAGAGAGAGAGAGAGAGAGAGAGAGAGAGAGAGAGAGAGAGAGAGAGAGAGAGAGAGAGAGAGAGAGAGAGCAGTAGAATTGAGGAATATAACTGTGGTTCAAAATAAGACATTTGTGAAGCAGAGGGTAATCTTTCCAGAGAAAATAGTGTGAATAGATCGAAATTCAAACCAAAGATGAAAGGGAAAGAGCAAGTAGAGGATGTGACTGCAGATGAACGCAAAAAGAAAAAGAGATGCTATTTAACTTTGTAGCATACAGCCATCTTGTCCTTTAAGTTTGAACCATCTGAAGAAGGTACAAGAGTGTTTAAGTGTGCGCACGGCACGCACATATGTAAGGAGGGAACATTTCTTTGCTTAGAGGGATTTATGTGTGCCTGTGTGTATAAAATCTCTGGAGCATCCTCTATGCCAGGGTGTGTGTGTGTGTGTGTGTGTGTGTGTGTGTGTGTGTGTGTGTGTGTGTGTGTGTGTGTGTGTGTGTGTGTGTGTGTGTGTGTGTGTGTGTGTGTGTGTGTGTGTGTGTGTGTGTGTGTGTGTGTGTGTGTGCATGTGTGCGTGCGTGTGTGAGTCTGATTGATAGCCTTTGAATGGGCCGTATGCAGACAGAGCCAGCCCAAGTCGGGATGATAAAAACCCTAATATCATATTCATAGACAGCCAGAGAAAATGGATTGGGGCAAAAGGAATCTGACGAGTGCTGCAGTTACCATGACAATGTCCGAATAAAAAGAGAGACGTCACTGTAGTCTGAGTTGAATATGTAGCAGGGTAAAATCCCATCTCTCCTCTCCTGTATGGGAGAAAGTACGGCCGTGTTCGTCTGTGACTTATGTGGATGAAAAGGCCGCGTGTTAACATCATTCATCGGAAATCTGAGATCCCGAGTGTTAGGTGGTTGCAAGTGTCAAAGTTCCACTTCAAGCATGTACCTATCTATGCTACACTGATGCTTTTACACTGCAGGGTTTGTAGTATTAGAGTAAAAATGTTCTTATGTCAAATGTGCCTCTCTGCTAGCTAATTACCAATCCCTTCACTTTTTTATTTATATACTTCAAACGCCCCTCGTGCGTAAATATCATCTTCAACTTTTCAATATTTCTAAAGAGATTAGCGGGGTTAAGAGAGAGTATCAATAAAAGGCAAATGAGAAAAGCCTCTGTGCTTTGGAGGGATTGGAAATGAAAGGAAAAATCATTAGGGTGCCAATGGGAAAAACAACTTGGCAATTAAGAATGAAATCAAGAAACTTACTGTCTTACGCAAACGTGTAAGTTAACAGATGATATGATCCATCATGACTCTCAGATTTAGAATAATTTAAAAGTGGACATATTGTGCTCCTTTTCGGGTTTATACTTGTATTGTGGGTTTCTACTGGAACATATTTACAGGCTTTAATGTTCAAAAAAACACCTGTAAACAACCTGTATTCACCCTCTGTCTGAAACGCTCCGTTTTAGCACCTGTCTCTTTAAGCCCCCCCTCCTGAAAAAGCCCAGGGTGCTCTGATTTGCCAGCGTTTCTGGGTCTTCTGCATCTGTGCCATATAGTTGTGATTACAACCGTACAGAAGTCCTGACGTCTCATTTAAAGACACAGTTTCTGAATACAGAGTGCATTTCTCTGTGGATGACTGTTTTGATACTTTTACAGTATTTATAAAGCACCACAACCTGCTTTACAATTAGAAAGGATATGAAAATTCTCTTTTTACAATATGGCCCCTTTAATAGTAGTTAATAGTACTTCAAACACAGTCTCCTTCCCATGAAGTCTCAAGCCTAAATCTCATGAGTTCAGTTTTCATAATGAGTCATTAATCTTGAAAACATCCATTCAGACTCCAATCTGGACCAATCAACGCACGATTAGAAGGAGTTTCAGTAATGATGGGCTGATCCAATCAATTACGTGAGGAGGTTTTTCAGTCATTCGTCTCACACAAATCTGACGGAATAGATTCATTAATTTGATACAATAAAAATGTCTACATAGGCCATAATGACTTTTGCTTTGTGCGCATAACCATGACCCAAAATGCACGTTTAGGCTTAAAGCCTATTTTCTCACATTTCACTCATGTAACTGCGGTGCAGTTGTGGCTGAATGGTTCCAGTGGTGACACTGAGAGGACTGAGGCGGCTGCTGATGGGCTGCAGTGTAGACAGGCTGTTAATAAAATAATCTCTGAAATATTAATAAAACCCTCCCTTCAAAAGTTAAGTGACACTAGCAGACTTTTACACTTGTCAACTTGAGTGTTCATTTTTTGATTGAGCCGAAACAAGTAGTAGATCGGGGTGCAGCAGGATATGATATTATATTGATTCTTTTTACAGCAAAATTATATTTGCTGATATAAAAAAGTCTGCCAAAATTAGATTTCAGTTTGATTCAATCTAGGGGCCTGTCATCAATATGAGACGGTATCATCTGCCCATTTAACACAATCATTGACATTTGTATCAACTCTCAAAAAGCAACTTAAATATGATCTGACAATTTTATTACCGAGCTCATCCAGACACTCACATGAAAAGTAAAGTATTCTTTTTAATATAGAGTGGAAAATTCTAAATAAAGGAGTATCTTAAAGATGCCAGTATGTATTGACGGTAATGCATCGTTGAGCTTCGAATCAATCACGAGTAAAAAAAGAATCATGGGAACGTCACACCCCTATATTAATTGAACAGTCCACTGACAGAAAGAACTAAAGCAATTTTGATAATCAATTAATTGAGTATTTTTTAAAGCAAAAATGGTAAAAAGATGTTCCTCCTCCTTCTCAAATGTGAATATTTTGTGGTTTTCTTGGTCATGGATGATATTAAAGTGCATTTCTTTGAGTGCTAGTCTGTAGTACATTTTTCACTTTTTGCTGATATTTCAAAGACAGCTATAGCAAATTCTGTATATATGCCAGTATGACTTCAGGCTGTTTCATAAGTATGTTCAGGATTTATAAGGGCTGATGCGGAGTACAAGAAAAATGGTCTGCGATCGTTGTTACCTCGTATGTTTCCAGCCGGTCCAGGTAGGAGAGCAGTTTCAGTCGGCTCCGACACAGCTCCTTCTGCTCCAGAGTCAGCCTAAGCATTCATGCACATAAATCAAGAGCGTGCCTGCACAATCCCTTCAACACATCAAAACTCAAATGACAAAATCTGAAAACACATTCAAGCTTTAAATTAGAGCCAGGCCGACACAGACATATTTGTATCGGTGTGTATGTTTTTCCAATATACACCATTATAAAAACTTTCTTTTACAGAACATATAATGCCTACAAAATGAGGCTTGTGGTGATTTAGAAATAGTATCATATAGCTATTTATTCTGTTTTATTTTATTTGGTCTTTATTTAAATGCTCAGCAATTGATACTTGATTGATACTGAACGTAATGTTTATTTATTTATTTTCTCAGTGTTCATTTCGAGGATTACATAGAACACATTGTTTGTTTAATGTATAAGAATGTAAATACTCTTTAATGAAGTTATTAGTTTTAGAAAGCAGCCTTCTGGTTCCCTTTTTATAGTCAAATACTGGTGCAAAACAGGTGCACAGTCCACATAAAAAAAGTCTATTTCCCATATAATCCCATATTGGTCGGGCCCTATTTTAAATTAACTTCAAATTGGCCCTATGCTATACCTGCAGGGATCTATATAACAATGCTTGGGACCGGTGACAACAATACCATATAGTGCCCTCAAGACCTAATCATTTTCTAAGGGCAACAAATCAGCTCCCTCTGACCACCCTGAACCCTTTGCTTGTTATGTATGGTATGTTAGTTGTCAATGAGGTGAGTAAATGCCCTGCGAGAATAAAATCCATTTTCAATGTCATTTAATCATGACCATAAATAAATTGGATGACCACAAACACAAAGGCGCCAGGTTATATAGGATCTGCCTACAATTCAATCACCCGAGGTATGCCCAAGGGAAAGCAACCATAAGGCTGAAAACTACTGAGCAGTCAGGTACGTCCCCTCAGCTCACACACACACTTAGAGTAATATAAAACATTTTTTCACCGCATATTCACACACCCCGCACGTACGAACCAAAAGGATACAACCAGGTAGAGCAGTGCCCAAAGCGACCTAAAGAAGAAAAAAAAAAGAACTTGGCCCGGATCAACCGCAGTGTGACCACAGGAGAGCTGACCTCTCCACCGCCGTCTTAATCCCTAATCCCTCATTACAGAGTGCACTATCAGGCTTTATCAGGGTTCCTCTACACGGACTAACAGAGATTAACACTGGCTCAAAACACTCTCTGGCACATCAAAGAGTGACGGCTTAGCACTCTTACTAGTGGTAATTATTGCTTTGCTCTGCCTCTTCAGAGCAGAAGTTTAAAAGAAAAAGGGGAGAGGAGATGTTGAAAAGCTATTTTTCCTCGTCTGTTTTGAATGATGGCTCAATGAGGGCTGGGCGACATGGACAAAATCTCCTATTCCGATAAAAGTCATGTCAAAGCTCCATAATGATATGTATCACGATAGAGCATGTTTACTGTTAATTCAATAAATAAATAGTCTATGTGAAAAAAAAACACATGGTAAAGTGTATTTTGGTTTATTCCTATGTGAATTAAATACTTGACAAATCAAAAGGTATTTCCTTATTTTATTAGGGAATTTAATGAACATGGCGTGTATGGATCAGAACGTAAAGTGTCGTCCACACCTCATGACTTCGGTGATCTTCCGAATTTCCCAGTAGCACCGCCAGCGGTTCAATATTTCAATGTGTCCGATACTTTGGTTTGGGAGTATCTAAGTAACGTTCCCATACTAATTAGCAGTTTGAGATTTTACACCAGTCATTGATTGAAAGGTGAGTCCACTTCATAGACAATGATAAGCGTTGTTGCATGTGAAAAACGGGTTAGAGGTGCCTGAATTTTCAATTCAGGTCAACGTCTATTGCCTCTAAATTGCAAACCCACTGCTGAATTCCACAGACGTACCACATAAACACACAGTACACTGTTACACATACAAATGGACAACCTGGTTGTAAGGGTAGCAGAGTGCCTGCGCCTTTGCAAAAGGTTTATATTAGTTCCATGAATTGCCCTTACAATAAACAGTGACTCAAGGGGAAAGCGCGGTTAAGAGAGGACCATGAGTGAACAGGAACGCTGCAACACATCTGAATGGAGATTGAGGGCTGTGAGGTTTAAAATGTATTGGGCACAACTTAAACTGTGCTTTAGACTGTTACACATCATTGCACATGCACTGTGCGATGTAAAAAGAGTAGGCCCCCCGACTGCTTCAATTTGTGTATGTGCGCTTCTCGTACTTTGAAACTATCAGGACTGAGGGTCATTACAATTTGATGACACCGCTCCTCCATCTCTGTACAAAGACCCTGTATATGACTGTACTGGACAGAGATTAAACTGCATAAACAGGCCAACCCATTTGCATTCATACATACACACACACACACATACAGAAATGCGCGGTGTGATAAAAGCGATTATCACACAGTCTGAGGGACAAAATAGGACTGCATAAACAGATGAAAACCCCGGCTCATGTCTTCACATGCTCATGGATGACACAGTAAAAGCATAAACAGTCAACTGCGCATGCAAGCAAACACGCACACACGCACGCAAACATACAACAAATGCTGGAGCAAATGAGAAAATGAGACTTTTGATTGAGGTCTGAATCTGATCAGATAAGAACATAAACACCTTGCAGCAGACTTCACACTCATTTTCTCTCTCTTTCACTCACACACATGCCCATGCACACACAACCACGCACGTGCGCACACACACACTCACGCACGCAAACACGCACTAGACAAACAATATTGTCCATCTTGTTGTTGTATGCAGAATGTCAGAGCAGCAGATATAATGGCCCCTGGCGGATTCTGAATTATACTTTATTATGCATACACAGACTGATGAGAAACAGGCGAAGGGATAAAACTGTCTGCAAGCAGCCAAAACAGTTTTAAAACAAACTGGAGCATGACAGTTAAGAATATGAAGCAATAACCAAGTCCTGAGGAAGTCTGTATTTTATGGGACATTACATTTCAGGATAACTGAATGCAGTGCAAGTTCAACACATTGCCTATAGGGGTAAAGCTGGTAGTAACAAAAGAGGCCGGAGAAGTATATTAACATCCATCTTTGTATCGGGTCGTTTAAGCAAAATGTGTGCTCGCTCAGAGGCGACCGAGCATCTTTCAGCATTTTATATATGATAGCAGGAATCGCTTTGACTCTGTTTATTGAAAATGTGACAAGAACTGCCAATAGGGATCTTAAAGAGTGACTTCCAAAAAGGTCATTTTGTCTTCTTCTTTTTTCAACCCAAGAGTTAAGAATAACCTCACATTATTTCATTCGACTGACTGGTTGCTCATCATTTGCAGACACACAAGACAGCCTCAATACACACGGAGAGAACGAACGGGGCACTTGGTGTGACAGTCAGTAGTTAAATACAGTCCTTATCTATACACATAAAGAACGCGCAGAGCAGCTGTGATCGATACCGAGCCATTTCTGTAATGGCGGTGTAGTTAAAAAGAAATTAAGAGTATTATTATCCATCGCCGAGGCCTCAAGGAGACGTGGGCAGAGACACACACACACACACACACACACACACACACACACACACACACACACACACACACACACACACACACACACACACACACACACACACACACACACACACACACACACACACACACACACACACACACACACACACACACACACACACACACACACACACACACACAAACACACACACAAACACACACACACACACACACACACACACACACAGCCTGGCAGACACTATGACTCAGAGAAAGGGAAATGAGAAAAAAATGGCATATTTTAAGAAGGTAATTCAATGACGATTTTGATGTAATGCGCTTTTTTAATGTTAAAAAAAAATGTATGAATTATGCCCCCCTTTCTATCTTTTTCCTCCATCTATGGTGGACTACAGGCTCGTAATAAAGCTGTTAATGAGCCAAACGGAAGGAAAATCAAATGGACAAAGGGTTGAAACAATTGAACTGGGAGCTCGAGAGGGAGATAGTGCAGCGTTTCCACTCCTCATACTAATGCAGATCGGAGCGTTACTGGTTAAGTATCTGAGGTGAGGAGAACAATAGAGACAGCACAATCGAGCTACTGAAGCCCAAGATACCTGTATGCACGACGCTTGTTTGCAAAAAAGCATGGGTATGCATTTTACATGTTCATGATTCATTTAAGTGTATTCCATTCTAAAAGATGTGTAGAACATGAGCATGGAGAGTGTGTCATGATACATGGGTAAGTGTATTTGCTTGTCTGTGCGTGTGCATGTGCGTGTGTGCACGTGTGTGTGTTTATGAGAAGTGATTAGTGATCACTAAAGGGTTTTTCATTAGTCTTTCCCTGGGCACTCGACAACAAAGGCATAAATTACCTCCAGCAGATTACCCGCTAATCTCCACCAACGCTCTCTCCTCGTCGCTCCCTCATCCTCATTAATGTCCCTGCCTTTATGATCCCCTCTCTCCGTTGGGCCACCTAATCAAACGATCAGTGTTACATTTGGCAACCCTTTCTCCCGTTTCCTCATCGTTTCCTTGTTTACACCTTAAATACTGTCACCACCATCTCTCCTTTTCTTTTTCTTTTTTTTGACAAATGGAAGTGTAGCCGCTACCCCATCATTATAGTTCAAAACGTGAAAAATAATGAGTTAATTTAAGCCATTTAAACAGGAAGCAACAACTTGCTGACTAGGTTCCCTTGGTGGGATTTTACCACCCTCCTAAAAAATTGCTACAGGGAGTCAGAAGCCGGTGTTGATGTCTGGTGGTGCAGTCTTTAAAGTTTAGAGAAAAATAATACAAACAGCTTCCAACAATTCAGTGATAAGACTAAGAGTCTAAGTCACGCCGTGCTAGTGGCTCTGTGGCAGCTGTTAGGTGTTAGGTGCAGCGGGTTGAGTTAAATGGCCATATCAGCAATTATAATGTTAGTTTATCTTGTGTTGGAATGCTAACTTAATAGCACTTAACACAAAGTACAACTGAGGCTGATTGGATAATGACCAATAACAATAATCCCAAGTATTGAACAAATGGAAATTTCAACCTGATGAAGATGCTACATGAAAGGTCAGGGGATCTCCATCTGCAGCCTCTGAGGACCATGACTTGCACTAGACAAAAAGTCAGAGGATTACCAAGGTTGTTAGAATGTAATGTATCCACTACTGACTTTAAATATCAACAAACTTCATGGCTATCCATCTAACAAATGTCAACCTCGTTGTGGCCCTCGAGGAAAAGTCAGGAGATCACAAAAGTCAGTAGGCTATATTCTCTGGGAACCATGGATGTCTGTACAAAATATAGTGGCGTTCCATCCAATAGCTGTTGATTCCTTTCAGTCTGGACCAAAGTGGTGGACCAACCAACTGACCAATCAACAGGTCGACCATTAATCTAACCGACAAGTAGACCAACATTTCTATTTATATAGCCATGCTTCTAGCAAAGGGTACCATACCCTTAAAGGCGTATGTTCTATATTAGGGCATAAGTGATCATTTTCTCGAGTAGTCCTTGTTTCAAATTAACTCGATAGGTAAACAACGGCATTCAAGGTTTTTTTGCAGCACCTCTTGCTTCTGCGCTTGACCAAAGACACAAACACCTGACCTACATGACGGGGTTACTGTGCAAGGCCCAGACGATGTGGAGGGGGTGAGCAGTCATGCTTGGGGCTACAGCATTGCAAGCACAGAGGCAGTGGACACCCTCTTCGGGGAGAACTGTTTTGAAAATATGGGTGAAGCTAGAAGCTTATTTCATTGAGCCATGCATTTGTCCTCTCTGTTAGTGGAAGTCCAACAGGCACCGGTACAAAAAACTGGGACTGCTGAACCTGCTGATACCTGCCACCTCTGTACCAGCGGAGCGCCTGTTCTCAGCACGGGGACTGATCATTAACAGAATGCGAGTGCAGATTTATTGATATTTTTGTAAGGAAACATCTTTTGAAGTTGTGGTTATGAAAAAAAAAATCCTTAAAGGGTAACTGTGATTGTTTTGATTTAGAATAAGCATTAGGCCCTCGGGGGATTGATGCAATCCCTCGATCTTTGAATTCACTACTTGTGCCCATCCCTGATAGAAATGTTTATGTGAACCTCCTTTGGCAACATGCAATACCTCTACTGTAGTTGTCTCCCAATCCCAATTTTTTTTTTCTCAAATAAATGTTTTGGTCTCTCTAAATTCAGAACATTGGCAGCATTTCTGCCTGTTGCGAATTTCTATCTTCATCTGCTGTCTGACTGAATAACTGAGCTGACTAACCAACAGTCTGACTGTCTGTGTACCTGCTGAAGTCGACCTTGGCCAATAGCTCTCGTCTCTTCCTGTTCTCCCTCTCCTTCTTCATCTCCAGCTCCTCTTCGCCTGACAGGATGTCTTCGTAGGGAAGATCATCAAGGTCAACGTCTCCTGGCATGATAAACCTGGAAGACGATAGGGAAAATGACACATACTGTAGCCAAAAGTAAATATCGATTAATAAAACGGGCAGGCGGAATGAGCCTCAGCTTGGAGGAGGAACAAAAATTGATTGACATTCATTCTATTTAAGCTCCAGGATTGCGTTGGTGTGTGTTCATGTGTTTGCCCTACCTGCCCCCATCTCCCCGGTTTCCTATGGCTATGAGGGCCTCAAGGTCGGTTCCCTTCAGGCCGTACTGCAGCAGCTCCTTGGCCGCATCTACGTTTTCTGGGACCCGTTCCACACACTCGTGCAGCACCCATGAGCGCTTGCCGATTTTGCTCTGGGTGGGATGTGGGGAATGGAAGGAGAGGGAATGAGTTGGAAAGAAATGATGGGATGAAATGAAATACAGAATTAGGGGGGGGAAATTTGCAACAAATTGGTAAAAATGATGCGTGAAATAGAGTAAGGGGACTGTGCTGCACTTGAACATGTGCTGTACCCCTACTCGCCCACACACATATACTCTATATTTCTTACCAGACGTCTAATATACTGTGATAAACACCAGAAATCTGATACAATTCTTCTTCTTCTTTTTCTCTTCTCAACCTTCCCTCCTCCTGCTTTCCTCATTTCCTGACATCTGTCTCTCTTATTTCTTCCATCTCTTACCAGATAATCTTGTATTGAGGCGATGCTGACGGTACTCTTCCTCCACTGTCTCTGGTAGACCAGGTCAGAATCCAGATTATAAGCTTGGGCAAGAGATAGGGCTTCCCCATATTCTTCGTTGTCGATCTGTGGGGTAAAAAAAAAAAATGAGCACAATAGACACATTATGAGGACATGAATAATATATATGCATGTTTTCTTCACAATGTGGAACTGACAGCACTAAAATGAATCTTCACAAATAACAAGGGGATCAACATTTATTTGGAAGTGATTGAGTTTGTGAAATGAAAGAACAATCCATCTGATGAGAAGCTTGAGCAGACATAACTCTAATTAAGAAACACAGTTCATTTTCTGATTTAGGTTGGGTGCAAACAATACAGCAGGATAACAGAATGGTAAGTTTAATTCATTAGATATTCTGTGAGGTACTTTTTATGTCTGATATTAACTTATCATCCCACGGGTATATTACTCATTTAATCTCCATGCACTGTTCCTAAACAGAATTAAAGAAACTCTTACCTTTCAGGCATTTTTAAACTTTTCTTATGTAATCTTAAAATGCTCCTAAAAAGTATATTGCTCACTAAAATGTGAAATAAATCCACCAGGTGTAGAAACTCATCAATATTCAATTCTCATATATTTCTGATAAAAGCCTGACTAATCATTTTATTCGGTCCGAATAAGAAGATTTGCAGAGCTTCGTGCCTGTCATCCGTTGCTCTGTTTTACTTGTGCTGCTCATGCTGCGTTCAAGGGCCACTGGAAGTCCGAAGTTTCGGAGAAGGTCGATCTCCCCGGATTAGCTAGTATGAGGTTCCACTATGACAGGCATTCCATTGCACTTGTTGGAGGTCCGAAACCTCGGACTTCCCGTGGCACTTGAAAACAGCATTTCTCTCTCAACGCATGTGTCGGGAGGAGGGAGTGTCAGAGGTCAGGCAGGAAGAAGGTGGGACTTTGGAGGGAAGCGCTGAGTGCTCTAACTGAGAAATGCAAGAATTCCTTTAAATGATTAAAATACTTTTTTAATTAAAATCCCATGGTATATAAAGCAACTATCTAGGCACACATTTCTAACACATCCCTACTTACGCACTCTGAATACTATAAGACTGAATAGGAACAGCTCTGACACACAGATTTAAATCTGTGTAGCAATGTGCAATGTGACAGTCTGAATTGGGTCTGTTAGGGATATGGAGAATGGCTAAAGAGAAGGGGAATTGAATAGTTGGGGATATTTGAAGAAAGAAAAATCAAAAAGACAGGGAGAAAAAACCCAAAGGAGGAATCAGGAGGAAAATATTGGGACTTAACAGAATATTTTACCCTCAAAATTACCATTTTTGTATCAATTATTCACTCCATGTTACCTTGAGTTCTTGAGGTAACATGAGTTTTTTCTGGCTTGCCTCCACAGCGAACGAAGAATCCAAAAACGTCTAAAAACAGTCTAAAGCCACGCTGCACTTGTACAGTAGCATGCTAACACATGCTCTGAATGGCAATGTTAACTAACATGCTCAATTTATCAGGTATGTCAGCCATGTTCATTGGCTTAGCTTTAGCGTGTTACCATTCTCAGTTTTCTAATTAGCATGCTAATTAGCATGATAGCAATGTCATTAGTTTTGCAGGTAATTAATCATAAGGAGTGGATAATTAAAAATGCTTGACCTGACAGAGGTGCTATCATGTGATTACAATGTATGTACAATTACATTTAGTGCCAAGTAGAAGACACTAAAGATGGTGAACATGATAAACAATACACCTGCTTAACATACATTGTGCTTAAGTTAGCATTTAACTCAAATCACCCCTGTGCACAAAGACAGCCTCACTGAGCTGCTAGCGTGATGTGTGACGTAGACTGTTACCATATTATTAAATCGGCCTGGCTTAGATGCCAACACATAGAGATGCTAAAAGTGTTTTTTGCATCAAATCAACGTCCTGCAAAATCATTTGATTCAACAACAGCATGCCACCTCAGTTTATGCAGACCCACTGTATGTGTGTGTGAAAGTAGCCTACATGTGTTCAAGCTCACTGATTCGCACGCGCACACACACACGCGCGCACGCACGGACACACACACACACACGCACGCACGCACGCACACGCGCGCACACGCGCGCACACAGAGTATGTATCCATCTCTTTCTGTGTGTAGGAGTACAAAGCAACACATTAGCCAGACTGTGGTTCCTTGAGGGCAATAAGAACCCCACACAGTTAAACCTCACGTAGGAGGACATCAAAAACTGCTTCCTTCTCTCTCTGGATTCGGCTAATAAAACTGTTTGCAGCCCTGCAAGAGTGCTACTCATGCAGGCAGGGTTACAGCACCAAACGCATCATCAAACTCCTAAACACATGAAGCAGCTGACTTGAGGAAATAGCCCCAAATCACTTCTTCTGGTTCGGTCTTTTCACAGTCAGCTGGACTACAAACCTCAACCTGAGGTGAAACTCTGAGGAGAGATCAGGTCATTGTGATTACTGTGTGGGAGTGAGTGAAGTGTGGAAAATGTCAACTATAACAAGTAATGTGCAGGCCTTGACACAATATACATGTACATATACACAGACATATGCAGACAATAGAGACAGCCCCTCCTCCCCTTCACTCACACGCCTACATGTGGTACATGTGAACAGAAAAAAACGGAGAGCAGCAGCTGGAGGATGTGCCGTGGGTACCGAGTGTTACAAAGAGATAATAATGATATATTACTTTGTAACTCTCCACTGTAACGGTTGATGGCAATGACTAATGGCGTCTAATGATGATGACAATGATGAAGAAGGAAGTAGATGATGGGTCATAAAAATGACTGATGAACCATGCTAAAACTTGAGCCCGTTGAGAGCAGATACTGTGCTTTATGACAGAGCATGTTGTTGTCTTTGCTGCAATTTGTAGCGAGCAGCAACCAACAGCCATATTTCTAATGCAGCAATTAGCATTTCAGAGAAACCCCTGGGACTGAGAAATAGCCTTAAAGCAGACTGAACATCTTGCTTGGTTTTCATTTCTCCTCAACAGCACTCTGGAGCTGATCCAACAAAACAAAAGCACTTCACTAAGCTGGCACAGGATTCATTTAGTCACAAACCAATTTTTTTGCAGATCAGCCTGTTATAATTCCGTCAGTGACCTAACGGATTCATATGACGTCCTTCAGTTGCGGCTAAATTAAGCACCAAAAAGGAATGAAGGCTTTTGTGGTAAATGTACAGTAATATCCACCACTGAAGAACATCGACGGCTGATCATAGAAAATGATTGCTGGCATTACAGTGAGGCAAATGGGACTCATGTATCACTTTGCATATGATAAAGGCCGTGCAAAAGGGGTGGTTTAATTAGGAATAGAAAGTGTTTGAAATATTAAATAGGTAATATCTTATTGCCGAAATGAATTTCTAAGAGTGTGTGAGGCAGAAAACTGCATGTTAGCTGTCAGCTCTGGAATTGCGGTTTATATTGTTGAGCTAAAAGAACATTCAAATCCAAACATGAAGGCATGTGCACTGACGAAAGCTTTTCTCGCCTATGAACGTACACATTTCGTTGCGCTGAATAAGTAAACATAAATGTGACTCCTTGTTGTGATTCTCAGAATGAGATATGCCAACCCATTCTGAGGACTCCTACACTGCAACTGTGACCTGAGCCGTCAACTAAAAATACCTTTCTAGACAGATCGCAGCAATAATGTAAATGTTAGGCAATATGAATACTTTGTTGTGACTTCTCCTCAGATTTATTCATTTATTGTCTTTTAATAAAATTACGCCATGATAAAATCATATATCGAGAGAGATACACAATTTTGTCGCCTGAGTTGATATTAACAAGCCTCACATTTTTCAGAAATGATAAATAAAGTATCATTTGAAGCTTGTGGTTTTGTTCTTTACAGCACACTTTACATTACCGCTCGGTTTAATTTGATTAACAAACTGGGAGTCCGACTGGCAACCTTCCAGTCACAAGCTTCTCCAACCTTTAAGCTCCATTACCCCAGAATACAATAGTGCGTACAGCTTAGGACAGCGTTCTCTCTGCACCATAATGGTGGAGAATAATGTGTGAAGGCTCACTTGGAACACAAATATTGGCTTGTGAGTGGTGGTTTTCCAACAGCAGTGTGCAGGTTTTTTTCGTTCATTCGTTCAGCTTTATTGTTCAACTCTTACAATACACCTAAATAATTCTGCTTATTGGAATTCCCCCAGTGTATTTGTCCTACTTTGATGACTTTGCGTTTGTTTTACATGCAGGTAAACATAGTCAGTGTATATAGCTGGAAATATTTTGTTCATTTTCCCCTAAAGTTTTTAATAAAATGAGAAAAAACTTTTCCGTTGTCAAGTATTCAATTCACAAAGGCATATGACAAATAGGCTTTACCATGTGCTTATTTCATTTAGACTATATATATATATATATATACTGTATAAATAGCTGAATAATAGGTCGTTGCGCTCTTAGTCAATTAAGATTTCTTTAGATGATTCGACCTGTGGCTCATCCAGTAGAGTGTGACCCTTTTTTTTTTTTTAAAGTCCGCTGTTCCCTGGTCACAAACAAACCGGGAACATAGAAACTTTTTTGGGAAAAGCAGGGAAATGTTTCCCGGTTACATACAAAGCAGAGAACATAGGACCTGGAGAACATAGGACCCGGGGAACCTAGGCATGCTCCCGACCCTGCCATCAAATAAAGCACCATCGATAGGAATACTTTATGAGCTTTTACCTGTATCTGGAGCTAAATTTCAAAGCTATTGCCCTTATAAATGAGATGCCCAATTGTAGTGTTTTAAGAGAGTCAGGTATAGCATCAGTGGGGGCATGTGAACATTAATATTCCAGTCATTTACAGGCCTCACCTTCCTCTGGTACAGTTCCTCCGGTGTTGTTGACCTCAGGCTGACCAGGCGGTAGTTCTTGAGTACGGTGCGGGGGCGCTTACGTGGGGGGGCGAACCGTTCCATCTCCGTCACATAATACAGGCCCTGCTTGACGTAGCCAAAGTAGCGTGCTTTAGCTGAGGACTCTTCGTCCGAGTCAGATTCTCCGCCGTCATCGCCCTCCTCATCCTCACTGGCCCCGCCGCTCAGGTTGCTCTCCGGGCGTCCGCGCTTCTGAGCAAGCTTCACCTCACACTGTGGATAATTAAATGTATAGAGTTAAAGGAAATGGCCTGGAGGTAGAGCTGAGAGATAGAAAAAGTTAAGAAGGATGAAGCAGAAGAACTCAAGCACAATGATGCACAAGAGGATTGATGAACAAGAGGATCAATTAAACATAACTTTGAATTATACAGCTAACATATGTGTTGGGTTTGATCATAAAGCCACAGTTGTCTCCATACATAAAAACACATCTGTCTTTTTGGCCCGAGTCATAAAGCAAGAGCTGATCAGCAGAAGAACGGCCCATTCTCGATGATTGAGACTATCAGATTTACGGCCTTTGGCCAGAATGACTTTCTGATGCTGAGTGTGGACACTTCTATGCCAGCAGGACGTGATGAATGGAAAATGAAGCATGGAATGCAATGCAGCATAGTTTACACCTAGCTGTGCTTAAGCTGGTAAACACAATTAATTTAACACCCTCACGCCAGATCAGCAGGCTGTTGAAAACAACAGCAGCAGCAGCAAGGTCAAGCTGCTAAATAACAAATCTAAATCTAAGCTGTCCAAAGTACTTTCTCCAACATTTATTGCCCTGTTCTTTGGTTGTGGTTTTTTTTTGCCTGAAGTTTGGGGAAATATTATTTTCCCATTATTAATCTGCACGCTGCAGGAAAGACCTCATATTTTTGCGGCGACGCCCTTCTGGGTTTTAGCTCACAAGAGAAAAAAAATGCTAGCCTCCAGCAGAGAGACTCTAAACCGGGGTTTATGAAACATTTAGCACCTGTAAAGCATTAAGCGCCTTAATCAATGAGGAACTGAGGCAGCTACCATAGTGCTTCACTAATATGCACTACCCAAGCGCACATGGGAAGATGCACATGCAATCATCGTAAACACACGGTCACATTATTCCGCATCTGTGCAGGCAGCACACGGCACAAGCCCCGTGCTCAAGGTAATTTCAACACACACAAAAACCTCAGCTTCAGATACAGCTACACAGGCGCCCTCACCACCACCACCACCCCCACTCCATACTGAAGCAGGCTGATGAAACCTTTCCAAAAAGTTGGCAGCTGGCTGGTAAAGAAATCTTTCTCTCTCTCTCTCTCTTTCTCTATGCAATCAGAGAAAAAAATAAAGGAATGGGGTGGGCTGAAATAAAAGTGGAGGGTGATGAGATAACAGGGTCTTTGTTGGGGAATAAAGAGGCAGGGATACATATTGCATCATCACACACTTATATACACATACATGCATGCTGATACATAATAACGCTATCAAACAGAAAATTATAGGAAAGGACTTTGGGTTAAAATTTGTATTTAGTAAAAAAAATGGCCTTTGGGGAATCAGGACAAATTGTCCATCACAAAGACTCACTCTGCACTCACTACAACAGTGTGCTCAAAAGCCCTATTTTGTTTAAAATCTTTAATAATTAAAAAAGAATGACTTCCCCATAATAGACTGGTGATCTGTCCAGTCTGTTCTGCTCTAGCCCCCTGAGGCCCGTAACTGTATAGGCAGGTTAGAATTTTTTTTCACGATAATACGCTTTTTAGAAGGACTTAAGGCTAAGATCTAAGATGTATAACTAGTGCTAAAAGATGCTTAAATGGGTCTCCCTTAACATTCTATTAACTCACAAAGTCCCTCTATCTGTTTACTTAACCACTCATGCACACACCACTATCTTGACATTTACCTCCAGGCTGAGGAAGCCCCCGTCGTGTGCCGCGGTGACCTGAGGCGAGGGCTCAAACCATTCGCAGGATTTCCCCAGCAGGTTGCGCAGCGTCCTCACAGATGAGACGGTGACAGAGCCGGAGCAGCGAGCCAGAATCAGCACGATGTCACTCCACCAGTTAACGTCCACCAGTGGGTAGTACTGCTCCTTATCTGGGAATTAAGAGACACGTGGACCGAAGTTAATGGTGATTTTGAATTTAAAAGATTTCACGAACATACTTTGTTCACTTTTGGGATTGCATACTTTCATCCCCATTGGTTTCCTATCACCAATCCATATTCACACATGTGGGCATATTCATATCACTTGTCATGCATGAGTGAAGACTCACGCAGATTATTGCTTACACAAGCTGTCACTGCTGTCATCACAACTGGCCCAAAACTGTCACGCAAAAAAAAATCGACTGTAAAGCTGCATAAACAGGCATACCATGTACAGGCAATTACACAAGCACAGAAACAGACACAAGAATGGACACTGTGAAGGAGGGAAATAGTTTCTGGCCTTGGCAGACACTATATGGTTGTGAATCTAAATAACTGTATAATTCGGTGAATAAGGCACGTCAAAGATCATTAAATTGTATCCAGTGTGCACTGCTGTGTCAGCAACAAAGTCGGCTCTCTTTAGCCCTCCAGGCAAAACTACCTTTTATTTTCTTCCTTCTCTCCAGCGATGTCTTCCACTCTGGGTTGATCTCCTCAAATCCTGGCTGCGGGCACGAACGTAGGATGGAGGGACCAAAGAGGAAGGGAGGAAAAGAAGGGGTGGGGAATTAATCTGCTAACCCTGTTTACACTTACAGCGCGCGCACACACACACACACACACACACACACACACACACACACACACACAAGCTCTGTCGGCTCAGACCGGGCGATGAAGAAGAAAATACACACCAGCTGCATAAATAGGCAAAACATTCTGAAATATAAGTTCTCTCTGAGCCACCTCGCTTAATGTCTAATAGGCACACAAACACAAACACACGCACACACACACACACACACACACACACACACACACACACAAACACAATTCCTCTCTCTCCATACACACTCATGCTTGGGCCAGAGAGAGATTACACTAATACATTCAGTCAAGCATCTAATGCGGAAAGTAATACCAGCACACACAACAGCACAACAGCATTCCACACACACACACGTTCGCGCACACACGCACACGCACAGTACCTGTTGGTCCTGGCTCCATGTAGTCCTCTGTCTGAGGGAGGGGACGTCCCAGATAGACAGACGACCAGAGAAGTGGATGACAGCCAGCAGGGTGCCATCAGGGCTCAGGCTCATGCGGAATACACCGTCCTGGACATCCCAAATGCACACAACCAAGTTTTATTTTTTTGGTCAGATCCTTCCCATTAAGCTTTTAATTCTAATTGAGGAAGCGGTAAAAGAAAAGAGAGCTGTGTTACCTTTTCATCTCCCTGTCTGGAAAACAATCTGAAGCTGGGGATCTTAAAGAAACCTCTCTTCTGATTCTAACAGACACGGAGAAGAGATGACAGTAATAAGTGTGTTGTCTGTGTGTTGGATACTGCATATCTTCTGCATTAAACATGTGTGTCCTCTCACCGCACTGACATCGTCCTCATAACTGGTGACCTGTTTGTAGTGTGGCGATCCGGACAGAGCCCTCCAGGCTGTAATCCCATAGCGTGAGGCCTTGGACGTACAGTCATCCCCCGACTCACAGCCTCCCACCAGCAGCAATCTGACACACGCACACACACCCACACAGAATTACCGACTCCCTGATTGTGCCCCCTGACAGATCAATTTGCAATGCATAACAACGACAACGAATTAAGAATTAAGGTGGTCAGTGTGAGGTCGTCTTTCAATCCAAGGTATGGGCAAGTTTTCCTACTACTGAAGCTCCATTTAGCAAAGCAGTAGATTAAAAAGTTATTTATCAGAGGTGAATATCTGGCTGGAATCAATTTCTTTTTGGACACAAACAATACCACAATGACCGCAGTGACCTGTGGGTCTCTCTTTGCAGTGAAACAGAACAGATGCGACAATGATCAGGAACTCAGGGGGGGATGAGTGGATGAAGCAGTGCTGTCAAGCTCAACACTGCCCCCTGGTGCAGAGATATTGGACATTTAGAAAGGGTAAATAGCTGAGAGTTACTATAAACTGGTGGTAAACTCATTTACAAACACACAGCAGCTCATGTCTGATATAAGCCACGTTTTCTGTATAAGGTTTCATTAAAACAGATGTTAGAACACTTCCTGCATCACTGATTCAGATGTGCATATACATGCAGCATATTATCTCTGTAATTTTGATCATGAAAAAGATCATAAATGTCTAACGGCACATCTGCAGACGGAGTATGGAAGCCCATCTGTGTGCCATGTAATTTAAAACAAACACTGGTTAACACTTCCATAGCTGCTGCACACACCTGAATATGTTACATCTTCGTTATTATACAGTATTTTCATCTGTATGTTCAGCTGTTGAAATGATTTTTTCATACCCAGCTTCTCACCTTGTCTTTTTCTTACCTCTATCCTATTCTCTCTGTTGCTGACCCAGTTTTCACACAGGGATCATTAAAGTTTCATCTCATCTATCAGTTGGCCAATACTTGACAGTAGCTGCCAAAATCCATTAAGCTGCCAAACCAAGCTTCACCGGCCAAACTAAATCTGCTTTGTGCAGACTGGGGGAGCGTGATGAAAACAGTAAGGTCACGGGTGTGAGCCAGACATAATTAACCAAAACCTTTGTATGCTACGTGGTGAGGAGGACCAAGGACATTTTAGACTGCAATCGTCAATTGCTGCAGGTGCTGCATTAAAGTGATTGGTTCATTTATTCCTGAGTAAGCCAATTGGCCCCATTCCATTATGTAGTATCTTATGTCTAAGATGGTGTGTATTTCTTCTTCTTTTTCTGGTATTTATGATACATTTATCATTTTGTGTTCCTGTTAGTAATGTGTGTTTGAAAGGGGATATATTAGGCTCATTTCTGGTTCATACTTGTGTTTTGGGTTTCTACTAGAAAGTGTTTACACGCTTTAATGTTTAAAAAAACAACATTATTTTTCCTCATGCTGTCTGTCTGAATATACCTGTATGCACTCGAAAAAATGCTCAGTTTCAGCGCCTGTCTCTTTAAGTCTCCCACCTGAAAAAAGCCCAGTCTGCTCTGATTGGTCAGCGTTTCCGGGTCTCCTCTATCTGCATTCTTGGTGTCGTTGCAGCCAGGAAATGACTGTTAACACCTACTTAATTATTTAAAGTGTGTATACATTTTTTGGGACACACTGTATATAGTATAGTTGTGACATCACAACCATACAGAAGTCCTGACGGCTCATGTGCATTTCTCTGTGGATTAAGTTTTTTATACTTTCACATTGGTATTGATTATCACCGTACTTGCACATTTGAAGTTTTTTTCTGGTCGTCGACAGTTAAAAAAATGAACCGCTACGCTCGTCAGTCTCACTGTGTTTACCAGCCGTCCAATCACAGCGGAGGAGGGACAGGACAAATAGACTTCCACAAAGACCAATGGTCACCTCCTACATAACAAAAAGTGCTTAACAACAACAACAACAACTGAGGATAAATAAATACTGCAGGGCCGTATACATCTGTGGATTAATCAGTCCTATCTTCCTACATGCTTCAACCTTCATCCTTTGTCCCAATAAAGTAAATTACCTGCAAAGGTTTTACATCCACAGCACTGCAGCGGGATGTCGGCTGGATTTACAGAAGTGCGCCTGGCATTTTCAGCTAAGATTAAATGCTTTTGTGGACACACCCTTATGGAGGTAGTTAACACCAGCGATTGTCCAACCACATTCGAGAGGAACATATCGACCAGACAATCGATCAACTGACCAGAAGACGTTAGCCCTAGCATTTATATAACACCTCAACCTGCTTTATAATCAAAAAAAGACATGGAAATCTCACTTTTTACAATATGTGACCTTTAACCTGTCTGCAAAGCAACCTTTTTCATGGTAGACTAAAGTTTCAGTTAAAGTCAGATGAAATGCAATAAAGTTCTAGCACGATGATCATTGTAATACATATTTACAAGCGTATTCATACCAACACGTTGGCGTGTACTCATATTGCCTAGATGTCAAATGATGAAAGTGTTTGAAATCACACAGCTTCTTTCAAATTCAGATATTTAAGATGAACATATCATCATTTACCATTACCGGCGGCTGCAATGGGCTTTATCAAAATTAAATCAAAGGGTTCACAAGGATGTCTGTAGTTTTGTTTTTTGTTTTTTTTAATATAAATGTATGAACAACACTCTTGATGAAACACTGCTGTAATAGAAGTAGGCTGCAAACTGTGAAGGCCACTTGAGAAAATAAAATCACTAAGGATGTAAAGTGAAAGGCTACAGTTATTAATTACGCTGCCATTGACGGATTAAATCTTTAATGATGGTAAAAATGTTCATTTCTCAACATGTTCAACTATATTCGAATAGCGCTTAGGGTTGATGGGGTGTTCCATAACTTACCGGTGGCCAGGGTGGTAAATAGCAGAGGTGATACCGTGAGAGTAGTGAGCCGAGAAACTGAAGCTGTGGTTCTCTTGGAAGTTCTGATTGGTTCCCACACTGAGAGAGAGAGAGGGGAGAGAGAGAGAGAGAGAGAGAGAGAGAGAGAGAGAGAGAGAGAGAGAGAGAGAGAGAAAGAGGATAGTCATATGACAAGTCAGTTGAAATTGATCATAAGCAATAAAAACATAAACATTCATGTGCAGAAATGTTAATGGTGCGACAAAGCTGTTTTGGGGGAGATGACAGAGCAATTTAAATCCCAGCTGCAATTAAAATGAGACATGGTAAAATATATAATCTAATTTAAGTGGTTCAATCTAAATTAGATTGGTACTAGAGGAGATGTTGTGTAATTTGTGTGTGCATAGCTCATCGGGGAAATGTGTCCCTGCAATTCAAACTGTACGAAGAGAAGGGAAACGAAAGGGGGGAAAGAAAGAGAGAGAGCACAAAATAGTTCCAAATTCCTCCAGACGATTATGCCACAGTAAAATGTTTGTGGGTACGTGATCACGCGTGCACACACACACACACACACACAGAAGTGCTGGCACAGAGCAAGAGAGGGAGAGATTAAGAGAGATGACTTACTGTCAAGGCTCGGCTTTAATTCTGAAATTCTAATTCAAAGTGTTTGAGCGACAATATTGGAATGCAGTCATACGAAGAGGAGGGGTGAGCACGAGATCCATTCTGAAAATGAACCTTGAAAATCAAGCCAGCACTTTCAGAAAAAACTGGAGACAGACACACAGACACACAGACACACACACACACACACACACACACACACACACACACACACACACACACACACACACACACACACACACACACACACACACACACACACACACACACACACACACACACACACACACACACACACACACACACACACACACACACACACACACACACACACACACACACACACACACACACACACACACACACACACACACACACACACACACACACACACACACACACACACACACACACACACACACACACAATCTGCCTGTAATAGAAAAGTAAATCTGCAACACCCCCCTCTCTGCGAACATCACTGTGCACACAGAACTGAAGGGAAGTCATGTGCGGGAACGTCGTCTGATCGAGATTCGAGACACATGCACAATCTCATCCCATGTCTTGGAGTGTCAGCGCGCCAGGGCTTGCGATGACAGCAGCAATCATACTGGATGAAATGGGAAATCTCTGAAATAATACCATATTTAATACTGCTAAATTAAAAGGGCAGCCATGAGGAAAGCACACACAGATGCTTGCATGTTTGCACGCAGAAAATCAGATGTCAGATTAATCAAATATTCAAAATGTGTATTTGGATTGGCAAGCAGGGGAACTGGTATGCAAAGAGAGGTATCAGCCCCTCTAACGTTTACATATGGACAAGCATGTAGCTTCAAATCCTCCAATGTCCAGTAAATGTTAAAGTAAATAGTACATGCGTTTAAATCACATGCTAATAAAGCAGCTTCAAAAAAATTTAACAATGAAGACTTGTGAACTGGAGGTTTCAGTCGAAGTGAAAGTACCGAGGGAAGTTGAAATGTTGATCGAAGAGTAGGACGAACACGGTCCAAATACAAGTTGAAATGGACATGTAAGTGGTAAAAGCTGCAATCTGTCAGCGTGGTAATCGCACGCAATCTCACATTCTGCGGATGGGCGCGTACTATCCGACACACAAACTCCTGTCCAGATTTCCACTTGCTTCCTCGTTCGTATCGGTTATGTAATTTCTGGTGAGTTTTGGAAAGGGACGGAAAATAAATTTATTGGGCTGGAAGGGTTCCCACAGAGGACCTAACCAATCATCAACTAGGAGCCACACGCAGCTGGTCACTGACCGTTAAGTTCCAAATTTGGAGAGTCGTGTCAGATAACATGTAAATGGTAAAAGCTGTTGAAATTTCAGTTGAATAAGAATAAGAAATGAAAAAAGAGAGAGCATTATTCTCTAAAAGTTAGAATATACTGTACATGCATTTAAATCAGAATATAATAAAGTGGTCCAAAATGGACCAAAAATCTGGGTGGCCATGTGACAGAATGACAGTAATAAAGATTTATTTGTGTGTTTTATAGAAATGGTGTAGGTCATTTATTCTAGATACAATATTGGGACTAATAGGTAGGTGCCTTGAAAACACTGTATTAGTGAAGCAGTTTTGTCTCTCACCTGACTAGGTAACTCTTGAGCCCGCCGCCGTATGTGATGACGAGCAGTTCGGCTGACCACTGGGCGCTGGCCGTGTACTCCAGGAAGATCAGGCCCGCCACCGCACAGCTGAAATCCCCAGGAAAAGTCACCGCCTGGTACGAGAAAGAGAGATGAGAAGGAAGGAGTCAGCAGCAGGTGTGAATGGTAAAGGAAAATCAAAAAGAAGTAGAGAAATATGCCTAATTATCTATCAGTTTGTGCCCCCGCCGAGTTTTTTACAAGGACAAACAACAAAGATACACGACATCCGCGGCAATTGTTAAAGAACATAAAACAATGATGAAGACAGGTAAGGCAGGGAACAAAAGATAAGAAACGGAGGAAGTGAGATGGGGGAGCTAGGGAAGCAAATTTTAATTTAAATTTTTTTTTTCATCCTTGCGTACTTTCTATCAAATTGACGTCTTTATATTATCTACTCCGGAAATAGCAGCAAGTCACCGATGTGCGCAAACAAGGGAAACAGCACAGCAGGGCTGGGGTGGGGGGGTGGGGGAGGGTAAGTGTGCAGACACACATACTGTGGCTACATAACAAAGTAGAGTTGCACTAAAGGAATGAAGATAATCGACTTGGAGAGTTGGCTGGGGAAAAGGGCCGGCGTCTGCGCTCATTGTCTCTGACAGGGCGGATAGAGGGACTGAGGGAGTGATGGATAGAAGAGGAGGAATGATAATATGTAGCACGCAGAGGGCATTAAAGTGCAGGGGAACGGCTGACTTTAAATGGCAGCGCGAGGAGAGCTACTGAGACATGCAAGGATGAGAGAAATGCTAGTGGAGGGAAGGAGAGGAGGAGGATCTAGGGAGAGTGTGAAAAGTTCAAGAGAGGAGGTGATGAAGGCGGAGAAGGAAGGAGAGGGACACTTTGAGGAGGTGAGGAAGAAGAAAGAGGAATGAGAAAAAAGCATCAGATGTTGAGTGAAGAAAGCAAGGCATGACAGACAAAGAGAAAGCAGAGGGTGCCTGACAAGGTGATGTATTTTTTCAAAAAAAGTGACAAGCAACTCCAAGAGCCCAGTGAACGTGTGCTACGCTGACAGAACAGAACATGGCCCAACCATTCTCCGGAACCAAGATTACGGTTGTCTGAATCCGCATAACGGTGCCACTGTAAAGCTACAAATACAGTCAAATCTTCTGTAGCATATTATTAGCATTTAGTTAGGATACAAAGCTGCATTTATGCAATTTATCATACGATTTAATTTCTTAATAGAGCTGCAGTGATAAGTCAATTAATCTTTTAGTTGATTGACAGCACAAATAAGTAATTAAGTTAGTTTAAGTAATTTTTCAGGCAAAACTATAGAATATTCCTGCTTTTCTTTGTTTTTATATCATATTAAACTTAATATATTTGGGGTTGGAACGGATGAAACAAAACATTTAAAGACATTTTTATAGATCAGAAGGTCCATAGATTACTTTAGAAAATAAATGGCAGATTAATCAAGAATGAAAATAATCGTTAGCTACAGCCCTGAAAAAATGTATTCATATTAGATACAGCATGTTGTAGCTGAACCAGTCTAGAAAAATATTCAGATAATAATGAAAAGTAACCAAGACAATGCTTCTATACGCAACTCCTGATCAATTATAATTAGTATCAATGTATGCATGAGAAAAGAAAACATTCTAGACACAAAACAGCTTGAAGGGGGGTTTGAGTGAGGACATCAAAGAGGAGAGGCTTGCACAGTTACCGGCGGGATGACAAAGAGTTCGCTGCCCATGAGGTCGAAGAGGCGCACGGTGCCAGTGCTGTCGGCGTATGCTAGCAGGGCGCAGTCGTGGCTCCATGCCACCCTTCGCCATTGGGGGTTCGGGTCCTTTGGTACTGCGGCAGATGAACAAAGAAAAAGGAAGACTTTGAAAGCTCAAACAACCAGAGAAAGAGTGACAAGAGATTCTGAGAACTGAGGATTTTTTTATTAAGCCAGATGAGAAAACTCTCTATGGATAATCCCCTGTGTTCTGTGGCGTGCTGATGATGAATACCGATGGGAGAAGAATGATAAGGATAATGCCGTACATCAACACAGTGTGTCTAAGGACCTATTCAATTCATCTATGAAGGATAGCTAGAATAATACGTCTCAATAATTGTCTCTCAAAGACACACGCGTGCACACTTTTACGCTTGCGATGAGAGGGGGAGAAAGGTGGAGGGAGAAAAAGAGAAGGCAGAGACGAATGGGGGAGGAGAACAGAGATCATAAATCCAGCTTTTATTGAAGTATAGGCTACAGTTTTACCAATCTGCTGGCTCAGCAGTGCTGTGAGTATAACCATATCGCCGTGATAAAGCACGTCCCTGCCTACTGGCACTTTCTCAAGGCTCCGCTGTCATACTTCACTCTGATGGAAGAGCTAGGGGCAATCTGGCAGGCCTCTGATCCCAGATCTGTTTTGAATACCTGATTATCTCATGACACATTAAAACAGTATGAGGGAAAGGAACGTGTATTGGGTACAAGAGAGCTGAGTATTACTAGATACAACCTTCGACACAGACTTCTGCAATGGAGAACAGTGTGAAGCATAATATGCCACAACGGGTGTTGTGTCTGCGAAGCAATAAAGTTATGAAAAGGAAGTTATGTTTTTGTTGATATCACATAACAGCGCTATTGGCGTTTATTGTATTGAATTTCTTGGCTGAGGAACGCTGCTGCAACCCCTGGTGGGCAATACTGCAAACGAATGGAGGCGTCGGATATTGTATGACTAGAATTTTAAATGAGGAACAAAGGGGAGAAGTGGGAGGCGAGACAGGCATAGAGAGGGAAGAGAATGAGAGGGGATAGAGAGGCACAGAGACAGTGCGAGAATGAGAGGGGATAGAGAGGCAAAGAGACAGTGAGAGAGAGAGAGAGAGAGAGAGAGAGAGAGAGAGAGAGAGAGAGAGAGAGAGAGAGAGAGAGAGAGAGAGAGAGAGAGAGAGAGAGAGAGAGAGAGAGAGAGAGAGAGAGAGAGAGAGAGAGAGAGAGAGAGAGAGAGAGAAATGAATCCGGCACCCACTGAGAGAAATAATAGCTCCCCAAATTTTAGGGGCCTAAGTATCAGAGAGCACCTCAGGAAGTAGGCGATTTAACACACCTTTGAGACTCTTGACTGAGGAGGAGCAGACAAAAACATGGAGGCATTATGAGAGACATAGGTACCAAGCATCTCCTCTGTTCTCTTCATGTTCTTTTGCTTCCCTATTCCTGTCTGGCTCTCATTATGAATTGTATGTTGTTCTGCGGCTGAGAGGGCTCCATTTCCACATAGATGTTTTTTGGGGGGAGCTGGAAAATTGGATGCTACTGTCCTGTTTTTTTTTAATCGTTTTTTTGGTTGTTTATTTTTTTGTCTCCTAGCGATGGTGGGGGCAGAAGTTGGTGAGAATTACACCAAACAACCCAATAGAAGCCTTGTATCTAAAGCCTCACAGATGCATTTATCAGAGCTCAACACTTATGAATTATGTACGGGGGTGGGAAATGACTCCACTGTAACAGGAGCAGACGGAGAGGGAGGGGTTGTGTGTGTGTGTGTGTGTGTGTGTGTGTGTGTGTGTGTGTGTGTGTGTGTGTGTGTGTGTGTGTGTGTGTGTTGGGGGGGGGGGTCCTCGTCCTCACACAGGTGTGGATGCACCGAATGAGTTCACGATGTGTTTCTTGCATCGTCCCCAAGCAAGTAACGCAGTAACGCACACGCGAGTACACGCACACATGCACGCTCTTCCATTAAAAGCCAATGCCATTAAAGGCAGGATCACAGCAAAATCCATTAGGACAAATCTCCGTGAAATGAAATGAAGTAAAAGTAAAACGAAAAGAAGAGATGAAATGGAATGAAAAAGAGGAGGGAGGCTGGGGTTTACACAGGCCCAGGGGCTACTGTTATCCACACTAAGAACCATTAGAAACAACGGCCCACAATGACGGCTAGCCGGAGCAGAACAAATATAGTGTGTGTGTGAGAGAGAGAGGGAGAGGGAGAGAGAGGGAGAGAGGGAGAGAGGGAGAGAGAGAGAGAGAGAGAGAGAGAGAGAGAGAGAGAGAGAGAGAGAGAGAGAGAGAGAGAGAGAGAGAGAGAGAGAGAGAGAGAGACGAAGAGGATAGTCATATGATAAGTTAGTTGAAATTGATCATGACCAATAAAAACATAAACATTCATGTGCAAAAATGTTAATGGTGCAACAAAGCTGTTTTGGGGGAGATGACAGAGCAATTTAGAGAGAGAGACAAGGCGGTGGGAAGGATGACGAAAACAAGGGAAAAAAAAACTGTGCTATTTCTTTGTTTTTGTGACGCATTTGGAACAATGTTACGCGCGTGGGCGAAGATGTGCAGAAGATGTAAATAAAAAAACTTTAATTCAAAAAGAAAAGAGCTTTTTTTTTCTTAAAAGTGATTCACTAGACGTAGACTTGCTGTGATAATAGCTTCAAATGCCAAATGATTTATATGGCCTTTGTTTTTAATTGTAGAAATATGAAACAATCGTGGTGAGAGTTTCTGCAGTCTAGTTGTAGCTCTCAGACAATTAATCTAGTGTCCTTTGGAAATTGCTGACTGTAAAGTTTTATTTTTGTTGCTCCCGCTGTGTCAAAAGTCAGAAGGGTATCATTCTACACATAGTGGCTCTAAAGGGGTACGCTTGTTGCAACATTAATTGGTATATTTGGCTACGTGGGGGCAGCACAACAAGCTATAAACACAACATTATCACCTTCTATATGTGTTATGGTGAGCATGTTAGCTAACATTTAAACATCCAGCAGGCACATAACAACATTATCATTCATTAGGACTCATGTTGATGTCTAAACGATGAATGTAAGTCCAATAGTCATGCTCCCTTTAGTCTTTTTCTGTCTATTTTATTTTAATATCGGGGGGGAGGGGGGGTTCCTCCACCAACTTCTGCAGGAAATATCTGAAATATTATTAGCGGCTAAATGTTCCACTATGTTCACCAGCTACTTGCTAACATGGGCTTTCTTCAGGCTGTCTACTGTTTGAGGCGCTGAGAGCTCAAAAAAGGGGAAGACCCGGAAATGCTGACCAATAAGAGAAGACTGGGCTTTTTCGGTAGGAGGGCGTAAAAGAGACAGGCCGTAGTCGGCATTTCAGAATGTTTGTGAACAGGCGTCAAGATACTTCCTAGTGGCAGAACGAGAGCGGCTGACCTGAAGCGAAAGTAAATTCTACTTGCACTTCAAGCCTTTTCCTCTGTTTTCTCGGTCGGAAGGGCTTGTTACTAGTGGTGCCATCGGAGAGCGCTTCGGTTACTGCCACCCGGAAGATGGAATATTGTTGTTGTGACTTCATGGTGAATTGTCGTATTTGCATTTAGAGTGGGAGTGTCGCCATAGACACACATATTGGAATACTAGGCAAAGAGGCAACAAGCGCTTCCATTAGTGAGTTATATGATCAATCAGCATTGTATAAACTTACGGATTATATCTTTAAGTTGATCAAAACAAAACTATATCGCAATAAAAAGCTGAATTTGCAGAGTCCGAGCCTTCCCATGTTTATAGCAATTAAAACCAACGCAGCAGGCCATATTAATAGCTTATCAAACAATGGAGGCTATTTACTTTTATCAGCCACTACGAGGCTACGTTTCATGAGTGGCAGTGTAGGGGATGAGAGTGATTATCTGCGTCGCTGTTCACAGTCCCTCTCACACATTCCAATTATCCACCGTGGTCGATATATCTCTTTGAAACCAACTCAAAGTACATGTGTACTAACGCACAAAAACAAGCTCATAACCACACACACAACTACAGATACTGTGACTGGGTTAAAAAAAAAAAAAAAACATGTTGTGAACAGTATGTGATTGATAAAACTAGGGGGGAGAGGGCTTACCCTGGCACTTCCCGATGACTGAGCCAAAGTCATCTCGCACAGACCTGAGGAGCAAACACACAGGAAAAAGTGAAAAAGCTGTGGTATTACACTGCACGACAAGGATGCACACACCCAAAGGTACATCCATACACACTCTTTAGCCTTATATGACCTGGGATAAGGTAGGTTATAATGGACACTGATGGCCTGCCAGCGGAAGTAGCTCAATGGATCAAGCAGACAGGGCCTTGAGAGTAGGCAGTGTTTAGACAGACTCTTAAACAGAGCTCAATGGATAAGGCCTTGAGCTGACTAAACACCCACACACACACACACCAACAAATGCCATAAAGCAAGGCTATAAAACACTCTGTGATTGAAAAACAGTGGTGCGAACAAAGGACACTGGAGAAAAAACGACAATATCAAGTCGGAGGCATAAGAGGACAGACTTGATTGCTCTCGATTACAGCAGGTCAACCACAACACAATTCTGAGTGCGGCGGGTTAAGAGAAACAAAGTCAGATTTTTACATGTTAATATGAGCGTGAAAATGACTTTCAATTACACGGAGGGTCAAAGGAAAACAGTCTTTTGAGTGGAAGCTTTACATCAGTTGCACTTGCCTCTTGTTAGCCTCTAGAGAGCAGGGTGTATTTGAATACCTGCGCTATTGTTATTGATTTTCTTTTCAATTTTGCTCTGTTTAAAGCGCTACATCGTGTCAATGTAGAGCACACTGCTGAGTGAGCGCGTTTGCTCTGTGTAAGGGGGAAATTGGATTTGTGTCTGAAAATAATTACAACCACTCAAAATGAGCACAAACATACTCATGTGTATGTAAAGCTTTGGTCTCATTCTCCACATGCAGGCAGCACTGGTATTTTCTATTTGTTGGCATTAATTTTATGTTGCCTGAAGTGCCACAAGAGGTATACTTTACTGATTCAAAATAGTTTTACTATGACTGATTGTATTGTCACCCACTGAAAGAAAATATCTTCATTCTTAAGCTACAAGCTGAGACTGCAGCTCGTTTTCTTTTTTAAAGGGAAATGTGTTAAACCACCCCTTTAATTAAAAGGTTCTCCATCACTTGCACACACAAACAGAGTGCCTCGAAAACAGCGGGATAGAGTTAAATAATTACCTAATCTCCACACACTGGTCCTGAACCACTGCCAACAGTTTGCCATTACTGTGGAGAGAACAAGAGCATGGTCAGGAATGAACAAGAGGAAAAAAGACATCAGAGAAAACACAGGGTGCACAGGGTGAGAGGGGTGAAAAAAGTAATATTCCTTTTATAAAGCGGGGGATACGAATAAAGACAATCGAGGGTGATTAAGGAAGATAGCAGGGCACTTTGCATCAGAGATAAAGACTCATATAAGGGCCCTGGTTGGATGGCTTAAAGAGAGGAGAAACAATAATAATTGGGAGCATTAAACAGAGCAAAGATAGTTTCAGAGGGAATGAAATGAGGGAGAGAGATTTAAGGGCAGACAGAAATTAAATGGAAGGATCAAGTGGGTCAAACTAATGGACGTCCGCAGCATCATTTGACCACGCTTAACACCATCTTACATGGTGGAATCGATAGTCAATTAAAAACAGCCTTTCCATTTGGTTCGTCTCTTGCAATGAGTACAATTAAATGATTGGTTGAGAGGAGATGAACAAAAAGGAGAGGAAACCAGAGGAAAGGAGGACTTGGTGCATTTCAGCAACAAAGTAGCCCACATTTAAGTATTGATCATGTGTGTGTGTGTGTGTGTGTGTGTGTGTGTGTGTGTGTGTGTGTGTGTGTGTGTGTGTGTGTGTGTGTGTGTGTGTGTGTGTGTGTGTGTGTGTGTGTGTGTGTGTGTGTGTGTGTGTGTGTGTGTGTGTGTGTGTATTCCACCTTGCAAGGACCAGCTGCCAGTTGATCTGCTTATTGGCCAGGCGCACAAGACCAAGAGGCAGAGAAGAGCTGGAGGGGCTGAGGTTTACAGAATCAAACAAACAAAAACAGTGAAAAAATTAACACGTTTAATGCAGAGCAGTATTTTCAAAGTGTCTTGACTTGGTTTCCTCATAAGGACTTTTCACAATTGCTGGGAACAACTTTAACTGAGAACCTGACAGAAAACCCTGTGATCAGAGAAGCAGTGGTGTTGACCCTGTTGCTACGGATGACATCGAGCTTATTCACTACGTCTACGGTGATTGGTTGACAGGTGACCAGTCTGCGGAGATGATATACGTGTCAATACGTAGTGCTGTGTTCGCACTGCCAGTGACAGAACAACAGGCTACAAGTCATTTTCAATGGAAGCCGGTGAAATGAGGTTACAAACTGACGCCCAACCCTTGTCGCTGCATGACAGATGCGAGACAGTTAAGATGTACTCAACTTTCAATGTCGACGACAATGTAGCAGGCCACGTTTGGCCTATTTGAGCCGTTGTCGCTCATATTTTGAACACAACATAAGTAGTGTGAACAGGAGCTACATTAGATTATGTTAAAAACAAACAGATATGGATTTGGATAGAGCATTTTTTGGTTCGAGGAATAATTTCCACCGACAGCTGAGAGATTCAAGTTCATCTGCACTGCAAACTGCTTTTTCCCCCCAGTGTCCAAGTAGTGGATAATTTGCAAACAGCCATCCGGTGTTATTGGATTGTTGAAAATTGGTTGCTGATCTAAATTTTATTCTTACCATGTTATCCGCCATCAAAATATGCTTTTAAAAGCTAATTATCTTGTTTTTTTTGTATCGTGCTATTCTGTTTTGGAGGCTACAGGAAGATTGCCAGAAGCTTCTTGTTAAAAATGAAAATGTCACAGCATGTTGAGGGGTAGTCTGCCTACTCTGTTTGGTAATTTCTAATAAAAAAAAAAAACCCTGTTCCTTTCTCATCCATAAAAAGAGTAGGAGCAGTAAGAGACAAACATGGCTAGAGGAGTTCTTAAATATTTAACAAGGTTATTGATGGTGCTAGCTAACCACCTGCTGACAGGATAAGCAGGCCTTGGTGCTAGAGCATTACAGAATCTACTGCAGGCCCCATCTAGCCATCTGTTAAGAGGTACTAACAGACACTGTGCAGTAAGAGCAGGGTGAATTCAAATATACATCCGGAGTGCAGTACTGTGTCTATGAGACTTATGTGCAGTAGATATCAGGAAGTACAGATCAATTAAGCCTAGCAGGGTCTCTGTCAAAATGTAGTCTCACGCATGCCTGTTGCAAATACAGTAGATACATATACCCAAAGAAATTTAGGTCAAAAGCAACTGGACTAGGTTATTTGTCTAGGAAGACGTTTCACCTCTCATCTAAGAGGCTTCATTAATTCATTTACGCATCTGACCAGGCTGGGACCTAACTGGTGTAAAGATCCAGTTATTTAACTGCTAGTGAGTGCGTTCAAAAGGCAGATTAAGTGCCAACGACAGTCGTTGGAGTGACAGGAGGCCATTTGTGAACACTTTGAGCTTAGATTGTTGAATCTCCTTGGAAGGGATGAATAGGCAGCATTGTTAATTGGAGATAGGAGGCGTCTTCTCCTCCTCTGTTTAGCGTTGGTTTCTCTACTTTTAAATAGATGGCTTCTTTTACTCCTCTTTCAAACCATCTATCCCCTCTGTCCAGGATGTGGACATTGTTGTCATCAAAGGAGTGGGCTTTCTCCTTGAGATGTAAGTGGACAGCAGAGTCCAGGCCTGAGGAATGAGCTCTCCTGTGATGGGCCATGCGTTTATGCTATGGTTGTTTTGTCTCTCCAATGTAGAGATCGTTTATATGTTCGGTAAAAGTTTGCACCTCCTTGGATTTAAACCCATGTGTCGTCCACATATCTGAACCAATGGCTCGGTGTTACTCCTTTGAAGGAGTTCAAAGTCTTGTCGTGGGGTCATCTGGATCCATTTTTAAGTTTCGGACTTTGTTCACAAAATCTATGGAGTTTTAGATGTAGTGTTGGGTGTTGCCCACCATTGGTGCCAGGATATTGGCTATGTCCTTGGCAATGTTGTGAGTGACCGGGTTTATGCTGCTGACAATGGGCCTGAGCGGGGCCCCTTCTTATGGATTTTTGGGAGTCCATATAAGCATAGGGTTGAGTCCTGGGGATAGAGCCTGTAATATTGGGATTTGCCAATGACCCCTTCTTTTTGTAGTTGTTGTAGATACTCTATAAGCTTCTTTTTATAACCGCTGGTAGGGTCACGTTTTAGAGTTTCGTAAGTGTTAGAGTCACTGAGTAGTGCAGAGATCTTTGCCTGGTAATCAGTTGTATTGAGAACAACTGTGCATCTACCCTTGTCTGCTGGAAGGATTGTGATGTTGTGGTCTTTGCTCAGTGCTGCTACTGCTTTGCTCTCCTCGATGGTGAGGTTGGAGAGGGGGGACCTTAGCTTGGGACCATGTTGCTGACACTTTTAACCTATGCTCCATATTCAAAGTCATTACCACTAAAACAGCCCAGGTTAGATTGTGACCTGCGGCCCTTTGCTGCATGTTGTCTCCTGTGAAACTTCAATGCTAAGATCCCATGAAGGCAAAAAGCCCCAAAAGTAATCTATCTAAATATCTATCTATTATGAAAACATATATAATTTTTTTAGCAGACTTGTTTAGGGAACAAGTTATAGCTGTCTAATTACACATATTTTACTGCCAGGTTAAATCTAAAAGGCATAGGCTCATTTTTATCAAATGATTGAAGTAACAAATATGGCTCTTACTGAATTAAACAAAGCCGCATCTGAGCATTTAGAATGTCACAAAGTAAAAAAGCTGCATCCGTTTCTTTTTAAGTAGCTGAGCATTTATGACACAACATTATTATAACCATTATTCACAATAAGACAGATTGATATTTTATTTTTTTAAGATTATTTTTTGGCATTTTTCCAAGCCTTTATAGAGGACAGATATGAAATGTGGTGAGAGAGAGGGGGGGACATGCAGCAAAGGGCCACGGGTCGGAGTCGAACACGCAGCCGTTGCGTCGAGGACATTCAGCCTCTTTACGTGGGGTGACTGCCATAACCACTGAGCCACCAGCCGCCCCGACGGACAGATATTTCACCATAAACAAACATCACCAAGACAAGCGTTCTGAACAGAGTTATTATTGATTACATTTTTAAGTCGTTCTGTAGCACGTTATTACTGGTCCTTAAATAGTATGTCATCACTGCCTGAAAAACACATTCTCACATGCATTCTGAAGGTAGCTGATTTAAACAAGCATGTTGACAGACATTAAAAGTAATATGTCTGCTTATGATGTGATGTAGTCCAACATGTATTAAATCACCTCTGTTTTTTCAAATCATATAGCTAATAAGCACTATGAATCACAGCTTCATGTGGCATGTTAGCCCTCTACCCTGGTTAAATATTGGCATGTCATGTGTACTTCAGTATAATAATGATGAACTTACCTGTACCACAAGTAGTGCAAGATTAAGCGGAATGGCCCTGTAAGAAATATATCTTAGTCAGTAGGCATGATAATGGTAATGTGTGATAATGACACACTTTAATGATCATTGTAAAGGCCGTTTCTTGTCACATCCTAAATTAAGATCAGACGCTAGAGCCAAGATCGATAGGACCTGAAAGTCAGTCTCTTTACCCCTGTTCAGGCAAAGGATGTCTAACTATACAAAACCATAGCACCTTCCAGGACTGATGATCATGTTTATCAATGATTCTAGCACCTCCTACTGTAGCATTTGGGGGAAAACAGTTTTCTTGGTTATAAAGACACTCTGGTATTACAATAGTCATGCCAACATAACCTTGACTAAGCACATTTGCATATCTGATGTGTATTACATAATTTTAAATCTTACATACTGAGCAGTCTGTGAGAAGCTGCCTATAAGTATGCACCCTTTTTTAGTTCAGATTGGGTTAGATATGTAGATGTTATCCATCCTCTAACACGGAATACACTACAGTAAATACAGCTGAATTACTGGCCTACTTTGCTTGGTGCCAAACCTAAACTCCACCAAGACAAATATAGCTAAATGTTGAAGTGTCGCATAGTGGGTATGTTGATTGCTGAATGTAAGCGTCAACTCAACACACACAATAAGCCTTTTCCAACAGAAGACAATTTGACTTGTCACAACAGGAAAAGCATACGTGTAAATAATGAGATGAATGATGGCTGAATTCCAATAAGAGGTATTGGTTTTTTCATGCTAGTATAATATAGAAATATGAAATTACTACATCATGACAACCTTAATCCCAACTACGCCACGGTTCGCACATCTGTTTAAAAATGAAATCAAAAAAGGACTTTTCAAGCCAAATTCCCTGGAATTCAAGGACCTGACACAGCGTAGTTTGATCAAAGTTAATAACTGTGACAACACTGAGATTTTTTTTATAATCAGAACTAGGAGACTTTAGAGAAGCTCACAAACAACAACTAGAAAGAGAGACCGAGGCTTTAATGTGTGAACCAAAGGAATATAATTGGATTAAATTGAATTGTGTTTCACAACAATGGTGCTGTGTCACAATGATGACAGACTATGTGGTCTCTAGCACAGCAAAACAAATGCATAGCCTATCTTAAAATGTTGAGAAAAGAAAAATATCAAAAGAACTTTCTTGCACAAAAACTTTAGGCCCGTACTCCACGGGGGAATTGTTGGGTCTATGTAAATCATGTCATAGAGTGTGGTCTCTGCCTACTCTGTAAAGTGCCCTGAGATAACTTTTGTTATGATTTGGCACTGTAAATAAAACTGAACTGAATTGAATTTTTTTTCCCTCCTCACATTCACAAACGTTCAAGGACTCGGGGTGCAAAAACTTACCCGTCACTGCTTTTGCAATAATTGAGGTGTTGTGCTCCTTGTTGCCCCGCAACTGCAAATGATAGAAAGTGGCAGGTGAGATCATCAGTTGTGACGGGGTGACTAACGTTATTATTCATTAACATTGAACTACGCAGTAAAATTAAATGAGCATGTCATGGATAGTCTTTCCCCCCTGTCACTATGGTAACTTAATTAACGCATGACAGCGCTAAAGTTAGTCTATTAGCCACACACTTTGGGGCTATAATTGGCTAAATAGAGTAAAATATGAATGCTGCCTTATAAATTGAGCTTAAATGTCCATTACACAGCTGAGTATGTCGGTAAATGAAAGCCACACTATATGCCAATATGTAATTTGACTATACTGATTTAGCTAATGCAACTATTTGTGTATGCTACGTGGCTTTGAGCGGCTGACCCCATGCAACAAATTAAGAGTTGTCTCTCGGGAGGCCATTTTGACAAATAAATGTTCAACAAAACACGCACACACTGAACTGAAAACGTGAGTCTGACTGACCTGAGTGTCCGTCTCCGTCGGCCATTCCGTAATGATAAGTAAATCGTACAAAATGTTTTCATCTTCGCCTTCCATCAGGCTTTCTTCAGCCATGTTTACTTGCTGTCAACTGTCTACGGCGCCCAGCACTGGACAAAATAAATCAGAGAAGCGCGTTTGAAAAATATAGTTCAGGAGACACGGTTTTATAGCGTGACTTTGCCTACTATGATGTGATAAAACATAGAAATGTGTGCTTCTGTTTGGTTTGTGTGGTAATATATGTACCGCAGTTCGCGAACTTAGTTTGTACACTAGCCGGAACCAATGACACAGGGCTGCTAGGCAAGTCTACTAAAGGAGTTGCACCGAGCCCGGCACGTTGACGTTACATCCGGTTTAGTTGTACTCGTAGCGTAGTGATAATGGCAGCGTTTTCTGGTAAGGGTTTATATCAGTTTCATTATGTTGACGTCTCATGCGTTAATTTACATTAGCTCTAAATGACTTTTAAAAGTTATGCGCATGTACAGAACTGTTAAATCGTGTATTTTGTTCAACAGAAATGGGGGTAATGCCTGAAATCGCACAGGCTGTGGAGGAGCTGGACTGGCTGTAAGTCACTTTAAATATAACCCTGGGCTGCTTCCTTGGCACTGTAGCTAAATCGTGCCGTGTATCGTGCTCATTTTGTTGTTACCCTTTACTTGTTGCTGAACTGGTGTATTGGATTTCAGGCTACCTACTGACATCCAGGCAGAGTCTATTCCCCTTATTCTTGGTGGAGGAGATGTACTTATGGTAAGTTTACCTCTATGTTTCTGTTTGTCTCTTGCACAGAAAATGTGCCCTGTAAGTTTTACATCTTTGTTTGTTTTGTAGGCAGCAGAAACTGGGAGCGGTAAAACAGGAGTAAGTACTTGATATCCACTCAGCTTTACTTCTGCAGTTTGCATTTAAACTTCACGCCAAGTAACATGCAAACAAAGCTCAAGTGTAATACTTGTCATCCTTCAGGCCTTCAGTATCCCAGTGATCCAAATCGTGTATGAAACCCTGAAGGATCAGCAGGAGGGAAAGGGGGGCAGAGCTGTCAAGACTGGAGGAGCTAGTGAGACCACTTTCTAATATTAGTGACTTATTTGCTTCCTGTCTGTGTCTTTGATATACACGCTATACACATTCATAAAATAGTTCAGAAATCTCTGGTTTAATAGACCTAGTCTGGCCAGTATCATAATCGAGGATCCATTATAATACACACAATTATAAAAACAGTGGCTCTGCAGACGTTTAACATGCTTTTTCTTTGTTTTTGCAGTTTTCAACAATTGGCAGATGAATCCTTATGACCGCAGCACAGCCTTTGGTAAGTCGGGAAAAATAAACATGTAATGTCACTTTTCAGCACTGGAGGGTAGTCTTACCTTTACCTTGTCACTTTGTTGTTGCTTTTTCACCTGTACAGCAATTGGTCCAGATGGTCTGTGCTGCCAAAGCAGGGAGTTTAAAGAGTGGCATGGCTGTCGCTCTACAAAAGGGGTCACCAAAGGTGTGTAATAAACACAAGTACTTTTGACATCGATTGAGATTCAAAACAAGACAAATAAGGTTTTCAAGACCACATTTCACAAGGAACCAAATATTTCTTTCATCCATCCATCCATCCATCTATCCATCCATCCATCTTCAAGCGCTTGTCACAGGGTCGACTTACAAAAAAACAATTAAAGTGTTGTTTATTTCTTTGCAACTGTTTCATGTCATTGTTCATGTCTGTCTGTGTCCAGGAAAGTACTGTTATGAGGTGACCTGCCATGA
This sequence comes from Echiichthys vipera, assembly GCF_963691815.1. Lineage (NCBI taxonomy): Eukaryota > Metazoa > Chordata > Actinopteri > Perciformes > Trachinidae > Echiichthys > Echiichthys vipera. The sequence goes on from NC_139844.1 coordinate 19,493,914, forward strand.
CCAGGGTCTGTGTCGCATTGGCTGGTCCACCAGTCAGGCAGCCCTGGACTTGGGTATGTTGTTCTACTCTTCACAATGTCGTAGAACCTAAGCCGCTAAAAAAACAGACAGAATAGTAAAAAAGGAAAACAATCCCAAACTTTTTATGTCTTTTCAGGAACGGATAAGTATGGTTTTGGTTTTGGTGGAACTGGAAAGAAATCCAACAACAAGCAGTTTGACAGTTACGGAGAGGTAACAATTAATGAATGGATCCTTAGATTTGAAAACAGTTGAGGATACTTTTCCAACATGTTCTCTCTTTGTTATCTTGATCTTTGCAGGAGTTTACCATGCATGATACTATCGGATGCTTCTTGGATCTTGACAAGGGCCAAATATCCTTCACTAAAAATGGTACTGTGTCAGTAGTAGTTATGATTCTCATTATGTTGATTATGTACCACATCAGGGCTTAGTGTTAAATAGCAAAGATGCTCACGTTTCTTCCCCCCTTCACTCTGTTTGCTTCTTTCAGGTAATGACCTGGGTTTGGCTTTTGATATCCCTCAACATGTGAAGTCTCAGCCCTTCTTTGCCTCCTGTGTCCTCAAGGTATCACTTCAAAATGACTGTAAAAAACAAACTCAACAGGTGCCAGATTACCACCATATTAATTTATCATTTCCCTATCGGTGTACCAGAATGCAGAGCTGAAGTTCAACTTTGGAGGAGAAGACTTTAAACATGCCCCTAAGAGTGGGTTTGTTGCCCTGAACCAGGCGCCAGAGGGCCACACAGTCAAATCTTCTCAGGCAGGTGTGTGGATGCCAAAAATATACCAAATATGATTAAGATATAGATATCATACTCTTATATATATAAACAGAGATTGTTAAATGTTTAGGCCAGATTGTGCATTAGTTGTTTTCACAATAAATGCCTTCTTCTGTTAAGACATTGTTAGGTAACAGGGCTACATTTTTGCCATTGCTAATACACGTCACCTATTCATCACAACTAAGACAATGCCACTGGTGTATTCCAGTGTTGAGTTGTCTTTACTCTGTGTTCGTGCAGGCACTGCCAAAGTGAGTCAGGCGAAAGAATCGTCCAACGCACCCAAAGCCCTGATCATTGAGCCATCTAAAGAACTGGCCGAACAAACCCTCAACAATGTCAACCAATGTGGGAGATATGTGGAGAACCCCAAACTCAGGTATGACATCACAGAGCCGGTGATCGACGGATGATTGGCTCAAATAACAGAAAACCGTGAATTGTGCAGAAAATGCGTGTGTAGGTATAACCAGTGATACTGAGCCACAACAAAATTCATGCAGCATTTTTAACACTGTTAGTACAGTAAGTATTACTGTAAGTCACAGCATGCTGCTTTTGCCTGCATCATTTCCAGTATACATGTAATTCTTGTTTCATAGCAGTAGATGGAGCCAGTTCTTAATTATAAATGTTGACACTAATACACAGTAATCTGTTGATACAGGAACCTGCTGGTGATTGGCGGTGTGGCTGCCAAAGACCAGATGGCTGCTCTGGAACAGGGAGTATGTGACATGTACTCATTTATGAATTTAATTGAGTTTACTGAAAGTAGTTTTAACTAACAGCCTTTTTTTAACCTTGCTCCTCTTTTCCTGCTTATTTTTTGCACTTTGTATCATCTTATGATTAGATTGACATTGTGGTGGGAACACCTGGCAGACTGGATGACCTCATATCCACTGGGAAGCTCAGTCTGTCCCAAGTCCGCTTTCTAGTCCTGGATGAGTGTGTATGTACTGTCAGGAGCATTTACAGCCTACAAAGTACAAATACTGTTTTTTTTATGGTCGATTCACATAGCATAACAATCCCTGAATTCACTCTATATTCGTCTGTGTTCTCTGCATCCCTCAGGATGGCCTACTGTCCGCAGGCTACACAGACTTTATCAACAGGATCCATAATAAAATCCCCCAGGTCACTTCTGACGGCAAGAGACTGCAGGTAACGCTCAGCTAGCATAGCAAGTGGCATAAAAGTATAGAAATTGTGGTCGTGAGATGAGTGAAGTCCAAGTGAACCATGTCAGTTGTGTCCATCTGCTTCAATTTGAGACCTTCTCTTCCAGGTGATTGTTTGTTCAGCCACGCTGCATTCGTTTGACGTAAAGAAGCTGTCTGAGCGGATCATGCACTTTCCCACTTGGGTGGACCTGAAGGGCGAGGACTCCGTTCCCGAGACTGTCCACCATGTGGTTGTGCCTGTCAATCCCAAGAAAGATAGCCTCTGGGAGCGCCTGGGCAAGAACCACATCCGGGTAAGTTCCCCATATCGGTCCAAAGACGCACAGTGACATGGTGACATAGTCTGAGTTATAAGGGGGTCAAATGCAGCATGGAAGCACTATGCTGTTGAAGCATTATTGCTGATTCAACACATTTAAAACTTTTATGTTGTTGTTGTTTATCTCAGTTTAGATTAACCCTCTGAACCCAAAGCAGTTTCACAGTGTTTTTGCTCCTGTCACTTTTACTTATTCTCGTTTTTCACTGCAATATTAAGTCCTGCACCTCTTTGGAAACAGCACAGTCATCACTAGAAGTAGCGAGAACTCTTGACTTTTTTTGCATTATAACACCCACAAAATTTGACGATAATGTCTGTTTTTACAGTTTCTGGGTGTGATTAATGCTGTAAATTTGGCGATTTTATTCATTTAAAAAACCTTCCAAATGCCTTTCAAGTCTATAAGCGGCTCATGTGGTTCAGGGGGGGATTAATGTGTTTACAAAGTTGTTTTTTTCTCTTTTTGTTCTGTTTCGCTTTGGATAGACTGATGAAGTCCATGCTAAAGATAACACCAGACCTGGAGCCAATTCCGCAGGTAAGAGCAGCACAGTTTGATGGTTTAAATATAGTGTTTGAGGGGCATCTCTTATCAATGCACATCACATAATCAACAACACAAATTCGATAAAGGCATTTCTTCTATGAATAGTCATGATTAAGAACAAAAACGTGTATGTGTGTGTTTTAGAAATGTGGTCAGAAGCCATCAAGGTGCTGAAGGGCGAGTACACAGTGAGGGCCATCAAAGAGCACAAGATGGACCAGGCCATAGTCTTCTGTCGCACCAAGATTGACTGTGACAACATGGAACAGTACTTCATTCAGCAAGGAGGAGGTAGGAGGAATTAGTACCAATGAGATTTTACTTTTTAGCCATAACTGGACAGACGTTTTAAAAGGGGGATCATCCCATTGCATGCTGTTTGACTTCTCAACTTTTCTTAAGGTCCCAACAGTAAAGGCCACCAGTTGTCTTGTGTCTGTCTCCATGGTGATCGCAAGCCCAATGATCGGAAAATTAACTTGGAGCGCTTCAAGGTAAAAGAGCAACTTATTAATACCCTTTTACGAATTACAACAACAACAACTAGTCATATGGATATTTGACGATCTTTTGTTCTCAGAAAAAAGAAGTGAGGCTCTTGGTCTGCACAGACGTAGCTGCCAGAGGAATCGACGTTCACGGAGTTCCTTATGGTAAACATATTAGATTTCCATTATAATATGTACACCCCCACACACCTTTACAAACGCTGATTATATACAGTGTTCATTATTAAAGAATACGTAGCTAAATGTTGTATTTAAAAGTCTCTGCCATCATTTCTTACAATGTACAATCTTTTTTTTCTCCATTTTTTTTTCTCCAGTGATTAATGTCACCCTCCCAGATGAGAAGCAGAACTATGTCCATCGCATCGGCAGAGTTGGAAGAGCTGAGAGGTAAGAGCTGGGTCTGTCTGACGTTCCTGCCTGTAATAGGGAAGGTTTTTGTTGCCACCGTACTCTACGGGGGAATTGTTGGGTCTATGTAAATCCTAAACAAGTCATAGAGTGTGGTCTTTACCTAGTTTGTAAAGTGTCCTGAGATAACTTTTGTTATGATTTGGCTCTATAAATAAAATTGAATTGATTTGAATTCTTTTATGAGATGGGGCACAGCCTTGGCGGACGGTCTGCGCTCTCAAATTGCCCCTTTTAGTCCTCTTTTATCCTTTTTTTTGTTCGTAAAATCGCATATCAAATTAATCTTCACTGCAGAAATTTTCCCATAATATACTTTAAAATGTCATGATAATCATGATTTTATTCAACTGAAAGACAATAAATTATAATATGGACTTACTGACAATAAAGTTCAGATCGTCTCCTTTCCTTTAAACTTGCAGAATGGGACTGGCCATCTCCCTGGTTGCCATGGAGAAGGAGAAGGTAGGATGGATTATAGAAATACACTGATAATTAATTTTGATCACGCATAGTTTTTTAAAATGAGTCTAATTTCAGTTTTCTATATGTGCAGGTGTGGTACCATGTTTGTGCGAACCGAGGCAGAGGTTGCTACAACACCCGACTCAAGGAGGATGGAGGTTGCACCATCTGGTACAACGAGAAAGAGGTGAACACAGAAACTAAGTCAATTGCGCTGAGGCAGAAAGTAAATGTTGCGATTTGTCATCTTGGCAGAAACGGCACCCTTGGGTAAGGAGGGTGTGTCTGATGTGAAGTCTAATGAATTCATAATGAAATCCTAGTGAGCAGGAAACGTTCTCTATATTTTGGAAGAACTGAAACCTCAAGTACACACTTCTCCCCTGTCACAATATGAAATAATTTCACACTCCCTATCAATTCTACTTGTGTTATTTTCTCCTTTTCCCCTAACCACAGCTGCTGTCAGATATTGAGGATCATCTAAAGTGCACCATCACCCAGTGTGAGCCAGACATCAAAGTACCTTTGGATGATTTTGATGGAAAGGTCACCTATGGTCAGCGTAAGGCTTTGGGAGGTATGTAATATACACTCAGTGATGACTGGGTACAAGCATGTTGAATTTTAGCCACACAGGTAGCTTTGCTTTATGAATAGTAATTAATCATCCAGTACAGATTTTCGTGTACAAAATATCTAACTATTGCATGGGCTGAATGGTAACTTGACTGAACACATTTTACGTTCACTGCTTTTATGTTGAGCTTGACAAACAAACAAACCTTTTGCCCTTACCAAGGTGGTAACTACAAGGGTCATGTGGAGGACCTGGCCCCGACGGTCCAGGAGCTGGCTGTCCTTGAGAGAGAAGCCCAATCTTCCTTCCTCCAGCTGGGATACATGCCAAACCAGCTTTTCAGAGCCTTCTGAACGCACCCCAACTAACGTAACACTTTAGGCCGCACTGATACAGAATAAAGAATTTTCACATGTTGCACCAACAGGATACAACCAAGCAGCAGTGTGCTGTTATATTTCAACATACAAACATAACTGGTAAATTACTGCAAAAATACCGATATTTCAATGGATGAATCTTCTCTACAGTCGGTGTCCAGAGGATACCTGCACCTCTGTATATGTGTCATGTTTTTGTTATCTGCGAAGTTATCAATTTGCGATTTGGTGCTTGGCAAGACTGGCCTTTCTTATTTTGAGAAACTCACTCTCAAAGGAATCCACTGCACTGCTTTAAAGAAAACAATGTACTTCTTGACACCCTGATATGTTGGATTTTGTGTTTTCTTTAATGATTGACATGGTTCAATGAAATATTTAAGTTTCCTTATCAACTAATTGGCTAAATGGCTGGGTAATTTATTTAAGTGGCTGGGTGATTTCTTTCCTGAAATAAACTGTAACTCAATCCATTTGTGTTTATTATATTTCACTCACCACACAGGAAGGGGATATCTCCATCAGTTTTGGGTCCTATTATGTTGAATACCTTTAGTGTTTGGAAGTTACGTTTGCGAAATTCTAAAAGGCAGAAATGGTTTCATTAAAAATGGCCATCGCTGATGTGATTTTATTTCTTTAAAACAACAAAAACAACTTCCATTTTGATGTACAAGGTGAAGATTCTGACCTTGCCAGAAGTAGTGTTGCGTGAATCCCTGCTATAGTCAAGCTAAATAATCTAACAACTTGTGTAAAAGGTTACAAGAAATTAAAAGGGCACAAGAAAAGACTCTTCAACACATGATTACCAGGACAACCACAATTCAGATGTATGTAGCGCTGGTTCTTCCCAGGCTGCAAACTTAGACCAAGATGTAGGGAATTCCCCTGATATCGAACATCAGAATGAGCTACATTTAATGCTGTGGAAATTGCGGGCCAATCATATTCAGCAGATCTTCTCAATACCCCATGTAGAACAGTGCCCACTGTATTCTTATTCAGAAGCAAGAAATGAAATATTGATTTCAGTGTAGGATCTGGAGTAAAACTAAACCTTGATCCCAAATTACTGACCAATGGCATCATGGTTGAATTGAACACTTTTGCCGAATCACTGCTATCAGCTCAAAGGCATTTCATCACAGAGATACTGGAGTATAATTTTCATCTTGATTTAGACAGTGAGCTATATCGCAGTGCCTCTGCACAGCAAACTATGGATAAAATTAGACTGAATGCACATAAAAAACACAGCAATTCTCAAATGAAAATGCTGTTTGAACTGCCCGATATGAGGTACCTACAAGAACCTACTTACAAGGAAACTACATATTGCCCCAAATGCTATCAAGACAGAAATCATAAGCTTCTTCGGAAAGAATCTGTCCCTGGTCATATGCATCATCCTCATCCACATACCATGACTGACACAGTCTCTGCTGATGAAAACTGCACAGCAAAAAGGCCTGAACAGGAAAAGTCATCTCAGTTCTCAGACATAGAAAAAACAATAATGGACAGTTACCCACATTGCAAGAAATAATAGGTTTGAACCTATGTGTGGACAAAGACCAAGCAAAAGACAAGCTTAACACGCATGTATTGCCATTTGGGATTATGAATGAAGGGGCTACTTTTTTTCAAAAAATTGTGTGCAACAAAAAATAAGATCATTCATGCCATTCTTGAACAAAACTTCAACATTGGCGTGCAGAGGCAAGGCGTGGATATTGCACAGCTGTTCCGCAGAGCGACAGCATATGGATGACAAGCCAGTCTGGTTCAGTGAAGTTTTTGTTATCCAGCCATTTTCGTCACAGACCACCAGGGCATCTAGGTAAACTCAAAAGGGCAGCTGCCATGCAGGGAAGTGAATGGAAGGAAGCAATCAAAAATAGAAAGCTGGCACTGCAAACAAAGGAGGAAAGAACAACACTACCAAGTCATGATATCAATGTTGTAAAATCAAAGACAAATTGTCAAAGTAAAGTAAAAAACTGCTTTCCAATTTGCTCAGAGATAGGTTTGAATCGACACGTGACAGCAAAATCAGGAGAGAGAAAAATACTGGACTTGAAGCGATTGACCAGAGGTGTGTGTGACATGGAACAAGAGGAAATGGAAATTGAGAACAGCTACACTTGTCCTCTAGGAGAGTCTGATCTAGACTCAGATACTGGCAATGAATGTGACATGGAACAAGAGAAAATAGGAACAGAGAGCAACTGCACTTGTCCTCTAGGAGAGACCGATCTAAGTAAGTCTTTCCTTGTTTGTTTGGGGCGAATAAACTTGTTTTTCAACTTTATATTTCTTAGTGCATTCTGACTGCATACTTTCATATTTTTTTAAAGTAGAAAACACTTGAAAATGTTGAGATTTGTTGATTCTAAAAACTTCATGTCTTGGTGTTGTGTTGTAAAGCTGCAAAGATTTGTGTGTCCGCACTTTGTCACAATTTGCGACACAATTTGTGAAATAACCATAACCCCGATCTCGATCTCTGATAATTGCTGTTTTAGTTCATTCTATAAAGTTTTGAAAGCATCCTGTCTACTTCTGCGTGTTCTTTTCAAAAGCTATGAACTTGTACCAAATAGGTTAAGTTGCAGATAAATCTCTCTGATCTTTTATGTTTGCTCGTCACTGCTTAACTTATACTTTAAGAGTATTAAACATCAGCTGTCCTATCTCAATCTGTCATAAATCCTCAACGCAGTAAAAGTACCAGGGTCAGTCAGGTTAACTCAACTGTAATACTCAAAGTGGGCGGTTGGTGGTACTCTACACCAGCAATTTTCTTCTGGTTTCCTATGGGGCAGGAAAAAACCCTTCCAGTCTCTGCAAAGCTCATAAACCAGAGAGATGCAATTAACCACAGATACTGTAACTGCATCTCAGAGGGATTCACTCATTATAAAAGCCAGATAGTAAAAAGGGAAATGATGCAAAGTCAGCTGAACAAAATGATATGGTTACACCCCTTTTGTTTGTTTTTTTACTCTGATTGCACAGTATTGTACAACTTTGACTCTTGCCACTTAAGTACACAAGTGCATCTCAGTAGTTAGTGTGGTTGGATCCAATACCTCTTATAGTAGTTCTGATTTGACCTGTCAGACTGCCTAGCCAGAGCAACAAGATCAAGTAGTTGTGCCTTCAAAGTAAAAGTCTTTAGGTGTTGCTATACAGAAAATGAAAGTGGATACCAATGATTGCAAGTTATTGGTTAGATCCAATCAAGGCATCTGATCTAGTGCTCTCCTATGTGACAATATATCACAGCACACTTAACCTAGTGTCCTGCTGTGCTGAAACTGGATGAATTAAGCCTATATTCATGCAAAACCTGTCTGCTAAGGATCAATCATGTTTAATGTTTTTCATATTAACAATAGAGACATTTGGGTTCACTACAGGAATCTAAAATGTTCTAGGTTAGAAAAGGACATTAATTAAATGGTATATGGACTTGTACTTATATAGCGCCTTTCTAGTCTTCTGACTACTCAAGGCGCTTTCACAGTGTTTGTCACGGCAGTGGACATCTGAATACCATCTAATCTAGTGTAACCATTCACACCACATTTACACACCCATGCGCAGCACGAGGAGCAATTCGGGGTTCAGTGTCTTGCCCAAGGACACTTCGACATGTGGACCGGGTGAGGTGGGGATCGAACTACCAATCTCTCGAAAAGGAGGACAACCCACTCTTCCACTGAGCCACAGTCAATTATATCTCTTTGTTATAATTAACAGATATAATTGCAACTATTAAACACAAAAAAATGAATGATGGATGAAAAACCAAGTTGGGCTGTAGTGGTTAGCACTGTCGCCTCACAGCGAAAAGGTTCCAGGTTCGCAACCAGACTAGGGCCCTTCTGTGTGGTGTTTGCATGTTCTCCCTGTGTCTGCGTGGGTTTTCTCCGGGTTCTCCGGTTTCCTCCCACCATCCAAAAACATGCACGTGTTAGGTTAATTGATGACTCTAAAATTGCCCCAGGTGTAAATGGATGTCTGTCTCTGTTTGTCTCTATGTGCCCTGCGATAGACTGGCGTCCTGTCCAGGGTGGACCCCGCCTCACGCCCGCGTGACCCCGTCAGGGACAAGCGGTTGAAGATTAATGAATGAAAAACCAAATTGCGTTGCAGTTATCCAAACATAAATACTGTAAAGGGGAAATGACCAATGGTTTCATTTTAAAATATCCTGTACTGGAACATTTTTGAGAATGAAGATGCTCAGGCGGTGATAAAACAACTGAATCACCACTAATAAAGAGGAGGGGAGTAGACTGGAACACTTAAGTTCTGTTACATTGGGTTTTATCTCATCTCATATCTCAAAAATGTGGCCTCAGCCTGGGAGTTTTATTGTAGAAATCATGCCCGGAAGTAACTGTGTGTGACTTGACTCTCTGGAGAGGGAGAGACGCCCATTTCCAGTCCACACCCACCCCGGTTTGCCGGATCGGCTCCTCCCTCTCTCGGCAGCTTCATTTGCCAGTGTGGATGTCAGATCACCGCCGCTGTTCGACCTCAACAGGTAAATACCCAGAAATGATTTTTTAATGTGCATCACAGGACGGGATGTAACCCATGTCGGACACGGTCGCTGGTTTGTTTTCACCTTTTCTCTTCTTTGGAGGGTAAGTGGGATGTCCTGCTTTATCCAATCCTTGATTAAAAAGGCGAAACAGTGCAGCGCACCGACAGTGTGGTGTGTGATCTGGATGTCACACACGTTTGTCTGCACTATAGAAAGATGTGAATTCCTGACACCTGTCACTGAGCCCGAGTGATCGCCTTTTGTCTGCGTGTCAGATGAAGAACACCCTGTATGTGGCTGGGAATATGTCTGTGACGTTTTATTTATATGTGAAAATGCTTATTTGCATTTCATCATATTACCATAATCACACTTAGGATCAAATCTATTTTAAATGACCGGAATAAGGGCTGTTGTCTGCTAATCCCCTCTATGTTGTCATGTCAGTGACAGTATCAAGTGCATATATGGTGTGATGAATGCTTTATTTATTTATTTATTTAATTTTAGCATATAACCTGCTACAAAATAGGCAGTGAGCAATGGCTTTATTATGTTATGGCCAAAAATATGTACAACTCCAGAGGTGTGTTCACTGGAAATTGCAGAGTGCTCTTTAAAGTCTCCATAATAATCCAACCTAACTCATAATATGACCATCCTTATCTTTATATAAATCACCAGGACATTTCTGGAGCTCGGAGCGTTGAAATGCAAGGTGTTATCAGATGTTTAGATAGTTTATCATCGCTGCAGTTTTCCATTCTTCCATGAGGGGATTGGGGCAAGATAAGCAGTTTATCCGTGCTCCTGTTCATTCACTGCAGTATAGACTAATTATAGAGATTGCCTAGTGTGTGTGTGTGTGTGTGTGTGTGTGCATTTGTTTTTGTGTTTGTTCTGCTGCTCTCAGTGAATACAGAAAGAGGAGGCTGTCTTTGCTGAAGTGGCAAAGTCCACCGTAACTGCAGTTCCCAATGACATCTGGCCTTATCCCAGCAAGAGACTGTTGCACATCCACCTGCCAAGAAAAGAAGCACTGCATAACACACACACACACACACACACTCACAAAAACATGCAACTGTTTTGTTAAAAGTGGGGGTTTATGGACTTTTAGGGTCCAATTCCATGTGACAGTCAGGGTTATGTGAATATGAAGGCTAATTATACTGAAGTCAAGAGGAGAAATCTTGTGCCCAAAGGTAGGAAGCTGAGGAAGAAAGGACATGCTGTTGAGTGTGTGTGAAGTTTTGGGAGTGTAAAGGAGGTAAAAGAGGCTCTGGTGAATCATTGCTAGAGCTGACCCACAAAAGGGATAAATATAAGATGTCTGGTGGAAGCGTCCCCGATTTTCACCTGCAGCACAACAGTGGAAGGTGTGTGGGTGTCTTTGTGTCTTTCTGAGCTCTTGTGAATAGGCATAAAATACAAGCACATACACACACATACACATACAGCATACACGTACACACACAGGCTTCTTTCTTCCTCAAGCTCAGCAAAGCTTCCTGGGCTGTGTCTGCTAGAACAGGGTCCCCCTCTGTCTGAGGAGTGTGCGTCCGACACACTTGTGTGCACAGGCCAACACATTCATGCACACATCCGAACGGGCCAGTGCGGCGCGCACAGGTGTCAATCAGCATGCAGGGCAGGGCACAGTCAAAGGTTCTTTGATTCGTTTTCTCCCTCAGTGCAGTGGGTCAGCAAACCACTGGCCCTTAAAGAGACTAACACTTTTCACCAAATCAAAAAGTGCCACATGTGGCATTTTTAAACATCCGTACACCATCAATGCTGGAGGGAGAAGGGTGTCCCCGCTACGTGGTCAAACATCTGTTGCGGTCTCCTATTGGCCACCAACCCTCAATGCATTGTGTATGTACCCTGCCACCTTCAAGTACTCACGGTACTCCTATTACTGCCCAGGCTGCAGCTTTTGCTAAATGAGAGAAGATCTTTAAACTAGAGTTCGACACAGAGACTCTTTATAAGCTGTTCTGCCCCTGGGACCCCAAAAGTCCCTTGTCCAATATTTAATCAAGCCTTAATCGCTTAATCTAAACGTGGAACTTCTATTATGTAATAACGGGTTGAAAGCCCCGGGAAAAATCTAGTCATTGGACCTGTCCTTGAGGCAAGACTGTTTTGTTAATTAAATAATGGTTGAGTTGATTTATAGTCTTTATATCACGCTTTTGAAATGAAAACATATTCCAGAAACGCTCTCGCCATATCACCTGTTCCACCATGCACCATTCTGAGAAACGCAATAGGGTTACATTAGTCTAAATTCATACAGTTTTCCAGTTCTGAACATACATTCATTAATCTTTCTTATGCGTATTTGTAGATGATGTTTGTTCAGACGTTTGGAACTGGCGTAACTTGAAGAAGCATCAAATCTCTCTCTCTCTCTCTGCAACATAACATCATCAGGAAATGAACTTAATCAAATCAAAAAGGCGTATTTTCAGAAGTGCTTTAGGAATGACAAGCACATGTCAGTGAGACGTTTAGTTTTGAGTCTCTGAAGGTGCTGTCGGTGTTGATGAAGAGGGTGTCCCCTACGCATTGTGTTTGTTCTGTGTTGTTCTTATCCAGGATGTGCCCTGTTTGAACAGAGAAGGCTCTCTAATGTAACCAATAGCAGTTAGGAGACCCAGATACTATCTTGTATTTTAAACCACACACACCTCAGGGTACAAAAGTGTTTGTGTATGAGGGCGGATGAGAGTCTGCTCAATACCTTCATACAAAGTCTTTACACAAGGGAGCGTAAGGCACACGCATACAGTATTTACATTAAACACATGTAAACACCTGCATAGCTCAAGGGGCTATTAAGAGAATGCTTTTGTGTTATCTCGTTTTATAAATCAATAGTTGACCCAATAATGTTTTTACTGGCAATATCTGCATATCTACTTGGCCTCTTGTCAACTGAGGGGGGGGGGGTTGTAATTCGAACCGTGTAGGCCTAGCTAGCCTTACCATTTTCTTACAATGTTAGTTTATATCAAGAAACATATGACTCTGGGAATATAGGACCCTAGGAACATGACCCCCACTAGCTAGCTAGTATCAAACTTGGTAAATAGCTCACTTAGCTCACTAGCTCACTAGCTAGTTTCAAACCTAGGAACTAGCATAGCTCACTTGCTAGTTTCAAAATTTGCTAGTTTGAGAGAATACAGAGACAATATGGAATGTAGTCGATTTCACAAAAATACAATATCTCAAATTACGTGACCAAGTGATAATAACTATGGTGCGCCACATTACTAGCTAAACTGGTAGCGTAATGCTAGTGGTTACTAAGCACTATGGGTTGATACAGTGTCTAAATCCAAGTGTTACTTTGGTGTGATGAACAAGATTTTCTGCGTAATTGCTTCCTTTGTATTGTTTTTTTCTTGGATGGATTTCTGGCTTTTACACTTTGAATGCCATAGGCCTATCGTTTGCTTGTGTCCTTTCTTGTGAGTGTGTTTGTTGTTAATTTGTCACGTCGCGCGTGAACTTGCACACACGCACGAGCGCATGTGTCCAAGTGTACGCAGGCGCACGCATCGCAGTGAGCGGTTCATTGCTCTTAAGTAATTGGCAGTGTCGGCATGTGCAGAGAATGATTTATACTACAACGACCACAGTGTGCCCCTCCAGGAATTCACACGGAAAAGAGAGAAAGCCAGTGATGGAGCAACAGTGTAACAAGAGCAGAAGGGGCGGAAGAGATGAAAGGAATTGGGTGGGAGTCATACTGTATATGGGATGCATGTTCGAGTGAGTGATGAATAAAAAGTAGGAAGCTGAAATGGAAAATATACTGTAGGGTGGAGAGTGAAGTGAGGTAAAAAAAAAAAAAAAAGTGTGTGACGGAATGATTCGGTGAAAGCAGAGAGGAGATTGCTTCGACCTGACAGGAATCACATCTGCTGAGAAACCTTGCTTGTTAGCTATAGGCTTCTAGATACAGTAGATGGATGAAACAATTGGACATAAAGGGGTGGATCTGAGTATAGGGACTAACAGAATGTGAAGAACAGGATTGAAAGAGTTGCTACTGATAATGGGATGAGAAACTGCAGGAACAGGAAACTGAGCGTGAGGTGAAAAGGCTAAGTAAAAGACATCTAGACATAAAGCAGTGCACATTTTCAATGTGAAGATGTAGGAAGCAAATGATCAAGAATATGGGGAGTGTGTTGCCGGAGCAATTGGATTGAAACTGATCTAGCAAAGGAAGAGGATAAATGGCAAGGAAAATCAAGAGGGCCATAGAATAGACGTGGAACTCCATCTGCAGAGGGTTTGTCTGTGGCAGGGCCTGTCATGCTATAGTGCTAAAAAAAAAATGGCTCTCATTCCGATCTGAAAGTAGTACCTGCATGGGCTCATCTATCCCATCCACCTCCTGGGACCTCCCATAGAGGAGTCTCATCAGGTGGGCCAGGCTCCCTGCCCACCAGCAACAGTGGATGCAGAATGCACTCAATACATCCACAGCTCTTTATTTTGTGTGTGCATAGCAGATACATGTGTGCATACAGTGTATATGCATTTTAATATTCAACTGAATAAGAAATGCCCTTGGTGACAAGCTCTTGTGACACGTTTCTATACCCCCTATTGGGACAAGTATTAATACCCCCAATGAGACAAATATTTATATTTGTAATAGGACAAATATTTGTATTGCTAATAATGCATATTGTTATTCATAATAAGTCAAGTATTGATATCCCCAATGAGACAAACATGTATGTTTCATATTAAGACAAATATTTGTATTCCTAATGATGCATATTTTATTCCTAATCAAGTATTTATATCCCCAATAAGACACATATGTATATTTGTCATAAAAAAAATGTATCATTCTTTTGTTCTTACATATATTCGGATGCCTACTTGATGAGAAATAAAAGTCCCAATAAGAAAAATAGTCCCATTCCTAAGAAGATATATAAGGTTTATGTTTCTTATAAGAAATACTAACGTATGCCTAATAAGGCAAATATTTATATCCACAAAAAGACTCATATTTACATTTCTAATAAAAAAAATATTTGAATAGTAAATACAAAATAATACTAAAAAGAATTATTTACATTTGTATTCAATGATCTGTATTATGCCAATAAGAGCCAAAGCCTCACTGAATGCTAATTGCACTGTAAGCCAATTGACAGACATGTTCATGCTGGAAAATTAGGGGTAACACTTTGCAAAAAGCTGCTGGCTCGAGCCGCCATCTGTGATCCGAGAGCAGACAATCATACATGCTTCCTTTCTCTCAGACCACCATCATTTTTTCACTCCCCTGTCTCCCTCAACGCCTATTTCTCCCTGGTGTCATTGTCTGTATCTCTGCTCTTCCTTCTTTCTCTCCTCATCCTCCCCTCTCTCCCTCTGTCATTTTGTCCCCCTCCTCTCTCCCTCCCTCCCTCCCTCGCTCTGTCATCCCTCACCGTGTTAGTCGTTCAGTGTGCCTCCCTTGCGTTGTTAACAAGGGGATGAGATTTATGTTTTTTTTTGCCCTTGCACGCATTTATATCCTTACTATTCTCACTCACACACACGTGCTTGCGTTACACCAGCTGCTCCGTGACACGCGCGCAATCACTCACATCTTTCCCCCCCTCTCTCTTTCTCTGCAGATGTCTGAGAGCTAGCCAGCTGAGTAGAGGACTCACCTCTCAGCCCGTGCTCTCCACCTGCAGCCATGAATGGTAAGAACACTTTGTCTTGTTCATGATGTGTTTTTTTTTCCCGCCGGATGCAAATATGCACTTTTGGGGGAGAGAGCGTTCAGGGTGGGGGATTATTAACTTGAACGGAATAGTTTGATAGGGAAGAAAGCAGAGACTGACCACGTAAGCAGCAGTAGTTGTGTCGTGCCCTTTCTTTAAACTTTAATCTTTCTCTCTAGTCATCATCCCGTGAAGACAGAAAGTGTCTATAGTGATGTTTCGAAGTTTGTGTGACTGCTTGTCCCTACGGTCAGCTGTAAACTGGACCCTGAGATCATGTTAATAGGATATTGATCCGGTGCTGGAGTGAAGGATCAGACTTAAACTGAAGCCCTCTTTGATCCCATGACATTTAGCAAGAAATGACAGCGTTTATTTACGTCACATAAACCTCTACAGCAAAGAGGGCTTAAAGGAATATGAGATAATTATTTTAAATTAGTTTTATGCAAATCACGAGCTATTTCTAGTGAATGTTTTTGCAAGGGAAGCTGCCTCTGTTTCTGTTCAGTCGTGAATACGATGCATCTCTTTTGTCCTTGGTGTGGACAGTGTGCGTGTGTGTGTGTGTGTGTGTGTGTGTGTGTGTGTGTGTGTGTGTGTGTGTGTGTGTGTGTGTGTGTGTGTGTGTGTGTGTGTGTGTGTGTGTGTGTGTGTGTGTGTGTGTGTGTGTGTGTGTGTGTGTGTGTGTGTGTGTGTGTGTGTGTGTGTGTGTGTGTGTGTGTGTGTGTGTGTGTGTGTGTGTGTGTGTGTGTGTGTGTGTGTGTGTGTGTTAATCCTCTTGTTTCACAGCCTTTGATCATAGAACAGTAGTTGCCGCTCCTTAAGGGCTTCTATACGGGAAATGCCTCAGAGAAAGTGTGTGTGTGTGTGTGTGTGTGTGTGTGAGAGAGAGAGAGAGAGAGAGAGAGAGAGAGAGAGAGAGAGTCGGATGCATTCTGCAGTTTAACAAAGTGCCGAACCCCCACAAACACACACTGCTTCAATCCCATCCAGTAAATAAACACTGCAAGAGAGCAATTCAGAAACACAACATCAGTATATAATGAGTTTCTCCGTTAAAACATACCGTACGGGAGGCCGCGCTCTTTGTTTTATCGCACCTTTATGACACTGTGAATCTGAAATGAGGCAATTGTAAAGTCACTAGTCAGTCGATTTGCGAAACAAGTGGGCAGTACGCAATATAGTATGCGTGTCCACTGGAATGCTGCAGCGTTCAGACTGTCGGTCCACTCTGCCTACCTGAAACATCAACTTGCGCGTCCCCAGGTGAAGCCTTTTGATATGTAAATAGTTCTGAAAGCAGTGATGTGGTTTCCCCCAGCAGGCCGATGACGGGTGTCTGGAGGTTTGACTCCAGCATCTCCTGAGGACCGCACAGCACCTAGACAACAGCACACAGGCTGACAATGGGAAGTCAAAGCACATAATGGCAGAGGCTCTTTGTGTCGCAGGAGAACTGTGGTACAGTTGGTTTAAATTCTGCACAGGCGTCATTGCTGTGGAAACTACTCCATGAGAGTGCACAGCAGTTTTTCTTCTTCTTTTTTTCTGCAGATGGATTGTGTGTTATATTGTCTCAATATTTGCTGAAGGGCTCTTGTGTATTCGCTGAGAGTTTTATTATCTAGGTTGCTGTGCAGGAAGCCATTCCTCTTG
Source organism: Echiichthys vipera (assembly GCF_963691815.1). Lineage (NCBI taxonomy): Eukaryota > Metazoa > Chordata > Actinopteri > Perciformes > Trachinidae > Echiichthys > Echiichthys vipera. The sequence continues at coordinate 19,511,119 of NC_139844.1, forward strand.
GTATTACAGTCCCGATTGCAGTCTTGACAGGTTATGTCACGATGGATTTAGAGCGACGGCCTGGGAGGGTCGAATTGTTAATGGAAATTCCATGGAAAAAATAACACGGAGACAGGATCTGTGATACGATTAAACAAACGAGATACACCGTTATGAGCAGTGAGCTTTAGAGGTGTTGGTAGGCTGTTTTCCCCCCAAGCTTTCAGTCTTTATGCTAAGCTAAGGTAAACGTCACCTGGCTCCAACTTCATATAGTGGTGTACTGTATAGTTATAGTGGTATTTACTTTCTCTTTTAACTGTGCAGAGGGCGAATTTTTATGTAACTCGCCTGCTTGAATGATATTAAGACTTCAAGCTCTGCATAATTAAGGGCATGGTCGTTTTGAGTGACAGGTGGGTGCCATCACAGATAGCTAGCATAGACTGTAAGCTTCGTTGGCTGCCTCAGCTCCACTGTGCTCAACCTCGAAAGCGGGTGGTGTCAGGCACAACAAAGATGGTGACTGCCTGAGCCACCCACTTTTGAGCTTCATTTTGACTCTTTAGAAACCTATGAGTGATGTCACAGAGACCACATCCATATTTAGAGCTGCAGTCGGCACGATTTCTTTGCCTACACTCAATGAAACCGACACTATGCTCCAATAGAACAACATAAATCAGCTGGTTTTAGACAAAAAACATGCCCCTACTACGTCCACCTAAAACTTATTTCTTTTGCAAAAATCCACCGCGTCCGGTTCATCTTGTCCACTCAGTGCAGGCCGTTACAATATCGCTATCACTAGAACCTAGCTGCTTATAATCTATACTTTTACTCACATCGTGAGTTTCGCAACTTTTATATCAGCACAGAAACAATGACGTACAAAATCACAAACAGCCGACTTTTGGACAGAATTACGACTGAAACGGGTCTTCTTTGTAGTGATGTCACTTGCCGTCGCAAAGTCCTCCCTTGGTTTAAAGGTAACGCTCTATTGTTGTTGTCTTTTTCACATTGTTTTCGGCGCCGTTGCTTCCTGGTTTATTCGATTTCCTGGTCAAAAGCCACCGCCGCGGAGTTGGGAGCATGCGCAGTGGAGAAACCCGATAATAGCCCAAGAACGCAGTTTACATGCAGGCACAATCGGGGAACTGAAGGAGTTCTCTAGGTCTGTTACCCGGGTATGAAAACCCAGATTTTACCCGGTAGGGTATGGTGTTTACATGGTGTTTGAGAAACCGGGGTATGCCCTTAAGCCGATTTCAATCAGGTATTTAAACTGCATGTTTATGCATTGTTTGAGTGGCAACATATTTCTCCAATACGCACACACAAAGTGTCAAGCCACAAAATACCCTTATGGATTGTGCCTTTGCTGTGCCCCACTTATTCACAGAGCATTCGGCCATCTCTGATATACACTACACACGCTGAATCAACCGTGGATGTGGCCATGCTAGCCACATGTCCCAGTGGCACTGTGCTAAATATCGCCTTCCTTTCCCTCACTCACAATAGCTTCTAAACGAGGTCCGTCGAAACACACGAGACAATGCGGAGAGTACTCACATCTCTGCGCGAGATTAATTACCTTCTCTGCAATTTTGCTGACAATGCCAAAACTAGGTTGGGGGGGGGGGGGGGCATATACCTGAACAGGTGTTACCATTATGGTTCAGCTCAGAGTGAGTTTGTTCAGATATTGAAAACCAGATCAAGGTGGTCGGGGTGTTTGCTAACAAACAGAAATCTCTCAGTGAGGCGAGCAGCTTGTGTGTGTGTGTGTGTGTGTGTGTGTGTGTGTGTGTGTGTGTGTGTGTGTGTGTGTGTGTGTGTGTGTGTGTGTGTGTGTGTGTGTGTGTGTGTGTGTGTGTGTGTGTGTGTGTGTGTGTGTGTGTGTGTGTGTGTGTGTGTGTGTGTGTGTGTGTGTGTGTGTGTGTGTGTGTGTGTGTGTGTGTGTGTGTGTGTGTGTGTGTGTGTGTGTGTTGCAGTCAACAAGAGCCACTGGGGTGTTTGGGTTAGTGTAGAAGAGGAAGTTCCATCATAGGCAGGGTGGTATTTCCTGAAGCTGCTGAGTAAATTCCACCCAAGATACCAGGTCTTTAAAGACATACGCCCATAAGAGCACGAAGAATTGTATTTTAAGAATCTAGATTTTTTTATTAGCTGCTACATCATAACTAGTTTTTGTCTTTAACTCTCTCCGCAACTTCCTTCTTTGAATCTTCTAGCATCTAGCAGGGATACGCTGTTCTGATAAGGGTATTGTTGTTAATGTTGAGATGAAATGTTTAGAGACTTCCTGTGTAAGATATTCTCTGTCGCGAACATCTCAGGATAAGAATCAGAGTCAACATAAATAAAAGTGATTGTTAATTATTTGCATGGACCATAAAACAAATAGCATCTGTATATTCAGTCTTTCCTTATATTCTTTTTTGACCCCAGATTTTGGGACAAAATATACAACGTTTCCTGCATTTGTGATGGTGTTTTTTTCCATGTCAAATATACATTTCATCTTTTCTTTAACGTCATTCATTTTCATTTTAAGTTTATTATTATTATTATTTCATGTATGAGCTTTTTGTTTCCATACCCAAATGATCTTTATGTGTAATGTGATCTTTAACATCTTTCCCAGTTCATTGCCCGTGGAAACAAATTTGAGTTTTATCACTCTAGTTTTTGGATTTAGGAGAGAAATGTTCATATTTCCTAATATTTTGGACTGTTTGAGACCATAGGAATAACATGTATGAATTTTGAATCCAACTAGAGCAACATCCCATTAGATTTGGATTGTTTTGATAATTAAGTATTTCCTGATCAAATCTTTCACCGTAGCAACACACCATGTCCAGTTTTTTATATAACAGATCGGTGCGGGGTGGAAATTAGTATTTTTGAAGCAATTTATTTTAGTAGGGGGGGGGGGGGCTCATAATGAGTTCATAATGATATGAGGAGAACTGTTTTAAGGACAAATCATCAACATGTTATCATCATTTCACTTGCTGTTGTGAAAAATGTCTTTTGTTTGAGGGTTGTACCGCTGTGATCACTATGGTTACATCCCATTGGCAACGGGGAGGCCCGTCTGTCGCTCTCGAGCGGAGGAAGATGAGCTGTTGAGGAACTGAGCTGCATGTGGGCTGATAAACAAACTTTGCTCTGTGTTTTTCCACAATTATGTTGCATCCGTAAAATTGCAACTATCCACTTTCCCGCTGCAGTATTGGCCGTTTCTGACATCTGCACATCTTTTTTCCATTACTGCATGTGACTCCGCTGCCTGCACTAATTACCAGTCATTGTCTCCTTATCTACATCTCTGTCCTTCAATTACTGCCAGTTGGAGGGATCCATATGTGCACAATGTACATACAGTCAATGCTTTAATAACCCAATTAAAAAAGTCTTCAGAGCTCAGTTATGAACAAAAAAGTGAAGGGAAACGCTTTGAAAATGCCCCCGATCGTGTTATGATTTGATTAATTTCACAGATTCCCTTATGATTAATTGACTATCAGCTTCTATGATATATTAAAGACGTCTTATGAAACTGAGTAAGAATTGAGTTTCTCACCCCTCACACGGCGCGTTTGACTTCATATTTAATTCATGGCCAAACCTGAACTTACCTTGAGATATGCAAGAGTGGAGCGGAGTGAGAAAAGCTGACCGGACATTTTTATACATTAATCATTGTCGGGGGAGTTTCTTGAGAGTGGTTTCATCTGAGAGGCAGATCTAATTTAGGATGGAAATTATGTAGACTTTTTGGATGGCAAAGTCAAAAAAAGACACGTATACTGACTTTTAAGGTGTAGCTGCGTTTGTGTGTGTGTTGGTGAATGGATCCAAATTATAGTTTCAAATACCTTTCTTCTATATGTCTTTATTCCTAAGACATGGTGCTGTCATTTTAATGAAAGTGGCTCTAAAATGGATATTTTGTAAAGAAATGCCAGTGACAGCTGTTGATATTGTGTAGAATTGCAGTCTATTGTCAGTTTGCATTTCTGAGTTTTTGGAGTGACTGCTTTTTTTCAGTCATGCTTGAAGCACGGCTCTTTGGATGGCAATGTCAGTCTATGCCATTTAAATATATTACAGTACCAACTTGCTTACAGTACAGTATAATATTGCAGAGATCCATAAAATGAATGTAAAAAAATATAATAAAATGTAATAGAATGTCAAATATGGGGGTGTAGAGTCATTATGCGTGAAGATTTGTGTGTGTTTGTGTGTTTTGTGTGGATGGCTGTGGGAAAGAAGTAGTTCATTAGTCTGGTGGTTTGTGTTCTGATGGACCTGGCGTTATCGTTGCGAGAGCGCCACATTGTTCAAAGCTGGCAAAATGTCTGCAATTTGGCAATATTTTACCCTGGGAAATGGTGACATGTACATTGTGCAAGGCTTTAGTTTTAACACCATGGTGACAAATTCCCGGGAATCCAATAAAGATCCAGCTGTGTGAATCTTTAATGAGTCTCATGGCGTCATTGATTTCTTTGAACAGCAACAACTTTACGCTTCAACGCTCACACTTTGTGATCCTTTTATCCTGTTATTGCACATTTAAAGATGTTGTATTTGAAACAGGATTTACACCAGCGAGATGACCTCGAAGCCATTTTTGTGATTTCAAAGAATTCAAACAGTACTGTCTCGGTTTTGTCCAGGCGGTGTGTGGGCTGTCACTCCAGAGGAGAGGGGGAAACATGACAAACAGTTTGACACCCTCACCCCCATCCTCGGCTATGTCTCAGGTAGGCTGTTGTCATAACAAACGGAAGTGTCATCAGTGGTTCGGCCGTATCAAGTTTCCATCTAAACACCGGTGGTTTTTTTTGTCTGTGTTCAGGAGAACAAGCCAGAAAATTCTTCCTCCAGTCCGGCCTGCCTGCTTCCGTCCTGGCTGAGATCTGGTAAGCACCAATAAACCACACTGTTCAGCCAGAGCAAGTAGGTCAGTAGGTCCAAACTTTTGTTTTTGGCCAGAGTTTAGTTTGGTCCTCTCTGCCTGCTTTCTACTTCCTGTTGAGCACTCACTTCCTTCGTAGCCTGCCCCACCTAATAAACTTTGTGTGTGTGTGTGTGTGTGTGTGAGGGGGTTTTGTATACTGTAATTAGAGCAGACTGTGTGTATGTGTGTGTGGGGGGGGGAGGTCTGTGTTTTGGTGTTTGTGTGAATAACTCTACTGGAATTCAATCCCACCGGAGCCTCGTGCAACTCTTGCCCTTTCTATTGTCTCAATAAAGAAAGAAAACAAGACTAGGAATGCATATTTTTCTATAAACAGATCACATTATACCTCAGCTCTCTCCTCCTCCTCCTCCTCCTCCTCCTCCTCCTCCTCCTTCCTGCAGGAACCTAGCTGACATGGACAGTGATGGGAAGATGGACAGACAGGAGTTCTCCATCGCTATGAAGCTCATTAAACTCACACTTCAGGGGAGGAACTTACCATCGGTCCTGCCAATCACCATGAAGCAACCTCCCGTCTCCAATTTGGCTTCAACCATCCCTTCATCAGCGCGTTTTGGTAAAAAATTCTAAGAGGAAATCACAGCCACAATCCAACTTCAGGGCACTACACTTGTCTTTCTCTCTCAACTCAACCTCTTAGAAGTGTTGTTTCACAAATAACTCATACATTTGAGGTTTATTTTTAAAAATGGGATGCTTATGTATTTGAAAAACAAATAGATCCTTGCGGTAAATTAAGGGGTTTCCTACTACAAAATGGAAGTTACCCATTTTTAAACCAAGTCTTCTAAAACAGTGTTCTTGATCTGTTCATTGTTCATGTGTGTTTCCTCTTTATAGGAATGGGTTCAATGCCAAACCTGTCAATTGGTCTGTCATCCATGTCAGCCATGCCCATCCTAACACCCATCCCGGCTAACCCCCCCATGCACTCTGTGCATTCCCTGGTGCCAACGCCAATGACTCTGCCCCTCATCACCTGTCTGGGACACTCTGGACTCCCCAACGGCAATGTCAACTTCCTCAACCCACCTTTTGTTCCCAACAATGCAGGTTGGTTCTGCGGTGGAACCATTCTGAATTTGCTCACGCCGCAAATAAAGATAGATATTGATTAGTGGATTAGCACCAATTAACTCAAACTTAAGCTGGGATCAAGAAGATGAATGTACGCTGGAGATGTTGGATCATGTTCAAGAGTAACAGGAAATTTCGCTGGGGCACGTCACTTTGAGGTTCATTGCCAAAGAAGTGAACAAGGATGGTTGAAAAAACGCTGTACAGCATAGTTAAGAACATTGTGCTATTGTTATTAACTTCTACTAATGCAAAAAAATCCATTACCATATAGATATAGCTGTTAACACAGATACAGGTAAAATGAAAATAATTAATGTTCTAACGTTTTCATTTTGTAGGTTCAAACTAGTGTAATTGATGACCGATTTTAATGAAGAGCTAAAAGGAATAATATGAGATAAGGTCGACACTTAAAGGTTGAATATGGAGAATGAGCGGAACACCGCCATCTCGTGTCTCGAGATCGTAGTCGCAACAACAAAACATAATTCCACCACTCAGGTTGCCAGGTTGGTCAGACCCGGCCCAGCAGCTTACAGGAGACCGGAGTCTGTTTTAGCCTGTTTGAACCCATCTCCTCCGGCAAACTGCTCCAGAAAGACAGGAATGGCAGAGGAGTGGATTGTCAAACTCTATTTCACCCAGTTCCAGCCTACAGTAACTGCGCCGAACAACAGACAACCCGGCAACCCCGATATGCCGGCCGCTGTTGGCTGGTCCAATGTAAACCGAACGTTCCATTGTTTTTTTTTAATATTAATTCAGACTAAATATATTTTTTTCTGCAAAAGCAATACTCATTGTGTACCCCTCAACCCCCCTCCCCAGGTGTATTATTTAAAAATATAAATATCTTTTAATGTAGATTCTACATATTCAACCTTTAGTCAAAATGCTGTTTCATAAAGATGTAACCCAGGAAGTTTCACAAAAATAAAACAGTATAACTCCAATTACAATATGCTATGCTAGGAGCAACAGAATGAACTACCATTACTAAATAGCATTGGTTAAGCATGATTGAATGTTTCCTGCTCATTCAAATCTACTACACACTGATTTCTCCATGTGTAATTCAACAAAGTCACGCCTAAATTTGCCCAAATGACTGGCAGTCATTTTTTTAATAGTTTTTTTTATAGCTGGTGATGCAACAATTGCTTACCGTGCAACCTGATTTGGTAAATTTGAAACCAACTGTTAGTTAAGGGCTTAGGACCTAATGCATAACCTTAGTAATGGATTTATAGATGGTGCAACCCAATCCTGGTGTGTAATGTTTAGTGTATCAGGGTCAGGGTAGTGTATTCAGGTCTTGCGAGGATATGGTGCCATGTTAATGTGATGTGGATTACATATTCCACATGAAAGGGCTTCACCTTATCTATCTGCTGTCTCATGTCTTGTATCTGACTTGAATGGAATATGGAAGTATGCAGTAACAGCTGCTCTTTACCACCAAGATGATTAGTCACCACATTTTTAGATAAGATATGATATACTTTGTTGTCCCACATAAAAATTTGTCTTGGACCAAGCCACTGCATCACGAGACACACTTGTTTGCAACATCACAATGCACATTCACACACATATGACATGTATCATACATACTCTCATGCATCAAGATGCTTAAATTCACATCTTGAGAGTGAGAACATAGTTCCTTAAGGTAGTTACACAGTAGTTTTTTTTAAGTTTGCGTGTACACATCAGATACAAACATTGATATCAGGTGTGGTTGCACGTCATACACGTACTCATTTAGTTTTGATATTTCTCTTTTATCTGACTGTGTGCTCTTCATCTCTCACCTCCTCCATCTGTCCTTTGTTTGCTCTTGTCATTCTCACTCTATTGAAGTACAATTTTTGGCTTTGAAATGCGCAATTTAATGAATGTGAGTGTGCAATATCTCTATTATTTCCTTCAATCTGTACCCTCCTCTCTCTCTCTCTGCTGGTGGAAACGTATCAGTGCCACAGCTCTGTAGACTACTCGTCTTTAGCGTGGGGCTGCAGAAAAAGGCGATCCGTTTGTTTGTAGTCAGATGTCAATAACCTTGCAGCTGGAGCTCTTTGTGCTGCGACTGAAAAGTTTGAGGAGATAAGATTAGACGTAAACACGTTCAAGGGCAACTGCGCGCTGCACGTCTACAGTATGCTAGAGATTGTTGCGTAAGAAAAAGCACATGCATGCTCCATGTATATACACGCATGCACTAAAGCATTCCCCGCATTGTTTTCTCATAGCACCTTGAATTCGTCAAAAATAATATTTAAATATTAATCAACTGTCCCCAACCCTATTTGCAGCGCTCCCTCTCTCTGGCTTCTCCTCTCCTATGGCGTTTTCTCCATCCACCGGCATGTCAAAGGCAAACTCTCTTCTGGAACTTGGATCTAGCAGGTGAGACCCAGAGTGTAAAAAATGCAAACTGTATAAAATATCCACATCAGCTCCCCAAAATAGCATGCAAAGAGAATTCAGACCCTGCCAGCCCATTAGGCCAGTGCTTAAATGAGGAAGCAGACTTTTTGCAGGGAAGGGCTGAGGATCAGAATGCAGGCATAGATGAAACACTTGAGATAACAGAGGGAGCAGGAAGTGCATTTTGAAATCAGATGTTGGAGTTGGCAACAGTAGGAAGTGGTCTTTTTTAGAGTCAACTGGCATTCTTAAGAGAGGAGGTCCCTATTACTGTAGATCTATTTTTTAGTATCCATACTAAATCTACCTCATTGTTGGTTTTGTACCAACAACCCCTGTTTGCATTGCCACGACAATGTGTACACATATTCATGGTTCCCAGAGGATGAAGCCTACTGAACTGGGTGATCCCTTGACTTTCCTCTAGTGCCACCATAAGGTTCACTTTTGCAGTTTTGAGTGAAATATTTTGAGTAAGTACTGGATGGATTTCAGTGACATGCATGCCCCACTGCAGGAGGAATTCTATGACCCCTGACGTTTCCTCTAGTGCCACTGCCAGGTCAAACTATATATAGATAGTGTTTTGAATGCTTTGGTTGTATTACTAAAAACTGTTTGTGTTTAGTGCTAATTACCTCCGCCAGGCGTATGCCTTTAAAGTGTAAGTCCGGCAAAAATGGACCCCACGGTCTTTTTTGACTTGTATGAACTACCTGTCAACAAGGCCCTACTGATAAGGCACAGACTTGTAAAACAGTCTTTTTTGATAAACTTCAGGTTCGCTAATTACGTTGTTGGTGCTTTGTTTTATGTGTAGGGATCCGTATCATGTTAATGCAGAGGTTTGGTGCTATTTTGCACAATATTAGCGGTTATAAGATGCTGTTTTGGATGCGTTCACTGCACCGCCCCAAGCTAATCAGTGTGAGCCCTTTTGGGCCATTAGCGTCTCTCCTGGCATTCTCTATACATGGTTGATCAACGACAAAAAACTGTCTCAATGGCTTATTTGATGTATTTTCATGACAAAAAAGACCATGGAATTAATTTTCGCCAGACTTGCACTTCAAGGAGATCACGTGTTCTGTCGAGTGTGTGGATATGTCTGTCTGCAGCTAACCTCGCATACTTCTGGACTCATCACCCGTATATTTCTTGTGGACATTCATGACAGTATACTCAAGGACCTGTTATGGTTGCGGTGCTTAACAATTTTTGAAAAAAACTGCTTTCTTGAGTGTTTTATACTGTCATTGGCTGCGGACTCCTTTTAACTGGCCAGTAGGGGCTGCAAGTGATCAACAACTACTTCAATTATATAGCAAAAGGCAGGACATCCTGGTTTGCTAACCTGGTAGAGTGTGCGCCTCATATTCAAAGGCTGGGTCCTTAATGCAGCAAAAACAAATATCACTAAAACCAGAGGGAGACAGAAGCCTGAGTACTGATGAACTCTGTCGTACAAGGCCAGAACTCTTTCCTAAGAGGCCAAGCGTGTATACGTGGTCAGAATGTTTAGCTGCAGGATTTGAAAAAGAAAATTTCCCATGCAGGGCTCTACCGGGAGGGACCATCGAGTGAGATTCAAGTCTTCTTTGTTAGCTTATATCCTGAAGGCAAGTACAAAAATGAGACAGTGACTGGAAGGGTTTATAATCCAACATTTATGAATTTCATTTGTGTTTTTTTTTTTTGCACAAAGCACTTAACCTCTGCCAGGAATAGTTACAGCAGTGGGGAGAAGAAACCGGAGTCTGGGAGGTTTTGTGCAATTTCAGCAACAGCCAGATTCCCTTCCAAAAAGACAATAGTAGTATCTAATATCCTTGATCCTTCTCATTGTGTGGTTTGGGGGAAAAGGATAGGAGTCATATCTGATTTCATTTCGAATGTATTGTTTCCCAGTGTTTGTCTCGGCCTCAGGTGTGGGCGGTAAGGCAAGCGTAAATAAGGGCAACGGGAGAGTTAGGAGGTCAAACACCAGAACAGGTCGAGCCAGCAGCCACCCACATCACTTGACAGGATGCCCTCTTATATCACGCTTGACAATTTGTTCTTACTTCTTTTTTTTCGTCTTGCAGACCCATAACCAGCTTTAATATAAGGGACACATACACACTCAAATACACAGACAGAAACAAAAAGAAGCCCTTGGGCGGAGGGAGGATCCTACACCACATGTCCCATTGTCTCCCTGACACCTCTTATTTCAGAGGAGTGTTGAAAGTTTCCAGCCCAGCTAATGACTGAAAAAAAAGCACATTCTTCTCAAATGAACATCACGGACCCGGCCTATCCGTTTGCTATTCTTGGAGAAGCATTGTTTATAATAAAAACAAGAGCGGCTAATTAGCATAGCCCGGAGAGTATGGCGCTGTCTCGTTTCAGTGAGTCATTGTCTACGTGGTCGTAGGCTTCCCCCACGGCTAATTAAGAGCTGAGAGATAACACCGGGGAGTCTCGGGGCAATTAGTGGTTTTAAGTCGACGGTTGAATACAAGGGTAGAAAGGGAGTGCTAACCGTGTAATATTATTGTGTCATTTCCCTTTAGGTGATATCCTAACGCGCCTCTCTGTTCTCTGTCCGCAGTTCAAATTCTTCCTCCACCACATCTTTGGCCAGTAACTCTCCGAAGACGGGCGCGATGGATTGGGCCGTTCCGCAGGGCTCGAGACTCAAGTACCGTCAGCAGTTCAACACGCTCGACAAGCTCATGAGTGGCTACTTGTCTGGTGGGTCCTACACAGACACACACGTTTACACATACACACACACACACCCCAGCCCTAAATAAACACTAGGTTCTCAGGACCGCATGGCTGCTCATGAGCGGCCTTCTCATAGTTTGACAGAGCAAACTGTGGGCAAGCTTCACTTTGCACACATGCACTCACGCACTCTTGTGATTGCTCTCAACCCCACGCTTGACAGAACGTGACAGTCAGATGCAAGCAGGCACGTCCACGTCAGTTGGCGTGAGAACTTAACTCTGTTTTTCAGTTCTGATGTAATGTCTTTACTCTGCAGGACCGCAGGTTAGAAATGCGCTGATTGCATCCAACCTGACCCAGACTCAGCTTGCTACCATCTGGTGAGTACTGTGTGCGTGTGCGTGTGCGTGTGCGTGCGTGTGTCTGCAGATAGCCACATCACTGGCCGTGTGCAAGTTCATTACAGTGTCTATTGATCACTTGACAGGCAGAGGATGTAGATGGATAATGCCATTAAATTGTAATGACACTGGTATTTGGCTTCTTCACTCTGTGTAAAGTTTATTGCCATGATTTACAGCGTAAAACCTCTCCATGAATATTGTTTAATGCCAATCTGTTTGTCATTTAAAGTGACCTACCAAAAAACTTGGGACTAAACTGTGAATATTGGGCATTTCTCTGATGGTAATGATGAAATCTGTAACCTTTCACACAGTGTTGGTTTCTATGGCAGGGAAAGATAATTGAAAAGATGTTAATGGAAATGCAAGAAACGTGAACCTTTTCCCCAACTTTGTTTGTACTATAAATTGCAACCCAGCTAGTTGAAGCAATTCCTACCTTCCTGGCATGTCGCAAAGCACGTGAACAACTCTGCCTCCCCCCAAAGGCCCACCCTCGCCTCTTGACGTATCAGTTCTTCACCCGTTCCATGCTATCTTGCGCAACTCGCGAGTGGTGACTGCGGTAGGCAGCTGGAATGGGCGCAGTGACGGATGACAAGCAGGAAGTTCGGCAAATCACTTTATTTGTTCTGAATAAAATGATTGGTCAGACTTTTAGCAGAATATTGATTCGCTTCAGTGTGCCATATGCTTATTAGGAGCATTTTAAGATTACAAAAGAAAAGTGTGAAAATGCCAGAAAGGTACGAATTGCTTTAATTGGAGCTTCTTAGCGTCTTAGCTCATTGTTGTTGTTTATTGTTTCGTTTCACTCACATTAGCCGTTTCTGGCAAAACACTCTTATAAACCGACCGTACACTCCCTGCCCAGCACCAAAAGGCAAACAGACTAAGATATCAACCAGCTGGTGAACATAGTGGAGCATTTAGGAGCTAAAGAGCCAAATATTTCCCTCAGGATTGAGTATAAAGCTGTTTTCTCATGTGAAAACACACAGCACGCAACAGGAGAATGTCCGTGCTCCGTAGATGCGCTCCTACAAATACTCTGTTTACCTCGGCGCCGAGTCTCTTGCTGTTCTTCAAATGTATCTGATGATTTTAGCATTGGCCCAAAATAAGAGAAGTTCCTGAATCTCGTCCTCTCTCCACATTTTCGTACAAATCACCCTTCGTCCTTAACCTTGGATGTTTGTTTTCTTCTGGTTTTATGCCAGCCGCATGTTTGAATCATCATCATGGACTCTCATTTTTGTGCTCACTCGGTCATCACACAGACTTTGCACTAAAGAGCGGGGAGGGTAAAGTTTGTTTTATGTTGGATCCAACTGATTCGACATCTGCATTCTCAAATACACCTCCCCAAAAGTAACGTCTCAATGATTTCAGGTTTGCAGTGCACGTGTGAAATGGGCTTAGGACTTAAGAGCCAGGTGGTCATAAACATGACTGCAAATGAATAATAACGTAGCTCTGTGTCTGCTGGATGTGTAAATAGGCAACTGTTTGCAACCCCATAACGACTTTACGAGGTGATAATTTGTCAGAGTTTACAGCATGTCCGCTGCCTCCAAAGAAAACAATTATGCTGCTTTAAAATCCTGATATTCTCACCAAAATTGCTGTACAATGTAAGTTGCTATATTGCTTACTTACATAGGACCTTGGCAGATGTGGATAAGGACGGTCAGTTACAGGCTGATGAGTTCATTCTGGCCATGCACCTGGTGGACATGGCTAAAACTGGCCGACCTCTACCCCTTACACTGCCTCAAGACCTGGTCCCTCCCTCTCTCAGGTAAAATACACACAGATTGATCACTGGATTCTTTAATGTTTTCATTATTACAACGCCAGAGATTCTCTTTTTTTAATTTCAGAGGAGGACTCAAGCCCATTGAGCTTGTCAATGGAACTGGACCCTACATAACTCCCTGTTTAATAGACACACCAGAAATAGAACCTGCATCAAAGACCAAGAGCGGTGGTATGGCACGTCCTGCACACTGTATGTTTTGTTATAATGTCAGTCTTTGGTCTTCCTCTGTGTCATACCTGGCTCTTTCTTCTTCTTCGTCTTCTTCTTCTTAGTGTCCTTCGAGGACAAGCTGAAGGAGAACTTCGTGCGAGGCAGTGCCGAGCTGGAGAAACGTCGACTGGCTCTTGAGGAAGAGCACAGAAAGGAGAGGGAGAGGAGAGATAGGGAGGAGAGGGAGGCTCATGAAAGGAGGGAGAGGGAGGCGAGGGAGCAGGAAAATCGGAGGAGGCTGGAGGAGGAGAGACGATTGGAGAGGCAGAGGGAGATGGAGAGACAGAGGGAGGAGGAGAGGCTGAGAGAGCTCGAGAGGAAGGAGGTGAGCGGGAGAACCGGCCTGGCCTGTAAAGACGCCAAACACAGAGATCTCCTAGTCCGATGACCGTGTTCCTTTGTGCTTTCAGGCGGCGAAGCAGGAGATTGAGCGCCAGCGGAGGGAGGAGTGGGAACGTGGGAAGAGAGAGGGGCTGGGCAGGAGGAGAGATGGGGAGCAAGAAGAGATAACCCAACTCAGAGCCAAAAAGAAGAGTCTGGAGTTGGAACTGGAGGCTGTGGTGAGAATGCACTAACATTTAAAAAATGTGCATTTACTATCTTGCAAGAAAGAAGGGGCACACGTTGATTTCAATCTCCCGGTCCGGCAGGGCACCAAGCACAAGCAGATCTCTGACTGCCTCCGTGATGCTCAGAGCAAGAGGCGGATCCTGAAGGCAGAGGTGGATCTTGTCAATCAGAAGAGGGACACGCGCATCACAGAGATCAACACGTTGCAGCATCAGTTTGAGGTTAAAGAAATGTGTTTTTTTTTCTCCACTTCGTCCCTGCCAAACATCTAAATCACTCCCATGATCTTTTTTTTTCATTTTCTGTTCGTACGCCTCTGTGTTTGCCACAGGACTGGCAGAGAAAGCTCTCACAGCTGGTTCCAGAACAACAGAGGCTGACAGAGAAGCTGCGTGACATCAACCTCAACAAAGTCTCCTGTGGGTGACAAACGTCCTGCTCGCATATCACGCGGACATCATAACGGCCACTAAACGCTCTCACTTGCTCACTCTGACCTTTGACCTTTGCCCTTTGCCCTGTAGCGGTGACTCTGACCTCTATGACTGGGAGTGTGACGGAGAAAGGAGTGAATTGCCGGAGACTGAAGGACCAGCTTGATACTCTGGAGAGGGAGACCACAGACAAACTGGCCCAGATGGAACAGTACAACAAGGAGCTTAAGGTCAGTGGTCGACACAGACTAATTCAGGAAATTCAGTGGATGGTAATGACCTTTTTAGCCCTTCTAAAAGTAGTTTATAGACTATTGGAATTTTACACAACCCAAATTAGCCTGGAAAGAGCCAGGTCAGGCCACAGTAGAGTAGTTCAAACCACAGACCGTCTGGTAGGTCACCCATAGAGTTTTTGTTTTTAGGAGACGCTTGTGAAGTGCCTGGGTGGAGCTGCACTGTCATACACTAAAACACCTGTCAATCAAGCAAACATGTCCCTCGACCTAGCCCTTTTAAAGGAGCATAAATTACATAAAAACAAATAAATGTAATTCTAAAAAGATTATTCTACTGTATATGCAATGAATATTTATTTATATATACAGACATAAATGAATATAAATGCAAATGCTTATAATTATTCCATTATTTGCCTTTATCTTTCAACATTTATTTATTCTTTTATATCTTTGTCTTCTATATATTTACAAATGCTGTTATTCACTTATTTCTTCTTCTTTTTATATTTTTTATAGCCCTCCTATGGCTCTTTAAGCTGCTTCCCCCTGTTCCTACTCTTTATGCTAATTCATTCATTAATTAATGAAGTCTTTTCCAAAACTATTACTTTAAGAAATAAAAATGGACTCTTGAGACACTAACGTTTTATGGCAAACATGTATTGACTTGCGCTTCACGATAGAAGTTGGGTATTTTTCGAACGATATGACAAAATAAAGCAACATATGTCATATATTATAAACTACACGGGGGATTACACAGATATTAAGAACCACAAGGTGTTCTTGTTCTACTGGTCCTCTGTTTGTGTAGATCACGTCGTGGTTTCCCTCTGCGGTTTGACTCCTCAGGCAGAGAAAACCCTGTTACCTGACCATTATTGCACACATAAAGACTCAGGCGTACACATTCACTGCCGGAGAATTCAATACCTGTGAAGAATGATGTCATGCCTTCGCACAATATATGGTCAATCTGATCCTAATCTAACAGCCTGCTCTTTGTCTTTTGGTCTGTTTAATAGTTTTCCAACTGATTTTTTCAGAGCTTTTAACATCTTTCTTTCTCTCCTCTGTCTCTTTTCCCTCTGCTTCCCTCTCCTTGGACATGTTTCTTACAAATTGACCTATTTCGCTGTCTCTGGTTTTCCATCTATTTTGTTTCTTTCTGCTTTCCCTTTCGACTTTTATCCATTGTACTACTCCCTATTACACTTATTATACCTTTTGTCCATCCCATTCTCTGCCTTACTCTATCCTCTCACCGCTTTCCCTCCCTCCGTCATCACACTGTGTGTTTCTTTAATAGCTTGGGGATATGGATGACTGTGTCCTGCGGGGCCTTCTGTCTCTGCTGGCCTGCCTCAGCCAGCTCTTCCTTCTCATCAAGGTTATCGCTCTATCTCCCTCTCTACCTCTCTCTCTATCTCTCTCTCTACCTCTCTCTCTCTCTCTCTCTCTCTCTCTCTACCTCTCTCTCTCTACCCCTCTCTCTCTCTAATTCTTTCTATCTCTCTCTACCTCTCTCTCTCTCTACCCCTCTCTCTCTACCCCTCTCTCTCTACCTCTCTCTCTCTACCTCTCTTTCTCTCTCTCCACCGCTCTCTCTCTACCTCTCTCTACCCCGCTCTCTCTACCTCTCTCTCTCTAACTCTCTACCCCTCTCTCTACCTCTCTCTCTCTTTCTCTACCTCCCACTGTGTAATCTTTTTCACTTCCCCCTCCTTATAAGGTTGTTTTTTTTTTCATCTTAACTCTTGTTTTCCCTTAAGCCACAATTTCCAATCTTCCTCTCCTGTGATGATTTGATCCGTTTGCTCATCCTTGGTTTTTTTTGTATCTTTTGACTCATTATTAAATGGAGCTCTGCTTTGGTACCATGTCTCTGCTTTTTTTTGTTTCATTTCTCTCCATGGGATTTGTTCTAGCCTGTGTTTTCTGTGTAAACAGGAGTCACCCTGAGGGTAAAACACACACAGAATGCTTAACCTGCATAATTTCTGGGTTAGAAATGGGAAAAACATGAACTCAGCTTATACTTATATACACACATCTGCATGTTTCTGTGGATGGCTGCAGTGTGTGGACAACTTTCATCAGTTTTGCATGTTTAGATTTGTACTTTTGCACCAAATCTGTATTTTTTGTTAAGCCGTCACATGTGTAGAGATGACTTTTGCAGCAAATCTACTTATTTCTATAGATTAAGTACAAATGTATACATTACTGTACATCCATTACTTTGGCTGCTTTCACTTGCATACAGTTGTGTTTTGCTTTGTGGCTGATCATAACACTGTATTGTTAAACTGGTTGATGCTTTTATGTCTCTCTAATGCATTGTACATTCTGTGGCTGCATCAGGAGCTGAGGGAGAAACAGGTGAGACAGCAGGCTGTCCTGGATGACCTGTATAGAGTCAAAGAGGAGAAACTGAGGGAGCTACAGAGGCGTAAGGAGGAGGAGATACAAAGGAGGAAGAGGGAGGAAGAAGAAGAGGCAGCCAGGTGAGTTTGACTGCAAAATGTGACCTTGATGTTCAATTAAACACATTTTCTGTGTTAAGCTTTAAAACCCTGCATTTGCTTTCCCACAGACAGGCGAAGCTAGAGCAAGAGAGAAGAGAGCGGGAGAGGAGTGAGAAGGAAGAAGAGGAGGCGCGTCAAAGGAGGCTCTTGGAGGAGCAGCGGGCGAGACAGAGGGAGGAGGAGGAGAGGGAGGCACAGGCTCGCCTCCGAGCAGCCCAGGAGAAAGCACAGGAAGAGGAGAGAAGAAGGAGAGAGGAGGAGGAGGAGGAGCAGAAGAAGAAGAGGGAGGAGGAGGAGCATAAGAAGAGGGAGGAGGAGGAGAAAGAAAGGAAACAGAAAGAGGAGGAGGAGGAGGTGGAGGAGAGGAGGAGGAAAGAAGAGAAGGAAAGAGGAGGACATCAGGTGTTGCTAGTGGCTCAGCGGTCCTCCAAGCTGTCCACGTATAGAGCTCTGTACTCGTTTGTTGCCCGGAACGCAGATGAGCTGAGTGTAGACGCAGACGGCCTTATAGAGGTACGAGACACACACTACATCACACACACACTACGTTTGACTCCCATATTCACACACACACACACACACACACACACACACACACACACATACTTGCCATTAGATTCATACAAATATCCCAGCGTTTCATATTTCAAGGATTCCTCAAAAATCTTGGTTTCGACAACCATTTATTTCTTTTAATTTGACATTTTTTGGGGTAAAAATGGATGTTTTGCATGTACAACTAAATTTTTTTGGAATTATTATCATTATGAATTCTTTCTGTCGGTTATAGGCTACAGTATGTTTACTCTGTGGCCCACATCTTAGCTGACACTAGCATCATCACTCAGCAACATGATTATACGTATATGAACGTTAGCCTACACGTATGTAGAAGAAACAAATACATCACAAATAGCATGTAGGGGTACGTGTTTACTAAATGAAAAAGAGTACCTGCCTGCTTTTATGATCACGTTAGCTTACTTTATAGCTACTGGCATAAGCCACTTAACTAATACTGTAAGTGTTGCACTGTAGGCATAATTACTTGGCTTAGCTACTTTGGTTACTGGCTAACTTATGGATGTAGAGTTTTGCTATATTTGTTAGTTTGTAATATAATGTTTGATCAGTATGGGCTTGTGGGGTGGAGGAAGGACAGAAATGAATAGGGTTGTCCCATTAGCATAGTTTATAGCTAGCTAATTAGCTAATATTCCTGTAGTTCTTGCATTTTTGGCATAGCTATTTAGGTTAGTTACTTTGGGGAAGAGGAGAAATTCTTCTACAAAAGAGGGGAGGAAAGGGGTACATCACATGAGGGTGAGGGGGGTGCCGGGAGGATAAAAAGCACTCCCCACACTGCGCTCCTCGGATGCACAACGAGGGATTTGGGGAAAAAACCCAGCACAGAAAACGGAAAACTGGAAAACAGTCAAAGGAATGAGTTGTCAGATTCGCCCAAGTAAAAATGACAGCAAGCACTTGTAAGTAATTATGATTGCTGTGTGATAGTAATTGGTCCCAGTGATTGGTCTAAAATATGACCGCAGTTGGGAAACAACATGTTTATCATCATTATCTTGTTATGTCTGATTGTGGTCGATTATTAAACTGTGTTTTCCATGATGCAGGTGAATGAGCAGACTGTCGGTGAGCCTGGCTGGTTGTGTGGGAGTTACCGTGGAAACAGGGGCTGGTTCCCCCAGAGTTACGCAGAGAAATGTCCTACCCCCACTACTGCTGAGACTGGCCCTTCTTCACCTGGAAAACATCCCTGTCCGCCGCTACCACCACTAACAGGGTAACAGAGAAAGAAACCAGATGGAACTGTGTCAAAGACATTTGTCTCGTGTGATATTCAGTTCCCATGCACTAAAGATATGTAGTTTTATGCTGTCTGGTTGTAATTAATGCTACAGCACTGTTGTTGGGTTGTTTTCATTCTTGCGTTGGCTCCTTCCCTAATGGTTTGTCCCTTTTGTTTCACCCAGAGTCCCACATGGGGAGGTAGCAGGTGACAGCACTGTTCATACCCAATCAGATGCTTCACAGGTAAAGCTTGACTTCAGTTTACTTTTAACTCCAGAGGGTTTCTTAGAAAGGAAACACATTCCTAATGGACAGATACAGATTTTGGTGACCTACTCCAAATGCAAACTGAAACCCTGTATTGCTACTGTGTCAGTTCAGAGGTTGGCATTCGACTTCCGGATTGAGTAGCTGGACTGTGTCACTGTGGGATCAACCTGTTTTTATCTTCTCTGTATTTACTGTCTGATGTCAAGCATTACATGGACATAAGTCTTTTTAAAAGGTTTTTAGAACACTTGTCATGAGTGTTGCCAGTTTATTAAGATTAAAGCTGCTATAATTCATATTTTTATATACAAAGTACATCATATGACAAATGGAGTCTCTCACAATGACAAACCCACTGAGAGTTATTGTCCAATTCTGCTGAGCTTTTTAGCTTCTTTCAGCTCATTGTCTTGGTTTTACGGCACACAACTTTACTGTTTTGCTTCAGTATATATGTTAGTTATATATGTACGAGACAAAGTTAGCAACTAGCTGCGAAACACAGTGGAGCATTTAACAGCTAAAGAGGCAGATATTTCTCTCAGCTAAAGCTAAAAGGAGAGTGAATATTGGACTTGTATTTGTCAAGTAGAAAAACGTGACTCTGAATAAATGCTGTAAATAAATGTGTAAAACGTTGTGTTTACAGCTTGTTGCTTTGTCCCCAGGTAGACAAAACATATATATAAAATTAAGGTTTAAATGTTGGCTTGTATGCTGTTGAGCTATAAACAGGGTTTGGCAGCAACTAACTAGGTCTGGCTGAGCTACACACACTACTGATGACACACAAACACACACACACACACACACACACACACACACACACACACACACACACACACACACACACACACACACACACACACATACATCTTCAACAGCAGCATGACTGCATATTTATAGCTTTTCCCTATTGAGAGTACCTCTCTCTCTGCCTTTCTGCGGGTCACACGGACATTTAAAGATTTCCATTTCCCAATAGTTAAAATCAGTGTTAGTAGGTCTCATGGTCAGAAAGTTACAGGTGAGTAGAGATATTTTAAGTGGCTCTATATCTAGATGAGTCACCTCGAGCGTCCGTTGTGCCTTATGGGAAACCTCACTGCTCTTCCAATCTTTCTCCTCAGTCCTCCGTCCCTCTGTTGGCTCGAGCCGTCTCCTCGTGGTCAGCCACCTCAGAAACTCGCCTC
The DNA here is from genome assembly GCF_963691815.1 of Echiichthys vipera. NCBI lineage: Eukaryota > Metazoa > Chordata > Actinopteri > Perciformes > Trachinidae > Echiichthys > Echiichthys vipera. The sequence continues at coordinate 19,531,816 of NC_139844.1, forward strand.
AACATCTCCACCAGCGTGGGTGACGCCATCACTGCGCTGCTGAGCTTCTCACAGGGTGACGTCATAAGCGTGCTGCAGCAGAGGGAAGACTGGTGGTTGGGACAGCTCAACGGGACACAGGGATGGTTCCCCAAAAGCTATGTCACTTTGGAGACGGGTGGAAATACAGAGTATGAAGACACGCGAGTGTAGACACATACACACACCTCTGATGTTAACTTTAAGCTGATCATAAGACTAAACTTGACTGTGTTCTTCCCATTCTAGCATGGATGCGCTTGACACATCTGATTCAGTTCAACTAGAGGGTAAGTATAGTTAAATTATAGAAAAAGATTTACATTTAATCATGACAAGCTTAATGTCGGACACACTTAAATTCTTGTATTTGATCCTTACCAGAGTATGTGGCCTTGTACACATATGAGAGCCCAGAGGCAGGGGACCTAACCTTTGTTGAGGGAGATGTCGTCATGGTGACAGAGAGAGGAGGAGAGTGGTGGCGAGGATGCATCGGGGATCAGACGGGGGTTTTCCCCTCCAACTATGTCCGACCTGTTGAACCAGAGGTGAGTGAAGATGTACATTGATATAACCAACGTTTTTGCAGTTTCTGACCTTAATTTGGGATGTTTGTAAGAACAGAAACACAATTTCAAGTTAATTTTATTTATTTTAGCTTATATACAAAGTGATATTGTAATGATTAGTCAGCTAGAAGCAATGGATATTTTTTATCAATCATACCTTTGCTTCTTTCTTTATTGTTAGTAAGACAAAACCAATTTTGGAAACCTGTGACATTCATTTTCTTCCTACATAATTTTCTTTAATTCTGAATATAATAAAACGTGTTTGTTACTTTACTCATTCATTTCTACTACTTTATTTATTTAGGCAACAAAACCTGGAGCTCCAATCAAAAAGCCTGGTGAGACAGCGATTTTCTCTCTCTTTCTCTGTCATATGCACAAACACACACACACACACAAACACACTTACACAGCCTGCTGATTCTTATGCTCATGACATTTACCTGATCTAAATTCATCCTCAGCTCTATCTGTTTGGTCAACAGAGATCGCCCAGGCGGTCACCACTGCCGTCGCTCCGACGATGCACCAGCTGCGTCTGTCTCCAGGGCAACTTATTGTGGTCCTGGCTAAGAACTCCACCGGCTGGTGGCTCGGAGAACTGCAGGTCCGTTATTAGAGCTATAGAGTTATAGTCATCTTATTTATCACTGGGTAGAGCGTGTACCATTAAGCCTTAGTCCTTAGTGCAGCGGCCCGGGTTCGATTCAAGCCCAGGGTGCTGTGCTACATGTCTTCCTCTCTCTCTTCCATTTCCTCTGTGTGACTGTGCTTCAGGATATTTTTTAAACTTTAGAATATCAGTAACAAGGCTTTACTTAAGGAATAAATGTGGCTCTTGAAGCTTATGTGCAGTTCAAGGTCACTTGCACCCTGGAGCACACTATACAGTATGTATGAGTATTCCGTTAAAGTGGTAAATATTAACCACAGCGACTGTGTTTTCTTCCTTTGTTTGAAAGATGCTGAGAAAATTTAAACGTGAAAAATTTGAATGCCTTATAAACAGACTTTAAAGAGATGTGATGCAACGCGATACACTTTAATGTATAGCGTATATTATAACTAACAGCATTTTTAAAAATATAAATAAATTGTCCACTCAAACGCAGCTCGTGCTGTCGATGTTTTTGTGTCTGCTGACTTGTCCGACTAATGAGGAGCTGGTAAGAGGTGGACAGCAGGTAACAGGAGCGATAACAGGGTTGTCTAAAGAGTATACATCCACAGCAGTGAGAGCTCAATCCTCACTGCCTGTTTTGTGCTGAGACTGCGGCTCTAGCTCCGGTTAAGCTCTTGGCGAACAGTTTGGACAGTAATGAGACAGCTGAGTCAAGTAAGCAGCAAGGGGGCATTTCAGACAAGGCAGACAGAATTTGAATTGCCGTTGTTGGAGGATTACAACAGCTTTGTCGAATTGTACTACCCCCTCAGTAAAGCAATCCGTTAGTCTGAGCTTCGGCTTGGTTTATGAAGGCAGCTGATATAAATTCACAGTAAAGACCCAACACCATAGTTTGTTTGCACTGCGGAGACGCTGGAGGTTCAGCCTTCTAGCCCGACAAAATCGATTTCATCAATTCATCTCTTGATTTAGATTTCAGAGCTGAACCAGCAGACGATTGATTTACCCTCACTGGCTCTCTTCCCTCCTCCAGGCTCGAGGCAAGAAGCGGCAGAGAGGCTGGTTTCATTCCTCTCACGTCAAGCTCCTCGGCCCCTCCAGCAGCAAGCCCTCTCCCTCCCCTCTGCCAGGTGATGGCTGTCAGACTTTAAACATAAAGATGATGTGGTTCTGTCTTACATCATCAAGCGGACAGGTTAACATTTATTGGCCGCGATTACTTTGAGGACCCAGCCAATAACTGCTAATAAACTTATGTGCCTCTGACTTTGATAACATTGCCATTCCTAGAACCACGCCACTAGTAAATATTCTGTAAACTTAACCGTCTTAACTCACATCCTTATAAATACCCATTTGTGCCTCTGCCCCGCTCAGTGTGCCAAGTTATTGCAATGTACGACTACACAGCTGCCAATCGGGATGAGCTGAGCTTCTCCAAGGGTCAGCTGATCAGCATCCTGGACAAGACCAACCCGGACTGGTGGAAAGGAGAGGCTAATGGGGTCACGGGCCTGCTGCCCACCAATTATGTCAAGATGACAACAGAATCTGACCCCAGTCAGCAATGTAAGTGAAACACAAGCTTTTTTTCTTTTAACTTAACAGTTTTTCTCAGAGGGACAATATTTCTCTGTCATACTATTTGAGAGAAAATCAATAATTCACACTTGTAGTTGGGACTATTGTGGGTGTGCTGTTGGGGGGAAATAAGACTTAAGAAGAAATAAGAACAAAAGGAAACTGATTTTCTTTTTTAAAAAAGTATTTATCAGCTGTGGAAACAAACTGATAATCTGATTGGTTGACTCAACTCACCGCAGGTACAGTAGATTCCTTATCCATGTCAGAGTATGCAGAGACTGACGGTAAGAGACGGCTTCTGTCACTGAGGGATCAATGGTGAACATAAACCCACTGCACTAAGAGGCTGAATACACGTATTTTGGGTGTGATACTTGAAACGAATGGGGTCTCACTCCTTTAATTAACAAGATCATTGTTAAATTGACATTTAAGTGTCCCTGGAATGGATGCAGAGACTGACGGTAAGAGGTGGTTTCTGTCACTGAGGGATCAATGGTGAACATAAACCCACTGCACTAAGAGGCTGAATACACGTATTTTGGGTGTGATACTTGAAACCAATGGGGTCTCACTCCTTTAATTAACAAGATCATTGTTAAATTGCCATTTAGGGGTCCCTGGAATGGCTGCACCAGCAATTTAAAATCATTCAGGACTAGCCACTCTGACGGAAAATCTCTGTTAAGTAAAGTTAGAGGGGGTCATCCTTATGTTTCCCGGGCGCATAAATCTATGCCTTTGCTGATTTAATTCAGGATCTTGTTAGGGTTAGGTTTTACGGTTAGGATTAGGATAAGGGTCAGGGTTAAGGTTAGGGGATAGTGTTAGGGTCTACATAGGTATTTTTTCCGCGGAATTCAGCAGCATTTGTGGAAAAATAGCAGACTGGGTAACATAGGACCCTTTCTGTGACAAGTGGAGAACATCAGACCTTTTTTTAAAGTTCGTATGCTGTCACATACAAAGCGGGGAACATAGGTTAGATCTAGCAGGCGGTTAGCTTAGCATAAAGACAGGAAGCAGTGAGAAAATGTTAGCCTGGCTCTGTCCAAAGCACAACCTAACGTATAAATATGCCTACCAAGACTTGTAAAGCTCACTAAATAACATGTTATATTCTTATTTGCATTAACTTTACAAGCGGAAGGCTAGTTAGCTCTTTCCCTGTTTTCACTCTTTACGCTGAGCTAAGCTAACCGTCTTCTTCTGTAGCTTCATATAGCGTACAGCTGAGAGTGGTGTCACTTTTTTGATCTAACTCTCAGCAAGTAAGTGAATAACCGTATTTCCCAAAATGTCTTCACCGGGTCACAGAAGAAACAACCACTGATTGGTTTTCAAATTAAGAGCACATTTCCTTTCATCCTAATCAGTCACGTTTTTGGAAGCTTCATTTTCCCGTAGCAGGTTTGATGGTTTATGATGACTTTTAAGAAGGAGGTGTGTGTGTGTGTGAATTAGTATTCATAGCTTGTCCCCCAACAGCAGTGGATCTTTGTTAACAAGAGTGAACACACTGGACGTTTAATTAGGACGAACTTGTAGAAGCTTCAGACACAAAACACTATGAAATTTTAATTCTAATGAACATGAAACATGAACTCACGCACAACCCTGCACACAAGACCTGCGCTCCATCAGAGGAAAAAGAAATTACCATCATGCTCCAGCTGATATGATTAGTAACAACATTTACATTTCCAGAGATACATTCCAGAGATACATTATTAATGCACCTGCATGTAAGGGTCTAGCATTAATATTCAAACTATATTAATGTCTCTCCGTCTCTCCTACATCTCACTCACCTCCCCCCTCCCGCTCCTCCACTTCATCTCTTTTTTTTTCCTCTGTAGGACAGTAATGCTGGCTTTCTTCCCTACTGCTTCTCTTCCTTTTCCTCCTCTCCTCCTCCTCTTCCTCCCTCCTTCTGTCTGAGCCAATCCGAATTGCCCTGTCGCAACAGGAAGGCCAGCCGCCAGCGACAACAGCCCGGCACTGCTCTTTCCACCTCACTCGTTTAGGACTGTGGTGTTTCTGTGCTCCTGTTTTTGATCCCCCCCTTTTTTTTTACCTTAACCTTTTCGTCTCTAAATTTCCTCCTCTTTATTACGCACCCTTATCTCTCTCGCCCTGTGTTTCCCTTGATGTTTCTTAAACAACTAATTAACCAGGGGAGCGAGGCAGAGGCAGAGATGCCTTTTTTTCCTCCCTCTGATACAAAGGCATGAAATGTGCAATTTTGCTAAAGATAAATGGAAATATGAATCGTAAGAGTTTGGTTACACACTTTAATGGAAATAATATGTAAATGACGTTAGACTTAAGTCATTTAGTTTTCTAAATTTAAGCTAGGAACCCGTAAGAATTTCTTTTTTTAACAGGGTCACTCATTCTTGCACTAACGACATTAAACCTTGCTTAAAAAAACGGACCAACATGAACACTTACTATTGCTTTAATCACCAATAACCTTGATTGCTGCTTGCTAACGCTTCGCTTGTACTAAATGAATTGTGATTTTGTTATTCACTTCTTATGCACTTCTCGATATATTAATGCTTCCAAGTGATTAAAGTTGACACTCATCCTGTACTGAACTGTGATATCACCAGCAGAAACACACACACACACACACACACACACACACACACACACACATACACGCATACCAACTGGATAATGACACCACACTGCTGACATTTCCGTCCAACTTTTGCCAAGTTTGAACCTCAAAGACTACCCAGTCTTCCACCGCTCTTTTCCTCGAGCATTAGCTACTTTACTCATTCACACCTATGCAACCAGTTGGAGTGGGCGCTCCACCATGAAAGGTGCTTCATTTTTCTTCATTAATTCAGTGTCCTTGGTAGCTGTGTTCTTAGCGTTAGCGTTACCTGCTATGTCCCCTAAGTTCATGTACTGCAACTACAATGTGCCTCACTCTTGTCTGTGCATTAAATGTAAATAAAATATAGAACTGATATTAAAGGGAGATTTTAACAAGCTGATGTGTGTAGTGTATGCTGTATTTCCTCCAGACACTGTATAGGTGAATGACAGTAAAGTGTCTGTGCATGTTCCACATGCTTGTGCGTTGCTGTGTTTGTTTGTGCATGCCCGCATGTTTGCCTGCTTACATGTGCATGCGCTGTAGGGTGTGCTGACCTGATGACGCTGGACACCATGACTCCTCAGGAGAGGAAGAGGCAAGGTTACATCCATGAGCTTATACAGACTGAGGAGACCTACGTGGAAGACCTGGAGCTGGTTCTAGAGGTACGGACCAACACACACTCACACACAGACACACAGAAACATGTAGTGGTAGTTTCTTTAGTATCTGACTTCTCTTTCCATTTGCATCTGTCTGTCACTCAGGTCTTCTACAAGCCCATGTCTGAGTCAGGGCGTCTAACAGAAGCTGAGATGGGAATGATCTTTGTTAACTGGAGGGACCTGATTATGTGCAACATCAAGCTACTCAAGTAGGTACCATACACCACTTTTATGAAGCATTTTTGGAAGTATTGTGGCTCTACACTGCTTCCCTAATTGACGTTTAGGGCTACTATATGCTTAAGGGAAGAACTATACACTGAGAGAAAAAAGGTCCCATATTGTAACAAGTGAGATTTATTTATTTTTTTAATCCTCCGTGCTTGTGTTCGGGTTGTCCGTCCATCCCGAGCTGTCGTACAAATGTCCACTCTGACTTGATTAGACGGATTAGATTTTGGAGTTCAAAGGTCAAGGTCACTATCTACTCTGTAAAGTGTCCTGAGATAACTTTTGTTATGATTTGACACTGTAAATAAAATTTAATTGAACTATGACCCCGCAAAATAAGTTTTTGACAATAGCTCAACTATGACAACATTTTGCACAAATGTCGATTAGGATAAAATAATGAAGTGATGACATTTTATATCCAAAAGGTCAAAGGTCAACTTTACTGTGACATCATAATGTTTCCATCCATTATTCAACCCCAAGACTCTACTGAATTGGTGACACTTACCTTGAAACTGTGGTGATTGTATAGCTCATCTGTGCTGCTGGGTTGAAGAAGTGTGTGCAGCATCCATGTTTCTCCAAAATACACAGCCTGTACTCAGTACAGCATGAGCTGCGTTCGAGTGTTTTTTGAACATTAACGCATGTAAAAATGCTCTAGTATGAACTCAAAATACAAGTATTACCCTGGAAATTAGTATAATATGTCCCTTTTAAGGGAAAATCCACTATAAAACAGATTTCAATCTACTGATATGTCTTTCCCAGGGCGCTGCGCGTCCGTAAAAAGACCGAAGGAGAGAACATGCCGGTTCAGCTGATAGGGGACCTGTTGGCTTCGGAGCTCGCGCACATGCAGGCCTACATCCGTTTCTGCTCCTGCCAGCTCAATGCCGCTGCCCTGCTGCAGAGCAAAACCCACAGCCAGCCTGACTTTAAAGACTTCCTCAAGGTAGGAGCTGTAGATAATGGATAGTGACATTTAAGAAACTAACTTTTTCTGGTAAAGTAAAAAGCAAAACAGACTAGGCTCACATGTTCTGAGATGCAATAAAATATACATCTTTATCTCTCTCACTGTCTGCCTCCTCTTGAGCAGAAGATAGCTACTAACTACCGCTGTAAAGGAATGCCACTGTCCAGCTTCCTCCTCAAGCCCATGCAGAGGATCACACGCTACCCTCTGCTCATAAAGAACGTATGTGGAAAAATGCTCTCCGTTTGTCTAATTACAATACTCACCCACCCTTTTTTTCTGTTATTTTATTGTGATTTCCTGTCTCTCTCCTTCTCCTCTTCCTGTTGGTCAGATCTTAGAGCACACCCCGGATGGTCACGCGGACCGCAGCTCACTGAGAGAAGCTCTGGAGCAGGCCGAGGAGCTGTGCTCTCAGGTCAACGAGGGAGTCCGGGAGAAGGAGAACTCCGACAGACTGGAGTGGATACAGAGCCACGTGCAGTGTGAGGGAGCTATAGAGGTAATTGCATTGAGACATTTTTATATTCTTGGGTGCAGATCAAACTTTTTTTGTAATTTTTATTACTGCAGTGAAGTCATAAACACTCTCTAGAATACATTTTATGTCGGATGCCACTGTGATAGATTTGGCTGGAGCAACAGAATTGATGTTATCCGTCACTATAACTGATGCACACACACAGTAGCAAAGCCAGGGAGCATTTTTCATTAAAGCACTTACTGTACTTGATAGATTTCTTCCTTTCCTACGTCTTTCTCAGTCATGCCTCACTTTCTTTCAGCACTTGGTCTTCAATTCGCTGACTAATTGCCTCGGGCCACGCAAGCTGCTTCACAGTGGTCGGCTTTACAAAACCAAAAGCAGCAGGGAGTTGTGGGCTTTCCTCTTCAATGATTTCCTCCTCTTCACACACAGCGCCAAACCCTTCTCATCTTCAGGACCGGACAAGCTATTCAGCCTCAAGACCAACATACAGCTGAAGATGTACAAAACAGTAAGCGAGAGGCTACACAGGCATGAATATAAAAAACCTTTGTGTTGTCAAAGTACTTCTTCCCTTGCTTTGGTTTTTCATGAAATAGTGCATAGGTGAAGTCTTATTGTTTTCCTTGTCTGGACATCCATCCATAAGTCACTCATCACTTCATTTTCTTCTCCAGCCACTGTTTCTTAATGAGGTTTTGGTGAAAATGCCACCCGACCCGTCCAGTGATGAGCCACTCTTCCACGTCTCACACATCGATCGTGTCTACACGCTCAAAACTGAGACCTTGAATGAGAGGTGCGCATAAACATGTGCATCTTTACACTCTTCACACTCAAAGCTAATCATACTGTGTAAAGGACTGATGTATTTATTGTGTTGGTAGGACAACGTGGGTCCAGAAAATCAAAGCAGCATCTGAACATTTTATAGAGACGGAGAAAAAGAAGAGAGAGAAGGCTTACCAAGGTAAACATAGTGATATTTCTCCTGATGACTGTGTGCGTGAGCGTGTGTGCACGTGTGCGTGCGTGAGACAATTTGAAATCAGCTTCCCTAGAATATCTCATACCGTATCGTCATATATATCATATCTCCTATTTTAGCATCTCTCTATTTTAGAATAAAGAGATACTAAATAAAAAGGCTAAACTTTAAGTACAATATAGACCAACTTAAAGGTCTCATATTCTAAAAAGTGAAATTTCTATGTCTTTTTTATTATAAAGCAGGTCAAGGTGCTGTATAAATAATGTGAAAATATCAAAACGTTCAATCCACAAATGCACACAGCCTGTATTTAGAACCTGTGTCTTTAAACGACCTGTCAAAACTTCTGTACAGTTGTGTTGTCGCAACTATACTATATATATATATATATATAAAGGTAGAAAGTGCCAATGTCATTCTCCGGCTGCAATGACGGACAGATGCGGAAGACCCAGAAATACTGACCAATCAGAGCAGACAGGCCTTTTTTTTGGGAGGGGGGCTTAGAGAGACGAGCACTAAAAGGGAGCGTTTCAGACAGAGTGAATACAGGTATATTCAGACAGACAGTATGAAAAAAATAATTGTTTTTGTATAAACATGTTAACATGCTCTAGTATAAACCAAATATACAAGTATGACCCATGAAACAGTCAAAGACTCTTTGTACTCTGCATACAGTACGTCAAACTGCACCTTTTTAACCCACTACACACACCGAAGCCCTCATTTGCATTTTTTTAAATCAATCTAGCAAGTGAAGTGTGAAATATACCTTTTTTAAAAATTAAATGACCTACTCCTGTTAAACGGAAAAAAAACAACATAATCATCCTCCTCGAAAAATGCCCCTCACTCATAACAAAGGATCTTTTTCAACGAGGAAATTAAAAAAGGGTGTGTATGCAGCGCAAACACAGGCACACAAATACACTAGCACACACAAAGCATACACTGAATGTGGTTTGAGTTGTATAAGCACCTGTATTAGCAAATTGTCCACACATTATTGACAAGAAGAGCTGTTTAACCTGACAAAATGTGTATCGTAGTGTTATAAGCAACATCCATTTGTTTGTTTTAGCACGTTCCCTGAAGACCAGCGGTATCGGTCGACTGTTGGTAACTGTCACTGAAGCCCAGGAGCTCAAAGCCTGTAAACCCAACGGTAAGGCCTTGTGAAGGAATAGAGATCCTATTACTCTGCCCTCTATTTATCAATTCACATTTCATTACAGGATGTATTGCATAAGTAATGACTAGTTGTTTTTTTTATTAACCCATATAATTTCTCTCCAGGCAAGAGCAATCCGTACTGTGAGCTGACAATGGGGGCTCAGTGCTACACCTCGCGACCCATCAGCGACACTCTGAACCCAAAGTGGAACTTCAACTGCCAGTTCTTCATCAAAGACCTCTACCAGGACGTCCTGTGTATCACTGTGTTTGAGAAAGACCAGTTCTCCCCGGACGGTCAGTGGATAAAAAGACACGCACAACAGAGAGAGGCTCACAGAGAAAGAATGAGTCCTGCCTGTACAGGATGAAGGGAGCGCAATAACCTTTTGTTATGGTTGTAGATTCAAAATCCAACGTCAATCAGCCTCTACTAACATTTGATGGAGTACATTTATTTGTCTCAATTTTTTTTTATCAGTTTAACTAAATGACTGATTTCTGCCTCTTCAGATTTCCTGGGTCGTACTGAGGTTCCCGTGGCAACTATAAAGAAAGAGATGGAGAGCAAAGGCGCCGCAAACCGCCGCCTACTGCTGCACGAGGTCCCTACTGGAGAAGTTTGGGTCAAACTGGACCTACAGCTTTACGAGCCATCTAAATGAGGAAAACACACAGCCAAAACACGCCCTCGGGCACACACACACTCGCGCGCACACACACGACTTAATTTTACAGTTATGAAGAGAAGATATTTTAAGCATAAAAAGCTACACATATTTAAAAGTGCCTTTTTGTAGCAGAGCAGGGGTTGCCTTAAAAACTTGATTTTACCGTCACTGCTGGTTCCCCCTGAGCTACGCAGACCCATTTAAGTGACCTTTAACAGGGAGGGGGACCTTGCCAGAAAATGGAAAATGACAAATTGATAAAGTAGTAATATATTGTGGAAAAGGGTATTCTTTTTACCGACAAACCAGCTAAAATGTGAACAGAATTGGCCAATTTTTGTAATACTTGCAACACTATTTTACCTCTTAATGGAGGAATACAGCCTGTCCAACATGTCATCATCTGTTGCTATGAACCCTGTTATACATTAGCCTGCACACCGCCACAAACGTCGTTGTTATGATGTCTTTTCAAATGTTGCACACTACTGTACAATGTAAAATGTCAATGGTTAACCCTAAGTATGCCATTAAATCCTGAAAATGGCATGAATAAATTGTACATACAGTAAACATCCTTTCTGTGCGGTGGGTTAATGTTTCACTAAACACATTCCTGGTTTCCTGTAGATGCAGTAACCTTTTTCAAGTATAGTAGCCGGGAAACATACGAGGTAGTTTATTTGGATGTAGGCGAGGGCTGAGGTTGTTGTAAACTTGCTGGTTGCTGCTGACGTCCACGTGTAGAAAGGGAGCAGCCGGTCTGATGGCACCTTCCATCTGGTGTGGCAGTTGAGCGGATGTGATATGGTATGCTGTCGATTCTGGAGGAGACACAGGTGCACGGCATTACTTCTTGCATTACTTTAACTGGATTGCTTTACCGTAACCCTAAAGGTGTAACTCCGGAGCAAAATCATCTCATGTTTGTTTTCGGCAATTACATAAATCAAATAAGCCATCGAGACACTTTTTTTCCGTGTAACAACTATTAACGGGGTAATCCGGTAGGGGCGCTAACAGCTGGAGGTGGCTAACACTGATTAGCTTGGGGCAGTATGGGGAAGGCATTAAAAATTTTAAAGATTATTTTTTTGGCGCTTAATCAAGCCTTTATTAGATAGGACAGACAGGAAATGGGGTGAGAAAGAGGGGGAGACATGCAGCAAAGAGCCGCTGCCTTAAGGACCTTCAGCCTCTTTACATGGGGCAACTGCTCTAACCTCTGTGCCACTGGCCGGCCCTGAAACAGCTTAATTCACCACTAATGCTGCTCAAAATAACACCAAACGTCTGTGGTAGCATGAGTATCCCTACACATAAAACAAAGCACCAGTGGGCTCCTTCATTTTGGATTGCATTTGGTAATCGGCTTTAATGGACTTTAGATGTTGGTGCTTTGTTTTCTGTGTAGGGACTCTTATCATGCTACTGCAGCGATTTGGTGTTATTTTGAGCAGTATTAGTGGTTAAAAAAGCTGTTTTAATGCCTTCACCGCACAGCCCCGAGCGTATCAGTGTTAGCCACATCCAGCTGTTAGCGACTCTCCAGGATTTCTCCGTTAATAATTGTAACACAAAAAAACTGTCTCGATCGCTTATTTGATGTAAGTGTGGAAAAAGACCATGATTTTGTGCCAGAATTACACTTTAAGCGCTGTGTTGTACCGCCGCTGCAGTGTTACAGAAAATATATAGAAAAATGTAACTTCTCATTATAGTCTGTACCTGCTGCACTTCGTTCCTTCAGTCTCATCCTCCGCTTGAGTTGTTGTGGATGCAGTGACGGGACGATCAGATGAGGCTTGAAGCAGTATGTCGGCCTGAGACATCACAGACTCATAAAGAGGACAATCACTCTGAGGTAGCTTCTTAACTTGTCTCTTTGTGTATTTACATCCTAAAACAGAAGGGAAATTGGTTAGCCAACATTAGCCAAGCAAAGCTACTGATCATACCAGACCAAGTAAGACTGTAGTAGCAAAACCCCTGAGTATATTGAGTTTTTTTTTTATTTGTAACAGGAAGAATGCGTTATTCTTTCAAAAGTTATAAAGTCTCTGCAGATACATCAGCTCAAAGTCAAAGCATTCATATACTTTATGAATTTCCTTCTGTGAGATACCAGATACCTGCTTCACAAGAACGGGCTGCTCTCTTTTCCTTCAGTCTTTCATGTAACTGAAGGTACAGCGGGTCATTTAAGTCAGCTGTGCTGAGCTAGGGATAAAGCAGTGCATATCTTGTCAGTAAGACACATTTGGAATATTTCAACATTTCCAAAGCTAGGTTGTTTTTTTTCAATATATGAAGTGAAATATTTAAGTTACAAAAAGAAATTCACCTTCGCCTTGGAGGATTGTGGCTTGTTGATGTGCATAAGAAATGGGTTGTATTCACTTAGATTATATGTCTCTAGAAACACAAATCCCTGAAGATAAAAGTGAAATTACAGCAGTCAGATAATTACTTATTATAATTATTTTTCTGTTTTTGTTGTGATAAACAAAGCACAAAAGAAATATATTTGTGTGAAGGTACGGAATTAATTGCTTCCATTCCAAAGCAATTATAAGCCGACTGAATGGTGAGATTAGCATCACCTTGGTGTTGCAGTGATGGAGGTAGTGACTGTATAAGCTCTGGCATCTCTTGACCGCCGCAGGGCTGCAGATGGAGACGTGTTCCTCCACTCTCCTCTGTAGGGGAAACCATACACGCTCAGTCCAGCGCTTGTGCAGCATCTCCCTCCTCCTCAGCTCTGTTACGTCCCGATGGCTCAGAAACCTCTCCAACTCCTCAGTAAAGATACATTTCATAACACAATGACGATTCAAATTTGTAAGAAGCATCATTATTTCACGCCACAAACTGCAAATTAAAGACTCTGGAAAGCCACATAAGTTTGCCCAGCAGCTTACCTTCACAAAACCATTCTCCGTATCCAGTAACGGTCGGATTATTTCTTTCACCTGTTGATTTTCAGTCTCCATCTTGGCCTAAATAGTAAAATGCAGTAAGAAAACGCACCTTATCTTTTTGTGCAGTTATGAGTGTAAATGAGTGCAATACCTGCAGTCGTCTGAGGGAGGTGTGAGAGAGCCAGTCCTGTTTGGCCCCCAGCTGTGACCCAGAGGGTGAGGCCTCATCTTTTTTCTCTGCTCTCACACAATTACCGCTGCTCCTGGTCCTCGCACTCGCCTCATACATCCTCCATCTATGGTCTGTAGGGTCCTTCACGTCGGCCTTGCGCTCCTGAAACACCACAGTCAATTCTGTCATCATTAACTGTGTGATGAATAGACAGAAACAACATGCTGGAGTTACAGTTTTGCACCGCACACTTTTTTAAACACACTCATTGCAAATATACAGAAGGTTCCCAAAATCCCAGCCTGAGTTCACAGACGGACCAGACACGATCGTGTAGGTGAACAGAAGGCAACAGAGGCTAGCACAACAGGCGCCGACAGATCACGTCACCACCTGGAAACCTGAGCTGCATCTCAGTGTTACACAAACACATATGGTGGGACCTATACTGTATGACTCTGCACTATGGGGATCTCGAGCAACTTTGGCGTCAGTACAAAGATGGCAGCTTCCTCCCTTGCTGTATCGTCTAAAATAATTCCACTATCTTTGGATTTGGATTCCCCCGGCAGGTTTTATCATCTGCATGTTATCTGATCCCCCACCCCCCTATTGTCCTGAGTTAAGAGAGGATAACAGTGGCTACCGTATCTGTCTTGAAAAGGTTTCAGGTTATTGACATTCATCTTACCAGGACACTGAGATTCCTGCATTGTACATTCAGACCGAGGACAAACAGGGGTAGCCAGGCATTCAGAAAGGCATTGTACCCCCCGCTGCCTGGGCTGGCCTGTGTGCACATAACCCACTGTACCTAGGCAGCCCCTCTGATAACTTATTAGATGTCAATAAGTCCTGCTGTTTTGTTTTTTTACCTCTGATTTCAACAAGCTGACAGGAAAAGGTGTGTGGAAGGTGATCACACCACTGCTGTTCTTCTTGGGGCTCATCCCTAAATCAGGGGGGGGGGGGGGTTCAAAAGTCATAATTCGCTTATTTATTTACTCTTGTTAGCAGTGCTACATGCTTAAAACATGGCATCACTCAAGCAGTATTTCATGACATTAGCATTGCTACATAGCGTCTTTCTGTATAGAATGTTCCAGCCCGTCACCATAGCAATGTTATCGTTTCTTACCTTTGTTGACTCGTCTGGGTCACAAGTTCGTGGGAAAAACGGCCAAAAACAAAAGCAAAAATGAACCAAACCTCATTGTTGGGGGGTCATGTCATCACATTAAACACGCTGTGACGCTTTAAAAGTGTGGCGACTTACGGTCTCCCCTCCGCAGGCTAGCTTCAGCAGAGGAGCAACGGCACACAGGCCTCCTCCAGGTGCCCCGCCGTCTGAAGGCTGTCCGTTGCCATGGCAACGGCTCACACGCGAGCAAAGAGTCTATCTTGGCACAAAAAAACTTCCTACATTTTTTAATATAATAATAATAATAATAATATATTATATTTCTGTAACTCAAAGTCGCTTGACAGATAAAAAATAAAAACAGAACAAAAAAAATGTATCGGTAGGCGGTGTACAGGTGTGACAGCTGATGACGTATTTAATAGGCCTTCATAAATATTATTTTCTTAAAAAGTGCAGAAACACGTCATGAAATTCACCTCGTATCTCCCCTCTATGGCTCTCAAATTAATACACACACATGCTCAGACAGGACCTATATACATGCAACCAATGGAGAGATGTTAGAGCGAGGGGGCTGCCAGTGACCGGCGCCCCGAGCAGTCGGTGCCTTGCTCAACAGCATCTCGGCAGTGCCCAGGAGATGAACTGGCACTTTCCAACCACCAGTCCACACTCCATTCATGGTCCACACAGGGACTCGAACCAGCAACCCTCCGGTTCCCAGCCCAGTCACCTATGGACTAAACTACTAACCCATGATGGCTATCTTTGTCTACTGGGTACCAATGTATCATCTCTAAGGGCATGAGGAATGAGTGTGGAATAGTAATCTGGACTCTGGTTGACACCCAGACAATGACATTCAAAGAGATCAGGAGTGAGGAAGAGAAGAAACATTTCATTAAAATCTGAAAATAGTTGGACACACTGCATTTTGTTTTTAAACCCTTACAATATTTGAAATAACCCTTTAAATAATTGGTTGCAGACATTTGCTTCTTAAGCAAGGAGGTGTCCGTTTCGGTGAGACACTATGAGGTGCAGTAGGTTAAGGAGTTGTTGTGTGTTGGTCCTAATACGCCTGTTTACACCTGGTGCGCATAGGCTGCTACTTAATGTGCGGGTATTAGCTGCGTAAAGGCAGGGCAGGGCAGGGCTTTGGCAGGGTCATAACTTGGGAGTTTTCACTGCTTTTCTTTCCTTTGGTTGCCGAGTCCAGGACAGGGGGGAGACCACATGGATTGGTGGACTTGGTTGGCAGCGATCATTGCCCTGCTTTGGATTTTCTGCTTTATAGACGGTAAGAGAACTGTAGTAGAGATTTGGAGGCGTTTCGGGAACGCTGTGACACCGGAAACAGCTGTCTTATATATTCACAGCATAAGAAACAAGACTTTATCTCTATGGATCACATTACGTAGGCGGTATAATGTACCAATATTTTTTGCTGGGTAAATATTCTTACCTTGCAGAGTTGCCAAGGATTGCTTATGGTTGCCCGACACATTTAAAAGGATACGCAGCGCACTGGGACATCTTGGATCAGTAAAATCATAACATTGATTCTATTTTTCACCCTTCAAACGCTTGATAAGAATAAAGTGTAGGTGCAGGTGTAGCCATTCATGTCACCCACTTCAACTTGTAGGAGTGTGTGTGGTGTAGAGTAACAGATAGAAGGCCTGACTCGCACAATCTTGTTTTTCTTAAACCAAGTTTTGATGAGACATTTAAAACATTGTAAATGGTTTTCTTTTGCATTTTTATGTATGATATACTATATTCATATATGCTTAGGCTACTTGTTGCAATTATAGTTTTGACAAAAGTTAAACGGGTATACAGGGGTTTATCATTTTAAAGCTTTATTGCAGACTTTGTGATTTGTGATAATGTCAGAGGATGGGTCCCGTGCTGAGGGGCGCGCGTAATTACGCCCCAAAGCACCTGCTTCGCGTGCTCAGGTGATAGCCGCCGCCCACATAGCTGGTGAACACTTTAATCCAGTGGCAGACGCTGTTTGTAATGGTTGTTGACATTAGCCAAGGTGTTAAATTAGAGCTGACCCCGTCACCCTCTTATCTCCAGGCAACGCCGTGCTTGAGCTGCGGCTGCTCTTCCATGCCCTGACCAAAGCTGCATGTCACCTGTACCTGGCCCTTCTCCCGCTGCGCCGGGCAGCCGCCCACTTCGCCGATTGCGTGAGATACCTGCTCAACCATGCCCAGCAAACCCCCTCTCCCCAGGGCGGCTACCTTCACCAAGGTCAGCCCCTGGCCAGGAAAGGCACGCTGCACTTTCTGGAGGGCATGTGCGTGGTGTGCGAGACGGTGCCCAACCTGATGGGCGCAGGGCTGAGCGTGGGCGCCGCCTTCTGCCACATGCTGCAGGGAGGTTTCTACGTGTTGGCGGCCACGCTGCGCACCATCCAGCTCAATCTGTTCTCCCAAATGAACGGCGAGAAGGATAGGTGGGACAAAGAGCGGCACAGAGCCAAAGAAGGCGAGAAAAAGCTAAATTCTAGAGTGTTGGAATACATCTCGGTGTTTTGTCAAGACCCCGTCAGCGCTTTACGCATCAAAGTTGACGTACCACCTGTGTATAGATAATTTCCATCCATGTAAGATAATAAACGGGTTTATTGGCACATAAGAGGCCTTCTTCTAACTGCTGAGGGGTTACAGGGGCAGGCAGTGCGTTGATTGGTTTGAAGGAGGTTGAACTTTGACCCCTGGGTTTAACCAAGATGATGTTGAAGGTTGAAAATCAAGAATGTATGGTGCATTTTGTTACATTTGTTTTACATTTATTGAGATGTAAAAGAGTTACAATAAATGTCTCAAACACGTCATTAATGGGTTATGGTATTTGACATTGTTATAGTTCCATTCATGTATATACAAATCAAGTGTTGTAATTCAGTGTTTACTTTTTAATTGCACATACTATGCCAGCAATTAAGTTTAAAGTGCTCTATTCTCCTCACTTAGACATGCCAGCCTTGTCAATCATTAATATATCTACAGGACAAAAACATACTAACACAATTCAACTGATTAAAAATAGTGATAGTTCAGTATCTTGATCCACAGGCATCACTAGTGCATCAGTCATACATGCGCCTTTCTTCATCAACTAATTCTGATTATAGCCATCAAACAAAATCATCAATACCGTCACCCTTAGGTCACCATATCAGTGTCTTTGTAGCTCTACCCCAGCCCTGTCAGAGGATGAGAACAAGGACACAGAGACGGTAGAGGGAGCACATATCAAATATCAGCATATCAAGAGTGGAACGCTGCCAGGTTAAGTCTGGTCACTGTCATCCAGGATACTAAGTATTTTGTCTGAGCGCTCAGACTGCAGCAATTCTACCAACAGCTGCATAGAGGCATGGAGGGAAGAAGAAGTGGAAAGGAGGAAAGGGCCAAGGCGGGGTTACAGGACTGTGAGCTGACACTGGAGATGGATCTGTTCCAATCGAGGCTAAAGTTTTGCGTCAGGTGTCGTCTGGAGCATCTGGGGAGAGATTTTCCCGGCTACAGTGGGAGAGGAAAAGACAAAAATCCCTCAGGCTGCTGTTGGTTGGTGTGGTCTCAAACACCAAATGTTACAACACATGGCGAGGACATTTAAGTAAGAGCATTTTAAAAAAAGATCAACATCATCACAAAACTGGTTGTATTTGAAGTAAGCCGACTCACAAAGAATGTCGTTGATTCTTCTGACAGTTGCTTTGTTCACTCCGTATCTATCCTGCTCAGACCTGTGATCAGAAAACAGAGAAACCTAAGGTACACGCATGTTTCATCTTTGACACCAGAAACACAGACAGCTTCCCAACCACAACAGAAAATGAGCTTAAAACCAAACAGGGGGTTAATCTCGTTACTCACGCCCTCGACTTTGTCACGGATTCCAGTCTCTGCAGAGCCAACAAAGCGTTCTTTTGCGTGTCGGATGACAGGGCTTCATAGGTGTGAAGCTCACCTGGAACGCGCAGACGTAAGAACGGGGAATGATTCGCTGATAAGAGTTTAGCAGCTGCAGATAGTTTCTAAAAAGATCAGAGGTCACTCTCTGTTTCACCTGAGAGGATGAGCTTCCTAGCCAGGTTTCGCACAGCATGTAGGAGCTCTTTCTCCGTGAACATGTGAACTCTGTCTTCACAGAGGTACCTGAACATCACCTGGAGATAGAAACACACATACGCCACATATTGTTTTTACTCTTCAAAGGTCCCATATGATGAGATGTGAGATTTCTATGTCTTTTTCTGTACTCTAAAGCATGTCAAGGTGCTATATCAACACTGTGAAAATATCAAAACGCTTAATCCACACAGAAAGGCACACAGCGCGTATTCAGAAACTGTGCCTTTAAACGAACCGCCAGGACTTCTGCACGGTTGTGATGTCACAATTCAACTAAATATAGGTAGAAAGTGCAGCTACAGTCCTGTCACAGTCATTCCCTCGATGCAATGATGGTGCAGAGACTCAGAGAGTGCATATGCAGAAGAATGGGAAACGCTGACCAATCAGAGCAGACCAGGCTTTTTTTGGAGGGGGTCTTAAAGTGACAGGCGCTAGACTGGAGCGTTTATGACAGAGCGTGAATACAGGTATATTCCGACAGACAGAATGACAAAAATTATGTGTTTTTTGAACATTAAAACATGTAAATGTGTTCTAGTAGAAATCCAAAAATACAAGTATGAACTTGAAAATGGGCATGATACGGGACCTTTAAAATCCAACACTGTAATTTTAGTTTGAGACTAAAATATGAACTTTTAATGCACCATTACGATATCAAAAAATGACAAGACTGTGTGGAAACCTCTGAATGCCTTCTGCACACTAATAATGGTTTTATTCTGAACTATTTATTTTGTGTTTATTCATTTGTTTTTCAACTGTTTAATGTAAACTACTCCAGGGTTGCTAAAACCCCCGTATTCCCAGAATAAATACAGAGGTTGCGACCTCAGTGTCCTCAATGGTAGCGGCCCTGTCTGCAACATGTGCGTTATATCAGTCAGAGGAAGCAAAAGTCAAAGGACCTGATAAGAGTCTATGAAGGGTTGTAGAAGTGCCTGCAGGAAGGATAACACCTCCAGCCCTGCGTCTGACGCTGTCACTTCCTGGTCACTGATGTGGACTGCTCCACATTTCTTCAGGAGGAAGCATGTCTCCTCAAAGTCCTGATTAATGGAAAGACAGATATTAACAGAAAAGATGCACGCATTATTAATAACAAGGCAAGAATATTGTGGACACTTTTAGATTTCAAACTTTCTGGATCAGTGATGGTGTTTTAGTGTAGTGAAGTATAGGGAACCATAATAGTGAGGAGTGTTTTGGTTTTCCTATGCAGCACTTAAATGCTA
Source organism: Echiichthys vipera (assembly GCF_963691815.1). Classification (NCBI taxonomy): domain Eukaryota; kingdom Metazoa; phylum Chordata; class Actinopteri; order Perciformes; family Trachinidae; genus Echiichthys; species Echiichthys vipera. The sequence continues at coordinate 19,552,070 of NC_139844.1, forward strand.
CTAAATGTCATCAGATGTTGCATACATGTTTGCAAATGAACACTCATCTACCTGAGCTGGGATTCTGCTCAGACTTCAAACGTTAAGCCTGAACACGCCCCGTCTGTCAGAAGCCAAGCTGTGATCATGTTTGCACCAAACATTTTATTACCATGGTTTAACACGACGATAATCCTCTTTGTAATCGTTGTCCTGAGATGCCCCAAAGAAGCCAAGCCCTGAAAGATGAGGTTGTTACCTGAGACGACTTTCCAGGGATGAAGATGAAGTCGTTGGAGAAGACGTCCCGTAGGAAGCAGAAGAAAGCGAAAAGCTCGTCTGTGAACAACAGTGGATCACGATGAAGGGAGGTGAAAATATATATTAGAAAATTGTGTGTCGAGAAATACATCTTGTTTAACCCTCACCTCTCTGTGCGGTCTTTGTGACGTGTATGGCTGTCGCGAGCATGGCGGGACGCACAAAAACGTGGAGAGACTGATTCCTGTAAGAAGCCAGCATCAGCACCGCCGCCGCTGTCCTGTTCGCGTCCTCCTCTGGGCTGATCGGATGTTTCCTCGCAGGCTCTTCCTCCTGAACCAGGTAGACACGCCCCGCTTTACGGTGAACTAAGGAGTGATGAAGGGCCATGGCGGATGACATCACATCAGAGTCAGGAACTCGCCCTGGAGAAAATGGTGTCCACATTATCATTGTTTAAGGAGTATTCGGTGTTAAATAGGGCTGTAATAGTTTGCATTGTATTGCATGTGTTTGATTATGTCTTGTGTGCCTGAATGTGTATAATTGCAGACACACACACAAGACCTGTGAAGTGAGTCAGTTCAGTGGGGTCCTCTTAGGATAAGTTACTTAAAGTGCATTAATCCACTGAAGATCTCCTAAGTGAATCTGAACGCTTGTGCCAACTCACATTCATCTAATCTGTCTGATCTACCTCAGACCAGGTCGAGGGATCCTTTAGTATCCTGAGGTGAGATGCTGACAGATTAGCGTTACTTACTGTTAGTTTTCTGCATTAACTTTGTCTGGTTCACTTGTAATGCAATATGCAAATGCCACCTACTGGTCATTGAAGGGATGTGAAAATAAACCTCCTCAAAAGGCCTATTGGAGGAAGAGCTCGTATTCCAATGATGTGTGCACGCTCTATGCAGCTGCATTTGTGCTCAATTTAAAAGGTCCCATATTGTAAAAAGTGAGATTTCCATTTCTTTTTTGATTAGAAAGCAGGTTGAAATACTGTGAAAGAATCCAAACGCTCAATCTACAGAGAAACTGTGCCTTCGAACGAGCTGTCAGGACTTCTGCACGGTTGTGACGTCACAACTATACTTTATAGAGATAGAAAGTGCTGCTACAGGGCCGTTAAAGTCATTTCCCCGGCGGCAGCAATGACGGTGCAGAGATGTCAAAAGCGCAGATGCGAAAGACCCGAACTCACTGACCAATCAGAGCATATTGGGATTTTTAGGGAGGGGGGCTTAAAGAGACAGGCGCTAAAACAAAGTGTTTGAGCAAGAGGGTAAATACTGTCAGACAAACAGTGTGAGAAAACCTTTTTTTTTTTAGGTTTTTTAACACTAAAGCATGTAAACATGTTCCAGTAGAAACCCTAAATACAAGCATGAACCTGAAAATTAGCATAATATGTCCCTTGTAATGAAAAAGGACACAATATATACCGCAAAATGTATAAAAACCCATCTATCTTCTCCACCCACCAGGCCAGTTCAAACGAGCTCCAAAGTCCAGCGCCAGCTTCCTGAGCCAGAGGGTTTTTTCTGTAAGCTGCTGCCACGGCAGGCCCTCCTCTGTTAAGACTGTGGTAGGAGCCTGGAGCAACAGGCACGCCATCAGAGACCAAGGGCTGATCAGAGAGCCCTCCTCTTGGGTCCGTACCATCAGATGAGCCAGCCAACTCACACAGGCCTGAGTATCTGCACTGGGCTTCTGAGGAAGGTCTCTGTGAAGAGATATAAAGGAGGAGAGGGGGGGGTGGAGTGAGCAGGAAAAACAGGGGGGATGTTGCAGTCGGATAGAAAAATACATGACTACGGGGCTGTAGTTACTGAGGTCATTAATTTGGTAACATTTCTGGAAATCTGGAGGGTCTATAATGATTTAAATTAGTTAACATTATACCATTATTACACCTATTGAGGTTTTTAGGTGGATTTAAATGTTTTTTGATTAAATTTGATTATGATACAAAAAAAAAACAATATGGAGGGACTTTAGTTGTCTACCTGGGTATGAGGTTGTACTGGCAGCGGTTTATCTTGCCTTGACACAAATGTCGGACTGACAAGGGACGACCAAAGTTCACATGCATGCTGCCGTAATCTTCCTGGAGCACTTTGCTAGCCTTCAGCAGACCCTGTGGAGAAATAGCAAAGCTGGGAGTGAATCACGAGCAAGATGTAATCAGCTTTATTTGTGCATGAACCCTCCTGACCTGCACTAATGAGTTAGTGAGGTTAGAGACAGAATTAAAGGGTTTGCAAATGTTTTTTTTCCTGTAGTTTTACATCTGTAACAAACAAAATTAGAGAAAGGCAGGAGTGTTGGCCCGTCTGAACCCAATTAACCTTCACTATAAACAGTCCAGTGAACGCAGGAAGGTTGCGAGAAATATTAGAATGAGTAGATAAAGAATTATCGGTTGAGGCGAGCGACCTGGATGTACCGTGGTGCTTTCTTTGGGCTTGGGGATGCCCAGTAGCTCGTGGGCAAGCAGCGACTCCTCCAGCACTCTGTCGTAGCTGATACTGATCGGGACCAATGTGACGTCGTACACCTCACCTTTAAAGTAGGGCTCTAGCACCATGTGCATCATACCTGCGGAAGCAAACAGACATTGTAGAATTGCATTAATGGAAATTAAATTAAATCAACACTCATATGAAAGCATGGCCAACTTGATGGAGAAACCTTTCAAGAACCTAAACACACTGAAATACGCAGAAAATATCTGCTACTGCACACAATGACATAAAACACTGGGCTATAAATATAAACAATTTTAAATATGAAACAAAATAACTTAAATTGTTAAGACAGACTGATGATGTTGAGATGACTGACGGTGGAAATGAGTGGAGAAAAGATCATCATTCTCATCTGTACGATCTATTATCCTTTTTCAATGTCTAATTCAAGCACTTTTCAAGCACTTTCAAGGTTTTCAAGCTTTTCCAGCACCTTACAGCTGTGGTAAATTACATATTTCTACAAATACATACATACAAATTGAAAATTATCATTTCACTCTTTTTTTTAATTCATGTTAAAAGAAATGGTATAATGCTATAAACAACTAAAATTGTGTTTCATAAAGACAGAAGGATAAGAAATCATATTCACTTTCTATTCTTTGGCTTTTTGTTGTGAAAGAAATGCTGATAGTATTCAAGTACTTTATCACTTTTTAAGCCTTAAAAACACAACATTAAAATTCAAGCATTATCAAGGATCTCAAGCACCCGTACGAACCCTGATTATCACGCAACATTGACCCCAATGCCCCAGAATAATGCTTTCTGATTGACACTTTCCAACCCTGGGACACAGGCAAAGTGCTGACGTGACACTCACCTAACTTTGGCAACAGAGACTTTAGTGTGCGACTCCGCAGACCTTCCACATAAAACTCCAGAGGAGCATATCCTTTCTACAGGAAACACAGTTCACAGTTTACAAATACAGCATCTGAGTCAAATATGGACCTGTGTGGGGGTATGACTGGTTGAGTTTGGTACGGCCGAGTGCATTATGTCTCACCTTGACGATGGTTCTGACATATTCTGACAGCACCGCCCAGTACAGCTTGTCAGAGCCAATGGCACGTCGGATAAAGAAAGCTCCCGAGCGACGCAGTATCTCTCCGACCATCTTCATCCCTGCAAGAGCTTTACAGTGGATATAAATAAATAGTGGGAAAGAGAGAGAAGTGAACAAAAAAACAAGAAATGACAATGTTTACATCAAGCAGAGGCTTTGTGATGTGATTTTATATACTGTATCTGTACTATTCTGGTGTTTTAAACCAAATAGATACTTGCGAATTCCTGCAGCAATAACAGGTATGGGGATGTCGTAGGTGAAGAGGATGTAGGAGATAACCAGGAAGTCCATGTAACTCCTGTGATTGGGCATCAGGATAACAGGAGTCTCCTGCACGGCCTGTTGGAGCTGCAACGTGACAGAAAACAGAGAAATCAAACACAGTCTCTCGGTATAGGAGTCTATGGAGCAACATAGCATAATATTAGTCAGCTGCAATAAAAAACGAAGCCAATTTAGTTATTTAAACGCAGAGGGGGAGAGCGAGCAGGCCACATGCAGCAATGGGCCGTGGGTCAGAGTTGAACCCGGGCCACTGTAGCGAGGACCTCTGTATATGGGTCCTCAATTTAAACACAAATTCAACTGTGCTGAAACATCTTATTGTTAAGATTAACTTCTCACTGTTATATTTTTGAGAAGATACTGGTAAATTTGACATTGTCATTCACTTTCTTGCCAAGTTGAAAGAAAGGGTTGATACCATTACTTTGTACGGTTAACACAGCTACCAGCTGGTTAGCTTAGCTTGAAATAGTCCTACACACTTCCCTCGCTTTTTTGTACAGAATAAACAACTGAGACATTTATGATAATTAGCGAGCTGCGAGGTGTTGGTAGGCAGATTTTGCAACACATTTACAGTCTTTGTGCCAAGCTAGCAACTGAGCTAACGGGACTGGCTAAAGTTTCATATTTATCATAATGAGATGAGCGTGGTTTCAATCTTCTCATTGAACTACCTTTATTAGGCCTTAGAGCAAGTTGGAAAATAATACTTCCACTTGTTTTCTGTATGGAAATGTACTATAAATTGCAGATAGAAAGAATAATGCACATAAGATACACCGTTAAACTGTGTTTACAAGTGCAGGTGGTGGTTATATGAGACATTTATAAGTAAGAAACCAAGACAAGATGACAGGGGACAGGATTATTCTGAAGAGACACATTTATGAGTCATCTACGTGCGTCCTGTTTCACCTTGGTTTAAATCTCAGGATTATTTTGATCCCCTAAATAATTAAAAAAATAACCATATTTGTCCTAATTTTGAGCATCTCAGACAAATGGCAGAGACAGATATTTTAGAATCTGTGGCTACTATACTTCTTTATAATTTGGATGAAGTGACTCTTTAAGATCTACTGTATATGGATATGAAATAGGTTACCAAGAAGCTGTACATTGAAGTGGACGGTGGACTCCTTCACTGGCTCTATGAAAGTGTCACATATGTGTATATGTGCTGTAGTTATGAACACAGTCTTGATTAGAAATTCGGTCCAGACCGTGTTGAGTCCTTCCATGTTAACGTAGATGCTGGTGAAGAGTCTCTTGAACACTTTGGTGAGCGTGTAGCTCATCAGCCTGATGAACCCCAGCTGCTTGTTTTGAGACATTTCCTCCAAAATCGCACCAGCCTCCTCTCTCACGTCCTCCAGCGACGACCCTGTCTCTGTGGCGATCTGAAGAGGAATGCAGGAAAAAGACAGACTCCATATTGATGAAGCAGGGCTCGACACTAACTTTTAAAAGTGGTTAGCAGGCATCAGGTTTTGGTTGCCGGGACTGAAAACACGGCTGCTGATATTTAGAGTGATTATAATACTGTGCAGTTATACATCAGCCAAATAATGAAATGCGACCCCCAAATTTACAAGTTTCCTATTTTATTTTGTTCATGTTTTACTGTTTGCTGAACCTATTTTGTGTGTAAAAATGTGTGAAACTTCTTTATTGCATCTTTTCAAATCACAGCTTCCCACCTCCTTAGCCACGTAGCGTAGATACTGGGACTCCAGCACGGCTTTGTTGAGGTCAGCTGTGGAGCAGGATGGGGCTCCTTGGTAGGGGTTGGGGCTGTAGGTCCTGAAGGCATAGCCCAGATCACTGCTCTGCCTCCTCTCCTCCAGGATATCCACAAACTCCTTCTCATTTTCCAGCCCCGCGCCGTCTGAATCCCTATACTGGGGGAGGAAGTCACACTTATGTTTAAAGACATCTAAGTTTAGTTTGATGTTTGAAAAACAAAAGCTAGAAAGAAAAGACGCACAGCTGATCAGCCAAAGGGTGAGACTCAAGTATGAGAGGAGAGAGAAAGAGAAAATAAAATATTAAAATAATATAAATAATAATATTTTTTGGGAAGTGACTAGTTGTTGAGCGAGTACATATAGCACCAAATGTGTATAATTAACAACTAGAAGGGACTAGAACGCTGTTTTTCTCATTCATCTGCTGGAGGGCGGAAGTTTCTCTGCGCTATCCTTCACTATGAAATATTTTAATGTTCTTTTAAGGTTTTATTCTGTATTTACCTGTGCCATTCTGCATCTATATATTGTTTGTTTTATGTTATGTTAGAAGTAGAAAAAGAAAAAGAAGAAGAATTCCTTTTATCTATCCCGCAAGGTGTTATTATTATTATACAGGTTACACACACATACAAAGGCCCGAAATACACACATGCACAAACAGCACCTATATACATGCATTTAATGGAGAGATGTGAAAGCAAGGGGGCTGCAAATGGCTCAGCACCACGAGCAGTTGAGGGTCAAATGCCTTGCTCAACAGCAACTTGGCAGTGCCAAGGAGTTTAACTGGCACCTCTCCAGCCACCAGTCCCACTCCATTCATGGTCCCCTCCGGTTGCCAGCCAAGTCACCTATGGACTGAGCTACTGCCGCCCCTAAATTGTGTTCTTCTGAACTTATGTTTCTTTTATTGCACACGTCTAAGAAACATCTCCAGGGCTTTATGCAGGGGACATTAAAGGTTTTCTGTTTAACATGTACAAACGGGCATTTTCTTAATGACATCACAACCAGAAGCAAAGCCTGATCCAATATGCTTCTTACATATGGCCTACGTTTGATGGGAGACTTCAGCCCACACACCGAGAATGAACTTTTGGGTGAAGTAGACTGAAACCTCCTGTATCCATCAGTGAAAATAGGCCTGTATGTGCATATATTCATATTCTGGATTTGTCAATAAGAAAGAGGGGCTAAGTGTAATGTTAAAGACATTTTAATGTGGTGACAGATCTTTTTTTTTCTTAAAATAACAAACAAACACATTAAACTAATTATTATTCCAAACTGGCTCCTGGGCTATAGTCCTTAAAACATCTTGAAACATGTCTTTAAATACACTAGGAGTCCACAAAGTCTTTACCTGGTTGTGTGTGTGTGTGTGTGTGTCTCCTTATCGGCAGTGTTCTCTGGTTTGCACTATGACCCGCTAACAAACAGTTGGTATCAAGCTATTTAGCAACGTTACTCAAATATGTGTTTTTTTAAATAGCCAAAGTTTAAGCAGCTTATGCCCTCGGCGCTATTGGACAGATATATGTGCACGGTTTACAGTTCATGATGGCTTTGACGACGGACAAACGCATTACATACTTGGCGTGTGCTTTGCAACGTTAACTTTTAAAGCCTACCGTTACAATCGCCCGGAGAAGCTGCAAAAGTCGCCTGAAAGGATGCAAAGTGTGCGCGGGTCCCGACGGGGTGTCTTACCGTGTTCGTCATGCTTTACAGGAACTAACACAACCCTCCGGGGCAGGTGCAGGTGCAGGTCTCCGTCCTCGTCGACTTTCGTTTTCAGGACCCGAAAGCTCCCTTCAATGCACCCTATGTGGAGTCAGCAGCACCCCCGCGGGGCCGAGCCAATCGCGTCGCTTGGTTCTGGAAACTCCTCCCGCCCGAGTGTTGTGCCGTGCAGCCCTTTTGCTCTTGAATGACCCCCACACACTGGAAAGCACACTTGTAGGAAGACGGATAGGCCTGTCTGAAACTGCAAATGTCTGAGGCTTAGATAAAGTGTGTAGTGCACACTTTTTGGACAGTTTCTGTGCTAGTAATTATGTTTTCCTCCCAAGGGTTCATGGAGGCAGGAAAGATGAGGCCTGCTTAGGTAAACCTGCATCTGTCAGCATCCTTCCTCTGTCTCCCAGCATCTGTACTCTGTCCAGTGGCGTGCACAGACTTTTTGAAGGGCAGGGGCGAAAAGGAAAAAAAAGGGCACATATAGCGCCACTGAAGAGTGCACGTTTTGGCTCATGAGGACACTTTAGCACAGGTTTTGGCTCCTAGAGGGCACTTTAGCACATGTTTTGGCTCCTAGAGGGCACTTTAGCATGCGTTTTGGCTGCCATGAGGGCACTTTAGCACACATTTTGGCTCCTAGAGGGCACTTTAGCACACATTTTGGCTCCTAGAGGGCACTTTAGCATGCATTTTGGCTGCCATGAGGGCACTTTAGCACACGTTTTGGCTGCCATGAGGGCACTCTAGCACACATTTTGGCTGCCATGAGGGCACTTTAGCACACGTTTTGGCTGCCTAGAGGGCACTTTAGCATGCATTTTGGCTCCTAGAGGGCACTTTAGCACACGTTTTGGCTCCTGAGAGCACTTTAGCACACGTTTTGGCTCCTAGAGAGCACTTTAGCACACGTTTTGGCTGCCATGAGGGCACTTTAGCATGCGTTTTGGCTCCAGAGGGCACTTTAGCACATGTTTTGTCTGCCATGGTGGGAACTTTAGCATGCATTTTGGATCCTGAGGGCACTTAAGCAAGTTTTGGCTGCCATGTGGGCACTTTAGCACATGTTTTGGCTCCTAAATGGCACTTTAGCACGTTTTGGTTCCTAGAGGGCACTTTAGCACACATTGTGGCTTTAGCATGCGTTTTGTGTATTTGTGAGTTTGTAAGCTAAGCTCTCATGTTTACTTAGCTGTAATGGTAACGGTGGCAGTCAAACCCCTCTTCTATGCTTGTTTTTATGGTGCGATTTGCCGAAGGAGATGGGTTCAAACAGGCGCTGGTCTCCTGTGGGCTACTGGGCCGGGTCTGACGAACATGACAACCAGAATGCTCGAATTATGTTTTGTTGTTGCGACTACGATCTTGAGACACTAGATGGCGGTGTTCTGCTCATTCTCCATATTCAACCTTTAATGCAGCAATGATAATACAAAAACATAAACATATAATAGTAAAACACTTACAGTGTCAGTTTTACTGCAATGCACAATTTTACTTTTCATACTTTAAGTACATTTTGCTGATAATATACTTTAAGGTTCTGAATGCAGGACTTATAGTTGTGGAGCATTTTGACAGAGTGGTGGTTGTACTTTTACTTCGGTAAATGATCTAAATACTTCTTCCACCACCGTATTAAAGCAAATGAAGAGTTGCCAAGCTGAAATGTAATAGTTAATACAGCGGTTAGTTGATATTGACACACACTCCCTGCTTTACCAAGGCATTTTTTATTGAGTTTGATTACATCAATTTAACAGTGAACAGGTCAAGAGAAGTGGAGGGAGTAAATGAACAAATTATTGATCATATTGTTCACAGGTAAGGCAAAGATAATACGTTTTTAAGGGTATTTAGCTCTTTCATGGAAAGAATAATAAAGCATTATATACACATCCTCTTTTATAAACTACACACACACACACACACTCAATATAATGATATTGTTCAGGTGGTTGTGTTCACAGTATAACCACTGATACATCAGGCAGGTCACCACGATAGCAGCTCCTGCTCATATACTGTATATGACCTCAGGTTCATCTGTGGTGTCGTAAGAAAAAAAGATCACTTTTTAAGTGTCTGATACTAAGAAAAAAGGTCAAACATTCCTTTTAATACCGTGGCCTACTGCTCACTCTAAACTGTGGAGAGGCTGCTAACCGTGCATTCACACCAAGAGCGATGGAGGCGATTTAAGCGTCAGGTTTTCAAACTTTTGCTTCAAGTGGTAATACGAGGGAATGGCATTAATGCTACAGGAAAATAAACAATGGGTCATGCATAATAAAACGTAAGCTACATTTCGTATTAGTCAGTATGTAATCGGAAATAATTAAATATACTTGATGGCATTTATGGAAACAAGCATAATCTTAGAGAGTGGCAGATTACTACAGAAGCCCAAATGAAGGGGCAAGTGAGCTTTCTTTTTTTTTTGGTCATCGATTTTTAAAATCTGATCTAAATTGACTTTTCTCTTGTGTTTATGATTTCAGAACAGGTGAACAAAAAAGTTTGTCCAGAATCATTAATGTACATTTTTTTTTCATCTGTGAAAAGTGGAGTAAAAAAATGTTTTTGTCGTGATAGCTTTTTCACATTGCCTTTAACAGGTGATTTTACAAAAAATGATCATGTGGAAACCTTTTCTTTTTTTTTTACCTGTTCTTACAGTCATACACACAAGAGAATAAACAACTTAGATCAGACTTTGAAAATTGAGAACCAGAGAACAAAACATTTGTCACTCTCCTCTCAGGGCTTCCGTACAGCCACACAGACCTACTGCATGACGTAACTGGATAAATTAAAAGGCTTTTCATGGAGGCCACCACAGAAATAACATTCTGATCACAACATATACACAGAAAAAAATCAACAATTTGTCTCACAAACACAGAATGCTATTACTTTTCTTTTTTTAGAGAGACAAAACTGATGTTTGTATTGACCATTAAAACGCTCATGCTTTCGGTTCAGCACTACTTTGTCTCAACAATAAACATTCAACTGTATTTCTAATGTAACATCTGTCAGGATAATGTCAAACTACGCACTGACATTCATTCATTCATTGTGCTCTGTAAAACATCCTCATATACTATGTAACTAATACTGACTTTCTTCCAAACGGTATCAGAGATTACACACACACATTAAAGTCAAATGAGCCTGCGTGTATATAAATATATGCACTTCTTTCAGTCCTGATTGTAAAAGTTCCGAGTAAGAAAATAAACTCTACATCGAGTATTTGGCACAAGTTTAAGTAACTTGCTCTCTGATGTCTGTGTGATGCACTTCTGAACAAATGCCACAGGTATATTGTCTGCTCATTACAGTACGCAACTGTCTGCATAAATAGCCTCGAAAGTCTAGCTACAGAAAAAATGTCAACACTCAGTCAAAAAATAATATATGTGCTAAGCTGCCTGAATAAATTATTATAATTCCTCATATACATACAGTACATCTAGTCAGAAGGCTACAGATGCCATCTTTTCCATAAAAGTGTGCTTAAATTCATCTTGTGCGTTATAAGAGTTTTTACAGCAGTTCGCCTACTTAAGTAGCTCTCTGCCGGGCACTCAAAGTGCTTCATATTCTACAAAATAAATCTACAAATTCATAACACACACATGAGGCTGTAACACCATCAGTCGGCCAGTGACCGGAGACGCTCAGCAGGCCACAGGTAGTCAGCTGCTTGGACGGGGAGTCTGTGGAGGTGTAGTACCCTGATGCTCCACCCGGGGAAGCTGCTGCCTCCAGTAAGTGAAGTGGCTGTAGGTATCCGAGCAAGGGAAGTCTGAGGAGGAGGCTCGCATCTTCAGAGGAAACACGTGGTCCACCACCTCCCCCAGACGGACGTAACTAAAGAGAGGAGAGCCATTAATGAGCGATTATTCTTCACCGTTGTTTTAAATAATTGTTATTGATGAAGTGGATGCAGGACTTACGATGAGATGTTGGTCTTGGCGTGCTCCTGCACTAGCTCGCCTTTAGGGTTTACTGTGAAAATCCTGTTCAGTGGCACGCCTACTTCTTTATAGGAATATACATCCTACAAATATAAATGAGCATTGTATTCAGTGTTAGGAATGATGTACATCTAAATTCAACTTTGCAAAAATAAGAAGACACACGTTGCACCAGTAATAACCTTTAAATGGCCTAGTGTGTACCATCAGTTGTACTGTATATAAGGCGTGCGTACCGTTGGTCTGTTGCCAAACGCTGCATAAAACGGCTGTGTGTTGGGGTAGAAGAGGTTCTTGATATCGTTGAGACACTCCACCTTGAATTTCTCTGGTTTCTTCTCGATCACCTCCCTGTCAAAACACAACCACACCAAAGAGATGTAACCAACAATCAGCAGAGTAATAATAATTATAGAAAAATAACTTTAAGTTGTATAGTCCCTTTAAAAACAGCAGTTTACCAAGGGCTTTGACAGCACACAAATCTCAATCCACACATCAATACAGTATAAAGAAAACAAATAATAGTAATAATAATAATAGCAAAGTCCAGTAAGGTACAACACAACCATATTGACACATCATTGTAAAGAAAGCAGCATTAGAGGACAAAAGAAATTATAATTGGGTTATTGGTAAATTTAAGGTTCTTGCAAAGAAAGAAGAGCAATGAGACAAAAGGATAAAAAGACAGCATCACAGGAAGGCAAGTCTAAAAAAACAAGTTTTGAGAAGTCTCCTGCATCTTTCTTGCACATTGTTACATAACTAAAGGGTGCTATTTTTAGAAAAATATGAACAGTATGTGTGTTTGTGTGTGTATGAGATACCTGTGCAGAGCTGAGAAGAGGCTGCTTGGGCTGAGAAGGACGGGGCCTATAGGAAGCATGGTGCCTCTCTCGTTGACCCAGTGGAGGTAGCCTCTGGTCATGTCGGCCATACCGATCGCTCGAGCAGAGCAGTACAGGAACTTGTAGCCATTTCTGATGAAGAGAGACAAAGAAGAACAAGCACATGTTTGAATAATGATCACATGATGGCAATAACAACAAATCTGTTTTATTCAGAGCTTGTTCTTGGCCTGTCTGTGTAAAACAAATTCATGATTTTTAAGTCTTAGTAAATAAGTCTTACTGGCTGACTTTGTGGTAGAGGTGGGCGATGCCCTGGTGGGTCCAGTCTTTCCCCAGCGTGGGCAGGATATGACCCAATGTGTCTGACCTGGAGACAAACACACGTAAATGCCATTGGGACATAAGAACATAAGGTTAATGTATGTCCTGGACACAACTTATTCTCCGTTCACTCCAAACTAAGTTAAAGGTCCCATATTATGCTCATTTTCAGGTTCAAACTTGTATTTTGGGTTTCTACGAGAAGATGTTTACTTGCTTTAATGTTCAAAAAACACATTATTTTTTATCATACTGTCTGAATATACCTGTATTCACCCTCTGTCTGAAACAGTCTCTTTTAGCGCCCTTCTCTTTTAGACCCACTCCCAAAAAAACAATAACAATCTGCTCTTATTGGTCAGCATTACCGTGTCTTTCACATCTGCACTCTCTGTATCACTGCATTGTCATTGCAGCCGGGGAATAATATAGTTGTGAATACAGTTGTGTGCATTTCTCTGTGGATTGAGCGTTTTGATACTCACAGTATTTATATAGCACCTCAACCTGCTTTATAATAAATAAATAAATAAAAAATGACATGGAAATCTCCCTTTTTATAATATGGGACCTTTGCAGTAAATGTAGCTGTAAAAGTATATGTATATCCACATGTATCACACACCTGGTGATAGTTCCGTCTATGTCAGAGATTATTATCTTGTCGTCCCAATTCCAGAGGTAGATGGTGCCCTGACAGCGACAGGTTCCCTGGTACTGAGTGGTCACACTGAACACAGCATCGTTGGGACCATCCTGCAGCTGCAGAGACAGCTGTGTGTGTGTGTGCGAGAAACAAAGAGAGAGAGAGAGAATGAGCTATAACACATGGAGGTAAAAACGGTGACTACAATAACACTATTAAAAGTCTTCACTCACCAGCTGCTCTGATGTCAGTCGAAGTGTTTTCTTATAAGACACACCTCCTTGTGTGAGTCCAGGCTCTGACTGGATGGAGCTCTGAATGGCTGCCCTGTGGTCTTCATCACTCGAGGACGACTCTTCTTTGTGTCTGGCATCGCACAAGTTGAAAGTGTGTTAAAAGATGTTCAGGCCTGTCAGTGATCTTGAATCACTCGCTAACTTAGGGGATATTTTCTAGCCATGAATGTTTTTAGGGGTCCTCACCTGCTTGACATGTTCCCCGCGCACTCATCGTAGCCGTAGGCCCCACACTCTGAGACAGAATCCTGCAAGAGGACAATTTTCTCAACTTACTCATTTATTAACCACATCCGCCAAAGACAAAAGAGCAACAACTTCATAAACTTTATCAACTGTTGTGAAGAAATTACCGATTTGGCGCTGCTGTTTCTTCCTCGCCAAGAGAACCACCACCTCCCTCCTTTCTTGGGCATCTTCTCCTTCATGATGTTCTCCACTGTAGCCTGGAGCGGAGCACACACAACCCCACAACCAACCCAAAGCAACACGGTAAAAAAACACGGACTTTAACTTAAAATTTAAGCCAAACCAGACTGTAAATCAACAAACGGTAACACAGAAACAACGATGTGCCTGTGGTTGGAATGGGGAAAATATAGCACATATGGGGGAGGAAGGTAGCACAACGTAAAAACAAGAGAGTAGGAGCAAAAGAGTATTGTTTCTGACGTACAGAGCTGTAGCCCAGCACGCCAGTCAGACAACAGAGAAGAAACTCAAAGGCTGAGTGAATATAACTGAGGCAAGGGGACTAATGCACGGATGGAAGGATGGGATGGTTACACCAATGGGAGAGGAAGAGATGGGGAGACAAAGTTTGAGGAGAACAGATTCAGTGAATGTTTGTCACGCAGCATAAAGATTAGGTTGTAAGTTTATCGATTACATTTTAGGTATTGTGCAGCGTAATGATGGTAGAAGAACATGTATAGGGATACAAACATACAGGGTGCAGTACAGGTTTCGGCCAAAAGGTGGGGTGGTATTCATGTAACACAACCAACTTACGGTCATTAATATCTGTGCTGTGTATCAATGTCTTACCTTTGGCAACGGTTTCTGAAAGGCTTGCATCGCCAGCATAAGTGGCGCCGCAGAACTCCAATTATAGTATCTGAGGGAGAAAACAAAATGTATTTTTATCAATTTCATAACTGCGGCTAAAAACACTTTGTCAGCCAAATGTTTTGACAAAAACCCCTTTATGAGCCCAAACAATCCTGCTCACACTGCAGTTTTTGCGGCAATGTGTGGCAGTTGAATCCATGCAGCATAAACGGTGGATTGTTGAGTGCTTATAGCTTATTGTTGAACTTTATTTAGACACAAACATCGTCTTACTTGGAGCCAATTTTCACAACTAAGTTGGGGTCGTCGATGAGGGAGGGGTTTTCCGAAAACTGCTGGTAAGAGATGATCTTCTCATGAAACTGATCTGTAAGAACACACATTTTTAAGTTTAATTTCCCCTTTTCAGCAGCTAACAACACATGGATCCTGCGGTCGTGCTGTGTCAGTATCTTACCTTTAGTGATCTCCCTGTTGTCGTTGAGTCCTCCGCACAAAGAGATGGCGATGGACGGCATGTCGGCCATGTTGTCGCAGTAGCTGTCCACTCCGCTGTCTCCTCCAGAGCTGACTGACTGCGGGGACAGACTGGTGCTGCGGAGGCCCGGGTCTGAGATGCTCCTCACTGCTGCGCCGCTGTCACTAAGAGGAGAGGGGTTTTAAGGATCGGACCGCCAAGTATTGTTAAGGACGGCTATATCAGTGTGTTTAAACCTTTGTCATACCTCTTAGGGAAATAAAGGGCCGCCACATTAGGGTCGAGCTCTGTGATGTCATCCAGGTAAATTCCGTCAGAGCCGAGATGGCGGCTTCTCTTGTCTGCAACACAGAGAGACGACTCCATTGAGATCAATTGTCAGCTTCTTTGTACTTGCTTTTCTTTTGAGTTTAATCATGAGAAATGTTTTTTTTTAAGCAATACATTTTGTCAACTCAATACTGAAAAGACAGTAGTTTTGGATATCTTTACTTAAGTAATTATCTCTTTAGAACATGCTTCAAAGTTTATGTTTTCTGACAATTCTGCTATTAGTAAAATAGTTAGTGAATTTAACTGAAATTCAAAATATATAAGTATGCCCCCAAGGAAAAATAGAGCTTAGTTTCCTTATAGTCATCCAGATTTCCGAATACAAATGTCTTTATTAGTGATTTTAACACCACAAACCGAATACAGCAAAAGAGAGAACTGCAGCTGGCCACTTAAAAGTCCCCTATTATGCTCATTTTCAGGTTCATACTTGCATTTTACTTTGACAGGACACATGGAAATCTCACTTTTTACATATGGGACATTTAAAACCTCAGCAAATGAAATGGTGGCTGGTTAGATAAAGGATTAACTCCCAAAGGAATGATACATTTCATTGCGTTGTTTCCCTCTGACTGTTACCTTTTCTCTTAGATGGAGAGTCCGTTTTGCCTGGTGGTTGACGCATTGTCTCCTCCATGTCAGACATTACATGAGCTGCCACACCTCCAGCAGTATGGGTTTCCATCTCAACAGATTCAGACTCCATCCCAACTGTTTCCTCACTAGTCTCTTCTGGCATCAGCAGTCTGAGCGCTGATATTTCGGAGCATGGTCCACACTGTTCCGAAGACGTCTCGTGAGTTATCACACGGAAGTGTGTGCTTTCAGACACGGGGATGGATACTTGGCAAACTGGTGGAGGGTCGGATTTTACTGAGAGGAAGGACGGCTAGAAAAGCGGAGGAAGATGAAACAAAATTACTACAAATATACATATAAAGTTGTTCTCTCTGTGTATGTAAGCACTGTGGACACTTAGGTTACCGTGGCAGCCTGTGGCAGCTCTCCCCACGCCCAGTGCATGGCTGGATTCTGATTGTCTGCGTCTGACGGCTTGGTCATCAATTCAGAGTCGCTCTTGGGAGAGGTAGGACGAGAGTTTCCAGGGCTGAGAGGAATAGAGGAATAAACCAACAATTATAAAGCTATTCCTTCTGAATAATAACATGCAGGTCTTTATCATATGAGCGAGTGAGGCACCTCTGAATAGGGCTCCACTCTCCATCTGAACGAGTGTAGATGCCAGTCTGTTTGAAAGAGCCGGCGGTGGAACCAACTGTTGTCTCATCTCTTAAAACGTCCCGAGATGAAGTCCTGAAACACAAGCAAATACTGTATTTGTATACTTAAATCATCTGCATATTTTTTTCATAATGTAGTGAATCTTTTATGCAATTTTAACAGCCTTTTTTCACTCGTTGCATACCCACGGAGAGCATGAGTGAACTTGTTGTACTCTGGACTCAAAACATAACATGTCTTCTAGCTAAGTAAGTCTCCTTTTGACTCCCAAATGTATGTTTGGTTTGATCAGCTAACATAAAAACAAGTAGGTTTCTAATAATGGTTTGGTGTTTAAGAAAGATTGTTCCCTTTAACAACAAAGCATCATAACAATGTGTTTTCAATGTATATATTTTATATATGTAGTATAAATGTTTGTGTATATATATATTTATATATATATATATATATATGCTTGGTGTTGTTTTACAGTAGTGTGCAGTAGATATGTGCCTGAATTAAGATGTAAGGTTTCATGCATGCAGAGATGAAAATAAATCTGTCATGTCATGGCAGTTATTTACAGCGGCTGCTGTATTCATTCATGATCAATGGACTTAAACACTTAGGGTATGGGAGGGACATGGCTTCTATAGCTGCATGCCTGACCTACAAGTCTGATTTAGATTGAACACTGCACTGCACGCTAGAGGCCAAATCACATGTTGGCATACTGTCCGCACGTGAAACATGTTGAAGATATTTCCTCTTTCCATATGCAAAGCTTCTTCTTTTCTATCTGCTCACGGAAAGTAGAGGAAGTACAGTTTTCCATATGCTCTTGAGTATATTTTCAGTGAGTGTGTGTGTGTGTGTGTGTGTGTGTGTGCCAATGCCACAGCTGGAATCTGTTTATTCTCCAGTGCCATTACAGCTGCTCTCAAAACTCATTTCAGTGATGTATTAGACTTTTGTATCTCACTGTCCGCCCTCCCCCTTCTCCCTCGCTCTGTCACGTGTACAGCGTTTCCTCTTTGTTTCCTTTATTTTGCTTTCCTTTTTTTCCATCTCCTCCACCCCCCATTTTTCCTTCACTCTCTCCACATGTTCTCACCTGTTGCTCTCCATCTCTGTCATTTCGTCCGAGCTGATGTCTATGGTGAACATGTCTTCGTCCTCCGAGTAGTCCCCGCTCTCCTCCCTCCTCGAACTGTCCACCCGAGCCTTCCTCCTCCTCTTCCTCCTCTTCTTCATCATCGTTACACCACCGGCCTCTCCCGAGGCCCCGCCTGAGCCAAGGGTTTGTACGGGTGGCCCGGAGCTCTTCGCCATCAGGGAGGAACTCATCAGAGCCGCCCCATCCGATAAGATCGGAGAGGTAGCCAGATACGAGGGAACCACTTCCTGTTGAGATGAGAAACAGAAGTGGAACCATGAATGCACTCTTTGACATTCATGCAGTGTCAAGTGGCCTATGGAAAGGCAGAGAGGTGGTTTCTCAAGTAGCCTAAATATACATATATAAAAAAGTACTGTATATAGAACTTTAAAGCAAGCGCTTTACAATTTAAACAAAAAGACAATAAAAGCATAAATACATCTGAAAGCAATATAATTGTGTTATTGTGTGCAGTATGTTATCTGGAACACATTCAGACCAGACAAAATGTGACTGTGCAACCCGCATCAATATTATCTCAAATGATCTAATCTAATTAACATCAAACAAACAAAATACCTAATCCAATATATCCACCCTGGCAATTTCTGTAAGCCGGTTAAAACTAGATTTTGAAATTCAAAACAACTCCCACCAGAACATGAATCAACTGTTATTGTTTTGCACAGTTTTTTTTTCTGAGGCAAATGTGTAAACACTTTGCCAAACTGTTCTGCTGGAAGGAGACCCTTTCCCAACAAAGGGAAACAGCCAGTCCATAAAAAAAGACTCCCCGTTCTTCATTTCTCTGAAAGGACGCGTTTTTTTTTTCATACCCCCTTCTAAGAAACACGAATGTTTTCCAGGAGGGTCGCCTGCTGTCGGTGCAGGGAAGTGTAAATGTGTGTGTGTGTGTGTGCAGACACAAAGAGAGAGAGAGAGAGAGGGAGAAAAAAAAGGGAGGTTTAACCATATGATTTGTGGTCTGACAATACTCCCTCACGTTTTTCCTCCCTGTGCCAAGAGCTCCCAGCCCTGCCCTCCTCCTTTCTCTTCCAGGCCTGGGAATCTGACACCACTCTGGGGAAAATAAAATCACCCACCCCCACCCCCCGCCACGACCTCAGTAGTTCACCGCTTGTTTGGGTATTTCGGCTGCACACGTCCTCATGTGCATAACAATAGCGAAGAAGCATTTTATGACAGTGCACGTGATTTGGCCGTCTCAACACGCAGCTGAATGATTTTGGAGAACCAAAAAAAAAAGTCTCCTGCTTTCCAAGAACCGAGGAAAAACAGCTGCTTTTTTTTCCCTCTGAGTTTTCCATG
This sequence comes from Echiichthys vipera, assembly GCF_963691815.1. Lineage (NCBI taxonomy): Eukaryota > Metazoa > Chordata > Actinopteri > Perciformes > Trachinidae > Echiichthys > Echiichthys vipera. The sequence goes on from NC_139844.1 coordinate 19,571,392, forward strand.
AATTTTAGATTGACCTTTGAACGGTTCTGAGGGGCTCTATAAACATAAAAACATAACACGTACAACGATGTTCAGAAAGAGGAGAGTACTTCTCTATCAATTCAACTTGTCAACCTTCCACCTTTTCTCTCAATTTTCCCTACTTCAAAGCATACTTCTTGGCCATGACACTCTAGTCCAGGTCTATCCTCAGTCATTAGGCCACAGCCTTTAATGTAGATCAGAAAGCCTGAGTTAGTAAATGCTGCATTCAAGTCTCGCTCACTCGCTGATGAACACAGGAATGCTGTTCAGCAAACTCTGGGCCAACTCTGTGCATACAGTGTGACCTTATTTAAACTACTCCAGAATGACTGCGTCTAAGGAGGAAAAATACTTGGTATGATGATTCTCGGTTGTAAACATGGGTGTGTCTGAGTTATAGGGACGCCAGAGGGGTAGAGACTGATGGGTGTTTTCATTTGAATGTTTTTATTTGAACCCATAACCTCCATTTACCGGATGCCGCATAACACTTTGAATAGAGCGACTACGAAGCCGCTCGCTGCTCAGTAACAACCGGGCCATGCATACCTGATTGTTTTCTGTTTCTTGCACAAAGAATGCTTCTCCGTTGTCCCCGAGCTTCATATGTAGAGCCACTGACTCTCCGTTGATTTCTATGTCCACCTGGAGGAGCGGAGAAAGGAGGGAAAAACAAGACTAAGATCCTCAAGTGTCCTACGGGTTTACGACTCTCGATTTGACAACAAAAGGCGGTTGCCCTTACCACTTTTTCTTTGGACCTGAGGACTCCCATCTTGCCGAAGCGAACGTGGAAAGGCGAGCACTGCAGGGATCCATCGGGCCGTCTCACTACGATGACGTCAATGCAGCCAGAAAGGGTGGCAGGATTGAGGCCCCGGTATAGCTCTTTGACCTGGACGAACACCTGGCCTGCCAACTGGCCCACGTAGTTCATGGTCTGACGGGTCTGGTGAAGGGAACAAGACAGGACAGAGGAAATGATTTAGCATCAAAACTGTAAACTACATTCATACCAAAAAAGGTCTAAATCTGCCACTTGGTAGCCGTGACCACTAAGCTCCACCCAAACACGGTCTCAAAATCCGTCTTGAGAGGTGTTTATGCACCGGCATCTGCTGCACCCTTCAATCAAACCACTGATGACGTGTAACTCTCCTTCAGGGGCGCGAGGTGATGTTATTCTAATACGCTGATCTGAAGCCAGTTTTTGGCCCGGGACAGTCTGTGGCCTACATACCGGAGAAAGAACCGGATTCCACTTTCACCTTCCCATCCTTATCTTATCCAACTGTTTTCCATTCAGCAACCCCCGACAACTGAGGTCAAAGGACAAACCAAGTTAGACCAGTCTGTGGTGATGTCATAACCTTCTCAGGCATTTATTGGCTGAGCTGAGGCATCCCTGGAACTACGGCAGAACACTTATAAGCGTTGAGAGATGGTGAATGTAGACAATGCAGATGTCTGTCGGAGGTAAAGGTTAACGTTACGCAAGAACTAGACCGAATGCATCAGTCTGTGTATGTTAATTCAAATCTTTATAATGATCTCGAGCAGCTACAGGCGTCTTAGTCAGTTATAGGCTGTACGCACCACATTACTGTTCCTGGTTTGATGATAGCAACATAGTAACATAAGATGAGAAGGTGAAGGGGGATCAAACCTGTTTTTTTCTACGTTATTCTCTCCTTAAATGTATTTTCGCCATCGACCTCTTAAACACAATTTTATGTTTAAGTTCCCTGCTGGTGCCATAGCCTGTAACGACTACATTAGTTATATTTCTATGATGCAAACACCAATGACCACACACGTGATTCATCCCATTTGTATTGCTTTAAGACTCTTTGGGGTGTTTGCAGCTGTCTAACAACAGAGAAGGGGGTCTGACCTTGACTCAGGTTGGCAGTGGGCCCCCCAAGTGATTGCAGCAACAGGGAAGATTTGGATCAATGCCAACATTCCCTCTTCGAGCACGTGCCCACGAGAACAGATCCTTTTAGAGCTGCGGATGAATCCTGGGAGCCATAACAATGTCTGAGTCTTGAAATACGTCCTGTAGATGACCTCAACCGTCTTCAATTATTAATTTCACCTTTCACTGAGGCATTGGGTTACAGAGCTGTGTTCAAAGCCGAGGACTTTTTTTATGTGAGCACTGCTTCATGCAGAGTAGCTGCGTCCAAAAATAGATTTTCTTGTGTTACAGATGAAGACTGCCTCAAAGCACTGACAGAACGACTTTGTTTGATTTAAAAAAAAGAGTGGTAGGGGATAAAAACTCAACAGAGCCTTTGATAAAAACCTATTTTTAAAAGCCTGTGACTGATATGGGCATTAGTTTGATGGGCTTACAGGCTGCAGTAATGAAGATTTCCTTGTCTTTCTGCCTGGGCCAGACAGAGAGTGTTTCAGTTTCACAAAGTCTCATATGTCCCATATTACATAGACATAATCAATACCCCCCCCCCCAAAAAAAAATATATGATCTACACTTCTTCTGATCATTTAAGAAAATAAAAGCCTCAGCAAGTGTAAGATGCAAGTGAAGACTTATTAGTTCCACTGAAAAAGACTCATATACATAAACATGTATGTGCCTCACACCAACAACCACACATTACAAGGGAAATCATTCATTTTCTATTTACCTACCCAATATGTAGGTAAATAGCTGACTCATAACATCCTGACAGTGCAGATGGCATATGTTATGAATGATATAATTAGCATATAATGAGTATATAGACACAGCATTGATCATATCAGATAGGTCTGTAACTGTGTGAAAATAAGACATAGCCAGTCATTAGGCAGGTTGCCTAGGTGCAGTCAAACCCATCATAAAAACAGGCTCCTACCTTCTATAGATGAATATGCTGACAGCCTTTACCCAAACACGGAGACTGGCGGTTCCTCAGCGTTGACACACAGCTCAACAACACATAACAGAAGCGGTATTTCCCAATGGAGGTGGCGTCTGAGAGTTTGATAAAGCCTCGACTCGCTGTCACCGCCTGACAGCGACCAAGAACTGACTATTAAGGCAACGCACGACTGAAGTCTCCCTCCTACTGTCTCACTGTTGGTGTGTGTGTGCTCGTTTCTATCGCTCTGCCTCGAGCGCAGCCAGCCTTGTCAGCATGTGACGTCATATGCATCGACGCGCCCTCTGACCAATGAGCGACGAGCTGTTGAGTTGCCAAACGCATCGTTTTCGCTGCCACATTGGCAACAATGTTACAGCTACTTGCAGACAGTTGAGCGGATGCGTCAAAAAAAATAGTTCCTCAACGTGAAAATAGCGTTTGGTGTATTTTGTCACTTGAATGCAAATTCTACTCTGCTTTCATTATATAAAACGTGTCACTGGAAGTAAGTAATAATTGTATAAAAGTATATAAAACTATAAAATATTCAGTTGTCCATGTAAAGACTGTATACGGCGTGTTAATGATACATTGTAGCACAACCTTAGCACGCTACATGTCTCGGTTTAAAGGGGCACTGAAGGAAACTGTATCCAGGAGCAGAGAGACTGTGACGGCGGGAAATACGTCACCCTTTGAAGTCTGCGGTCTGATGCAGTGAGGTGATCTCGCCGGCCAATCACAGCCCTGCATGAGAGCACATGCGATGTTGGTCCAAACACCATAGTAGTGAAGCTGTGTTTCAGGGGATGTGGTTTGTGAGTCATTAAAACTCAACACCAGCTGTTTAATGTAGCATTCGTGTTTAAACATGGGTTTCTAGTTTCTTACGTTCCTGCCTGTTATAGGGAAGGTTTTCGTTGCCACCGTACTCACCGGAGGAATTGTTGGGTCTGTGTAAATCATAAATAAGTCATATAAATAAGTCCTAGTGTGGTCTATACCTACTCTGTAAGGTGCCCTGAGATAACTTTGGTTATGATTTGGCACTGTAAATAAACTAAAATAGAATAAAAATAGAATACTTCTACCATCATTCATTTAGGCGTGAAAGGGTTTTATGTTCAAATGTTAACTTTATGTTTGTATTTGTATCAACCTTGTTTGTATGTGTTTTTTATGTTGAATTGTTTATTTTTTATTTGTACCTTGGTCCTTGTGTCAGCACTAGTAAAGTGTTTATTTCAAATTTGTCTGAATAATCCTATAATGGATGGGCCAGGTGAAATTAAACGAAAATAAACCATCCATTCATTCATTCATCCATTCATTCATTCATGAGCAAGGCATTCCTGTTGCACAATAACAAGATTTACAGATACACTTAACAAGTAATAACATAGTCCTAACGTAAACCTAGGCACCTGCATGTGCATTTAAACTCATTTACAAATGTAGACAACCTAAATAACCTCACATGAAATTATTGCCAAAGCTGTTTTTTTAAAGTTTTTATTTCAGTTTCAGCAATTTATACAACCGTATTCACAATTTTGTCGCCTGTTTTTTCCGTTTCTTTCAGCTGTATCTATATAGTTCATAAATAAATTAACTACATGAATAATATGATAAAAATAAATAAACTTCAGCTTATAGTTTTAAGTAAAACGGAAGTACAAATTGGGAAAAAAGAGTAATAATAGGCTGCAAAAAAGGGTGTGTGTGTTTGTGTGCGTGTGTGTGTGGGGGGGTGTGTGCATATGTGCAGAGGTATGAGAGTGTTCATACGCATATAGAGATAAGATGGGAGGACAAAGATACATGTATGATTCAGAATGTGTAGAAGGATTTAGAGCGCTCTACTGGGTTGATTTGGCATGGCTCCACCTTTTAATGAATAGGCCTAGGCTATAATCTTTTTGGGTTCTCAAAGACTGTCTGTGTATGTGTGTATGTGTGTAAGTGGGAACACGGACAAAATGTTGACAGCAAAATATCTTTGTTCATGAAAAATCCTCCGCGCGGCAGCTCAAATATTCCATAGGCTGAATGCTACAACAGCCTCACGTGCAGCTCTCCTACAGCAAGAGCCAGTCGGGTGTGTGTATGTCTGCTATTATGGGAGAGAGAGGGTGTGTGTGTGTGTGTGTGTGTGTGTGTGTGTGTGTGTGTGTGTGTGTGAGCGAGAGAGAGAGAGAGAGTGTGTGTGTGTGTCTGTGTGTGTGTGTGTGTGTGTGTGTGTGTGTGTGTGTGTGTGTGTGTGTGTGTGTGTGTGTGTGTGTGTGTGTGTGTGTGTGTGTGTGTGTGTGTGTGTGTGTGTGTGTGTGTGTGTGTAAGTAATTGTTTTTCCAGACTGCCAAGCAGACTTTCGAAACCAGAAAAGGAAGAATGTGTTTTAGTGAGGTTTTTTTTTCTCCCACCGCAGTCCAACAGCACTGAGCCATGTGTGTTGTTCTCTGGTGGTTCTGTTGTGTAGTTTTGAAATATTCACACTTTCATACCAGATGTTTTGCAATTAGGAATAATTAATTAATACAATTCAAGATAAAAACCAATCGGATAAAAACAAGACTCTCCACTTATAACCTTGATCATTTGTTGAGAAACAAGCAGTGTATGTCATATGTCAGAGCCGTGGTTTCATCTTGTACTGCTTCAGCGTGCATCTGTGTGTGTGTGTGTGTGTGTGTGTGTTTGTGTGTGTGTCTGTGTGTGTGTGTGTGTGTGGTTTACAATCTTGCAGGTTCAGCCTGTTTTGTTTCACTACCAGTTTGTTTCCTACTCTGTCTTGCTAAACTGCTGACCGTGCACCAACCAGTGACATCAGCTGACATTGTCAGTTTTATGAATGGATAGATTGGTGGCTCCTTATAATGCCTAATAAGTCGTGTAAAATGTATTACCATGTGGTTTACGCACCTCAACCTGGTTTAAATTCGAGTAGAGTGTGTGTTTTGAACATTAAAGCATGTAAACATGTTCTAGCAGAAACAGAAAATACAAGAATGAACCAGAAAATTGGCATAATATGGGACCTTTTAAATGTCTCCATCCTGATACCAAAGTTTGATACAGTAATATAACCCTGGTATAACTAGGCACATGCGTCCATAACTCAACGTAAGCATTGGTCAGCCCATTCTGGCACCGCTTCATTTACAGACATCAGTCTTTATGTCAGTGTCACTGAGATTCTCTGAGGAAATATGAGCCACACAGCTGCCCTTAGGCATATTTCTAAGAACGAGCTGCTCTGCCAGGAAGGGCTGAGCTCAGCCGATGTACTCTGGATACCAAACAGCATATGCTAGCAATTATTAACAAGTACGGTCAGTGCCGTGAACGGTATCAGGTAAACAAGCTGACATCCGCTCTTAACCTCTCACCAACCTTTATCAAAACAGTAAAAACAAAAGCCATCAGGGTTTCTTAACACATTTTTCTTTTACAAGCATCCACGCAGACATACAACTGACCTAATTTGGTACCTGTAGGTTGACCTTATTTACACTGCACGAAAAATAATTCACCCACTCTCCAGGGAGGAGTGTCTTAGCTGGTGTGTTCTCGTACAACCAATCACAACTTTGGATATATGGATCTGTTGATAGCTGGCTGCTTCCTACGCACCCTCAAAGTGGGTCAACCATTTGTTTACTCAACATTTTATATATCTGGCAAAAAGAGTTGTTTAAGGATGATCTTTTCAATCTGCGAGAGAGAAAACACCAGCTTCTGTGCACAACCACACCTTCTCATTCATACCCAGTGATTATTCATTGTCTATTTCCAGGTTAAATTCTTGCAAATGCCCCAGACCACATTTTTTATACACCTTTTATACATATCCATGCCCAGGCTATAAATTGGTCTACCTTGACAATCATTTTAAAGGTGTAATTCCTCCACAAACTTAACTAACTCCTCACAATGTGTCTCAAGCTATCAAAAACAACACGGTCAAGCATGAGTCATTCTGTTTAGACGTCATATCAGTGGACTCAGAGAGTGCATGCTGCTTTCACAAATTCATTGCATAATCTTTTTTACACATATATTAAGGCCTCTGATCTGCTCAGGCTACTCTGGCCTGAGAGTCATGAGACCTGACAGAAATATTAGCTGGAGCTGCCAAACTCTGATACAGTGGTAAAAAGGAACGACTCTTCGTCCTTAATTAGTGAGATTTAGTGCAGGCTGGAAGAAAAAATGGTTGAGTTATGGTGTTACTGATGGGGAAGATGAGATGGACAATTTTATTAACACAAAATATAAGATAGGGGGGTATTTCAAAAAGAAACACGTACATATTTTAAGATGTTTTGACCACATGATTAAAAGCATTCTTAATCAATACCGCTTGAAATCCCTATTGTGTCACATTATGAATATCCACAAATGCATACAATACAGTAACTTTTACCTCACCCAATGAGTCTGAGTTGCAAGCTGTCATTTTCTATAACGCGTCTCGTAAAATCCCTTCTAACAAAATACCTGCCAGATTCATCAGGCTATCCCTCCACCTAGCTTTACCCCTGTCCCCTCTGTGCCTCCTTTTCACACCCTTACTCTCTCTCCCAAGTCTCAGTTGGAGCAGATCGCCTTACGGGGGGGATTACTGAAACACATCCCTGGTCCCACTCTCTCTGCTGCCCTAAGAACCGGCTACAGGAGCCGTTACTTTTAAACACTGCTTCTAATATATGTTTTATGTTCACGGTGAATAAAAACAGGGTGACGTAAACTTACGCATTCTGTTTTTCATCTCTGCCTTTTTTCCCATTCATGCTGCATGTAAACGCACAATCCTTCTCCTTTTCAAGTTTACATCTATTCAGCCAGATGCACTCTCTTTAACCATGATATTCATGCTTTTCCTTCCACACATGCAGATGATTTACAAACCACTTTACCCAGCTCCAGGTGGTGTCACTGGCATAGTGTTCAACAGCCTCATCAAAATCTTCGTCATCATCTGCTGATATCATGATTCCATAATGTGCTTGATCCCGGCTGCAAGTCTCAGGTCTTTGCTATCTCTAAACAGATGTATGAATGAAACTCCACAAGTCCGGTCCAGTCTAGGACTTGTGTCTTCACTCTGTGAGCGCATCAAGTGTCTGGCTGCAAGTGGACAGCGTCTTACTAAATTTACCTGGGCCCCCTGGTCAGAAACCTGAGACAGTCCTGGAGTGGTCATCGTCCACCAGACCCTCTGACTTATCGGCCATTTGAGGAGGGGAGTGGGGGGGGACACCTGTTAGGATTGTTTGTCAGAATGTTAGTTTAAGTGGACACTCACACAGTCACAAACCAGTCATACGACAAATTACCTTAGCACAGAGCTCCCACCTTCAAAGCATGCCTAATAGTTTCTAAATGTGTCAATTTCTCATCAGTTAACACAACGACTGTGACACCTGTTGTTGTTATTGACCCCATGCGGACCCCGGTGCCGCCGTCCCAGACATTCAGCCAAGATCAGAACACCTGTCGCATGCAGTGAAGAAGTCCAAGTCTCCCTGGTGACTCTTCTTGTGACCGCATTTGACACTGTTGCCTCTAGTGTGCTTGAACTTGTGACCTTTGGTTTATATTTCTTTAGGACAGCTGGCTGCTTGCAACCATGGCCCCCATCTCTACTGCGTGGAGTTTTCAATAGAAGTCTACACTGCCATCCAGTGGTTTTAAAGGGTAAATACACGGGGAGATTTAAGTTAAATAAGGGCCTAGAGTTGCATTTACTTGCTACATTTAAACTTTGGTTTCTAAAATCACTACTTACTGGTAGGTTGTGTCCAGCAACCAAATGCATCCTCTAAGTCACATATCCTATGAAAAACAATGGTCCACAGTCATCAACTAAAAAAAAGAAAAGGCCTCTACACTTACAGTACGTGTTTGGGATAAGGTCAGGAGGACTTTGTTGGTTAATTTGGTCAAATTCAAAAGATGTACTATCTTCTCTGTAACAACTCAGAGTCTATATAGGATGATTTTGCTCAGTTTAGGTTTGCTAAGTTCAGTAAAGATTTGGCAAGATTGCATCAATCAATGCATTTCTCACATGAAATCATATAAAATACAACTCCAGTGAAATATAATGTACTGTATTTATGTGGACTGATTGGGTGTAGATGCACATAACTCCCATTGTATTGTCTATTGATGAAAGCATGACATTAAGGTCTGTAAAGTAGCCTAGTACAATTTGCTGGCTGAAGATTGGTAACTTGGTGTGGCACATAGTGTTATAAAAAGAAAAAAAAAGTGTATGTGTGTGTGTGTGTGTGTGTGCATATCCTACAAATAAAAGGTTTGTAGGATATGCATGCAAATAATAATAAAACAAAATTGAAAAACGCAATTGTTATTAAAACAATGATAATAATAACAACAATAATAAAAATCATAATATATTCACATGTCAAATGTATTCAAATTGTCACAATGTTGGCACAAGAACCAACAGGATTCACAAACAAAAATGATTTGGCTCTCATGTGACAACGCCAATTTCTGTTTTTTTCCTGCAGCAGTTGAAGGCAACTCAAACACCTCTCGCTGCTCTCCGTGTGCTCCTCTTGTCGCATATTGATCCAGAGAGCTCATCGTTAGCTTTTATGTCAGGATGGTGTCTGCAGTGTGCAAATGTTTGCCCGTAGTTTCCGGCTAAAGGTATCCGGCATTTGGGGGCTTTAATGTTCCGTGCAGCTAATCTAAAAACCATCGGCAAAGCGGGAACCGGCTGGTAGGTGGTGTTTGAAACCAGTGAGACGTAACATATTGTTCACGTCCACTTCAACTCTCGTGAATCAGCCAGCTAAGAGAGCTAAAGCTACATATGCTAACTGGCTAGCAGCAAAGCTTAGCGAAATATCGAAGAGTTTCTTCTTCGTCGATTATTTTCCGGCGACAGTCGTTAAAACGATAACTATTCAGTTTAAAGTCTTGGCTCTTTACTGTAGTTAGTTAATTAGCTGTAGTGTTAATTGGACGTTTGCTGTAGTTGACTCGAGCTAGCCAGCTAGCAAGAAAACGTTAGCTCATGGCGCTAATAACAACCAAAACAGCTAACTAACTAAAGGAGAGTACTGTCATGTTTGCACACGACACCGCCCGCTCTTAAATCAGACCTCCGAACATTTATCAACGTAAGTATTATGTAGCGGGTGTTGCGTTGAACTTTGCTCGACGAAAAGAGATGAAAAATATGTAAAATGCGAATAATCCGCTTTGTGGCTAACGCGAGTTTCATAGCTACCCGTGTCTAACGTTGTTGACATCAGTTAGCCGTCTCTACAGTTAACATTGAGCTAATTGACGTTAACGTTACTTGCCTGTCGCTTCCTCCCCCAGTGACAAACAGTAAATCATTCCTACATACAGATACGTATTTACGGCCTGCTGTGTCATTCAGTATCCCACCAACACCCATAGCTGTCTTGCACATACTGCTGATGGCTCAAATAAAACACAAGTTGCATTCTTAAATACCTGTAAAATAAGATAATCCTTTATTAGTCCCACAGTGGGGAAATGTTCATGTTTGAAAGGGTGCAAATAACAAAAGCATCAGCAACAGTTAGTAGAGTTAAAGTGGGCGGTAAAGGACAAAAAGTAATAAAGCTTGATGGATATAAGATTTCAGGCTTGTGACAAAATGTGTGAAATGGTATCCCCTGTCTTTCCCTCCACCTCAGGCACTTTCACCGGACGATGGACGAGCTGGTCCATGACCTGGTGTCAGCACTGGAGGAGAGCTCTGAGCAAGCAGCGCGTGGTGGTTTTGGTGATGGGGGAGACCATGCGCTTGCCGTGGGCTGTCTGCTGAAGAGGCAGGCTCGGAAGCGGAGGGGCAGAAAGCGACGCTCCGACAACCCGCACCCTCCTTGGGAGACAGGCCACCTCAGTGAGGGCTCAGAGTCCAGTGTGGAAGAACACAAGGTAGGATGGGCTGAGTGGATGGAGGACAGGTGTGTTCTTCACGCAGGACTGTTTAGTGAACAGTTTTAACAAACAATTTTAAACAAGTTCCCCCTGGGATTTTAAAAATGAAAGTTTCCCCTTGTCAGACAAGTTAGTTGTATGGTAAGGATGTCCTCATACCTTTTCTGAACTGACTCAAAATGGATAAAGAAGACATTAGGAATGCAATCGATCCCCCCCCCCCCCTGGGATTATTAAAGTATATCTGATTCTGAAACCAACCGAAAGGTCACATAGCAAAATATTTAAGACGTCCAGAAATGTTGTTGTTGTTGTGCTCATCCTGTTCTTCTGAGGAGCGCCAAAAAATGGGAGAACTTGAAAAAAAAGGATGTCATCATTGGTGCTCTTGATGGAACCTGACTCTGTAACATCCACGTGTTTCTTAATTTAGCACCAGAATCACTCTCTGATATGTGCTATGACGTTTGTTGCAGGACTACCGCGCCAGCACAGGAGGAGTCTCTGCTGCCAACAGCCATGCCCGTGACAACAGTGACTCGGATGAACAACTTGGCCCCAAACGACGCACCCTCCTGACAGCTGACACAGGAAGAAGCAAGCGGCCAATTTGGCCGGACGACTTGAGTGTCCTGGGGTCGGCAGAGGGAACTCGCAGTCTTAGACGGAGACGGAAGGTCAAACGTATGGCTGTGGACCCACCTGCAGAACCAGAACCCCCCTCCACCACGATGCTAGGGCCCCCACCTGTCCCCAAAGCACGTGCTGGCGCCAGACTGCATAGACTGGGTCCTAGTGAAGGCAGGGGTGCCATGGAGCTCTGTGGAGGTGGACCGATAGGGCCAGGGGAAGGGAAGAACAGGGTAAAGAAGAGGAAACTGGCTCTCCACAGGCTGGGAATGGAGGCCGCAGATGAAGGGGTGGTGGTGGAGAGTGAGGACCCCATTTCTTCTCCAACGGATGGGTCCAAGGATAAGATGGAGTTGGAGGAACAGAAAGGCTCGGATGAGGATATGAGTGACAGGTGGTTAGTGTTTTGACCTTTTTAATGCACCGTGTCTCCAGAAGTTGCACCTCCTCTATCTCTGCTTCTGTGTACTGTATTTATGAGGCAAACAGGTAAGGAAGAACTATGTTCTGTGTAGAGTCGAGTATCAAACATCAACACTTTTTTGTTTAGACACAAATGTTTCTGTTGCAATCATCAATAACAGTCAAATGTCAGAAGCTGGCATAGTTTATTTAATCACAATGTACTTATTATTTGGTTAGAAAGTTCCTTATTATAGATTTTGCCAATTTCAGACTATTATTTTTAAAGTGAGATGTCCTTTACTGATGCTTGTGTTAAGATGAAGGTAAAAACCCTGGCTTCATATATTTATAGGCACAAATTGCATGTAGGAAAACATTTCTAACGTATCAAAAAAGTAGCATTTTGTTAATACCAAAACTCATTTTGTTTATTTATTAAATTATTTGATGATGACAGATACAATATACATGGACAAACTGAAAACCGTTATCGGCTGCATGCATCATAGCATTTATAACTAGTTTGCAACACAGTTCGTAGAAGGACTTTTTATTGGTGCTGGTATCAAATACACTACAGTGTGTGTATTTTTTTAATTTCCCCTTTCCCACTCTTTCTTTTTTCAGCGAGACCAGCAGTGTCAGTAACAGCAGTGACGGAGGCCTCTACACCAATGATGAGGGGAGGCAAGGTAAATACTCAGATATGTTTTAGATATTTGGTCAAACCTAACCTACATTAGATATACACTGTATAGGTATTTTTCTAAATGTGAAACCATGGACCTAATTCCCAAGATAAAGTGCTGATGGGGTCTGTGTTTGGCCTGACAATCATTGTTAAGACTGTTTTTATTTTTGTGCCTGTAGATGAGACTGAACACTTGGGTGGGCAAGCTTTTCAGAATTTCCTACCCTTTTTTTTGTCAGATCAGGTAGTGTCATACAGGTGTAGCCATAGTAGAACTCCCTCTATCAGTCCTTTACAACTCCTGTAAACAATGTTGTACTAACAGACAGCGTTGAAAGTATACAAACGTGGACTGACACAATTAATACATCTGTGGCAGTTCTCACAAACCCAGGGTCACACTTTCTGCCTCTTTCCCCCTCTCTTCCAGCTGACGATGAGCAGAGCGACTGGTTCTACGAGGGTGAGCCAGGCTCCGTTTCGGCCCCCGGAGGTGCATGTGCGATAGCAGGAGTGGTTCCTTGGTGGGAGAGGGACACGGGGTCAGAGGAGCTGGACCTAGCTGACCCGGTCTTCAACAGCATCCTCACTGGATCCTTTCCCCTCATGACCCCTGGAGCCCAGAGAGGTAGGCTGGAAACATACCAGGCGTACACAGCGGTCTACTTATTTAGAAACTCGGACACACCCTAATAAACCTATTTTGAAGGTGGCGCTTCCCAATTTTGGAAATAAACTGTAGATAATAGGAGTGTATTTAGATACAGTCTAATACATTATACTATGTGGTTGCTGTTGTTGCAGTCTCACTCATGACCAGTAGGAGGCAAACACAAATCAAGGCAATGCCCAACAGCATGCTTTAAAGTGGTGTTATACAGGTATAGTAAATAGAGGGAATAAAACAAATATATAATTATATATATATATATATACACATTAATATATTAATAACATTTTCTTCCTATAGTTTTAGTAAGCAGTATTACATAGAAAAATTAATCTACATACAAATTATACATACAATACATTATTCTTTATATAAATATCCTGATACCTCACATAATACAATTCATCCTTAGTGGTCACTTTATTGTGTGCCAGTTGGAGTAATGCCTGATATAATTACTGATATACCAAAGGTCTGCCATCCATCACTTAAATGTTAAAGGGGATTTTTGGTATTTTCAACCTGAATCCTATTTCCCCATGTGTGTCTGTACAAGTGACTAATGGCAACAACTAAATCACTAGTGAGACACTTATAACAACAATCTAAGCCTGTCAAGCACTTTTATTAGATGTGCACTGACGGTGCGTAGTTGCCCCAGTTTGATTACACCGCAGCCCAGATCATGGGGGCCAGGCTGCAGCGCTCTCACTCAATCCTGGTTGAAAAATACCCCTTTAATTCCCCTTCTAAAATGATCAACTAATCTTTTAATATCAATAATCATGTCCTGAGTTTTATCTCTGACAAACTCGTACTATGTTTGTCAGCTTTCCAGGCCCGGCTGAGTCGTCTCCATGGAAACCCGCAGGCGTCTCAGGCAGGCAGCTCCAGCCAAGGCTTTAACGACAGACTGGGCAGACAGACCCAGGACTCCCATGAGTGAGTCCCTGTCTTTTTCAAATTGCTGTGAACTTGTGACTGTTACATGTTTTTTTAGGACTGTCAAATGATAAAAAAAACATTCAATTAATTACATGATTTTAGGGCTGCAGCTGTCAAATCATTTTGTTATCGAGTATTCTACCGATTATTCCATTTATTAAAAATGTATTACAAATAAATATATATAAATATATTATCATTTGTGTTATTTTGCAAAACAATATATTAAGTCTGGGGGGTGTGTGTTTTGTTTGAGAGAGAGAGGGAGGGAGAGAGAGGGAGAGATTACTAAAGTATTTCTGATTCTGAAGCAACATACAAAATGAGACTGACACATTTCCTAAAATAAAACTATAAAGACTGATCAGGTAGGTGACCTTATGTTTAACATTCATGAAAAACTAAACATGGAGGCATACACGAGGACAGCTAATGTTACGCATTACCTTCCTGTTTGTCCCGTAACTACGGCAACCGCCCTCCTTAAACTGGAACAGCGGCGCTCTGTGAAGTGGTGTTAACAACCGGCTGCTTTCAGGCTCAGACCCTCAATCATTGAAGTCGTGCTGTTATGGTATAACCGTTCTAGCTTGCAGTGGACACATTGCACCTTTTTGGCTTTTTTTAAAGTGTGAAATGATCCTAAAACTTATTCTCTGCCTATTCTGGATGTAGTGGTGTGCATCTGCAAAAACGGTGTGTGTGGAACAATGATCCCTGCTCTGAACAGGCCGCGTAACGCACGAGATAGGAATTAAACGAATCATCGCGGCCGAATTTTTGAGTAATTGTTTCAGCCCTACATGATTTGTTATTAATGAATCTAAATTTATCGCATACAGTACCAGTCAAAAGTTTGGACACGCTCTCTCATGTTACTCGTTCCATATTTGTCCCAAATCAATTAAAAGTATTAAACTGTAACTAAGCTCCTGCAGTCCAAATGCAAGTAAGGGTTCCAAGTTAAAGTCTAAAAAGGTTCTGTATAAGTGTCTGTGATGGACAAGGGCCAACAGTTCACTTATGGCAAGACATGATGATTAATAGCAGTTCGGTGTCTGTCTCTGGAACGCTGCCTTGATGGGTATTTGAGGGCCTTAATTACACTTTTATATCTCCAACAGGCCTTGGTTTAGCTCTGGCTCGAGGAGAGAACACGGGCAGGTGAGCCATGTTTCTTTACTTAATTTCATTTATTTAATTCCCTCTTAAATACAAAGCTTAGATTTTGATCTATTAAAATGACATGCGTATGTGCTTGGTGTTAAAGGCCCCGTATTATGCTTATTCTCAGGTTCCTATTTGTTTTTCGGGGTTTCTACCAGAACATTTTTACATGCTTTAATGTTCAGAAAATTATATTTCTCGTAGCGTCTATGGGAATATACCTGTATTCACCCTCCGTCTGAATCGCTCTGGTTGCCCGGTGTGCTCTGAGTGGTCAGCATTTGCAGCTGTTCTGCATGTGCGCTCTCGGCTTATGTGTACTGTCACTGCAGGTGATAGCTTGTTTAAAGGCACAGTTTCTGTATACAGGCTGTGTGTATTTCTCTGTGGATTGCGCATTTTGATCACAGTATTTATACAGCATCGCAACCTACTTTAGATTTTAAAAAAAGTCCTGGAAATCTCACTTTTTACGGGAACTTTAAGGCGCG
Organism: Echiichthys vipera; assembly: GCF_963691815.1. Classification (NCBI taxonomy): domain Eukaryota; kingdom Metazoa; phylum Chordata; class Actinopteri; order Perciformes; family Trachinidae; genus Echiichthys; species Echiichthys vipera. The sequence continues at coordinate 19,587,241 of NC_139844.1, forward strand.
GACACACCAAGCAGACTTCAAAGAACTAGTGGCGTTGAAGGTCGACTGCTGCTCCGCCTCACGTTGCCCGCTGTGTCTCGTCCAAAACAAGACCAGACAACACTATAGCCGACTGCCAACTAGCACAAATATTCTGCGTCTGTGTGAGAGGAAATAACTCTCCATACCAACGTTCGCCATTCAAAAAGGGATCTGGAAGACCGACAGGATGGCTCAAGACACTAGTTAGCCAGGTAGCACATTAACAATACAACCTGATGATAAAAGAACAAATTTTATTTACCGTGCGCGAGTGAACAATTAACAATCAATGATAATTGATTGAGAATAACAAGTACCTAATATAACAAGTTTGGTTTCGATCTCACATCCTTTTGACTTTAGCCATTTGTTTATTTTCTTCACTTACATTTCTCTCGGTGCACTGACGGATCTGCCAATCAGAGCAGTTTCTCTCACAGATGGGCTCCGACGGCCCCTCCACCAATTCATTGTGCATAATTGGCTGAAAAACAGCTGACGAGTGCCGTCTAGTGCCAATGGTGCGGGACAAAACGCAAAAACTAGGTTGACTGTCGCTCGCCATCAGCCCAACTTGAAGCAACGGGCGACCTTCGGCTTGGTGTGACCCTGCCTTTAAAATCACTAGCATTACTATCAATGTGTTATTTCAAGGATGTCTTGCTAACTGCTTAACATTTAACTTTTAATTTTTCTTTCCCTCACTGCCTCTGCAGTTGCACTGGGACCCACGGTCAGACAGAGGGCATCGGAGAAGCTGTTCAGTGAAAACAGCCAGCAGGTGAGAAAAAGAGTTTAACCTAAAACACCAGTGATTTATGACCAGCAGTCCGACTCATTTCTTTTCATACCTGCTTTGGTCTCTGCGGCAGTCTCATCGACATTGGTTTCGCAATGTTTAATGGCATTTTTTCAAATTGAAAAAGAATACTTTCCACAGTGTTATTTGAGCTAAAACGAATGCTCCCATATTTTTGTCCTGCTTGGCTGATTTTGCAGACAGACCAGCGGGCACCTCGGCTCTCTGTGTACAGGGGATGTCAAGCGGAGGCGAAAAGCAGCCCCCCTCGGTTCCGCCGCCCCCTCAGGTATTGGATGCAGACCTAGCTACACCTAGCACACCATCTGGCACTTTTTACCAACTGCCCCTTTTGTTGTATTTTTGGCTCTCCTTTTCTCGCCTGTTTTCCTCCCCCTCTTGGTTGAGCTCAGTATGTTCAGCAGCCTGCTTTCCTTTTGCCTTCTGTCTCGCACATACACTTATGTAAACACAAGGGACTGGGATGAAAAATGAGCATTTCACTACGCATTTTTAAAAGAATGAATTGAGAAAAGGGAGCCCTTCATCCTTCATATTGCTCCCTTTTTCCTCCTCTCTCATTATTAAACTCTGCTTTAGCTCTTAACCCCCTTTCCTCCTAAGCTTTGTTGGACAAGAGTCAGCTGGCTAGTCATGCTGTCAGAGCAGAGATACTGGATTAGCTCTTAGCCAGTAACACTGGCATCACCCCCTCCCCCAAACCAGTCTCTTTACCTCCGGGCAAGTTGATGCTTTGTGGAGGAGGAAAGTAGCAAAGCCTCATACTGTTAGATCAGACTCTCATAATGTACCATTTTGATTATAATTTAGACAGTGACAACAGAATTGTATTTACAATGCACGACCGTATAAAGACACTACAAGATGTAGTTTGTGAGTTCCCTTCCTCTATTTATCCCCTGACCCAACATACAATTTAATGTACCATCACCAGCCATATACAATATATACCACTTGGAGATGTGTGAAAGTCTCAGCGACACTTTGGCAGCAGGCCCGTGTATATTTCACATTTTCAGAGTTTTTTAATGTCCAAAGCGACACAATTAGCAAAACTTTGCACTTGAAAATACCAAGCACATTTGATACTCAGTCCAGACACGGCTGCTGTGCTCAGGAAGAGCAAGTGCCAACCTCACAGCAGGGTTGCAGCAAGGGCATACCAAATTCACGTCATGACAGTTTCCTTCCTGACAGTTTGGCTTTAACCCACCTGGGACTTTCAACCAACCTGTGTGTAAATGAGCGTGCAGCTTTGCTCTGTTCCTCATACAAATCACGAAGGGATTAGAAGGGTAATGGGTCAGCATCTGAGACACGGCCGTGAACTTCCAGGAAAGGCCAGGGCAAGACGACTAGTCTGTTTTGAGACAGACATGTACTTTCCTTTACAGGATTGGAAGTGTAACTAATTTGATTACATGATACTATTAATTCATTATTCTTAGATGTATCAGATGTGTTTAGAGGAGCTTAACAATTTTAATGGATTGATGTCGTCACTGGAGATCTTTCAGTGCCACTTTATATATAGGCAGTACCAGATAGAGATGTTCTGATGTATGTGTGTATATATCTGTATGTGTGTGTGTATATCTATCTATCTATATAGATAATATATATATATATATATATATATATATCTGTTCTAACACACCTGAGTCTAATGCTCTGCTTGTCATCAAGCAGCTGAAGCTTGTCAGGGTTTTAATAATCTTTAGACTCAGGTGTGTTAGAGCAGGGAGAAACCTAAAACACTGGTCCTCAAGTAAAAGACGACGTAAAAGACCACATCAGCAAATCCTCACGTTGGAGTCATATTATAGATATGTACACTTACACACCAGCTGTTCAAATCTCCATCTTTTCTAACCTGTGACCTCTCGTTTCAGTGGTCGGAGAGAACGCCCCTCCCATCCCTGACTCAAACATGGGGAGCCGCATGTTACAGAGCATGGGATGGAACCCGGGGATGGGCCTGGGTCCAGAGGGCAGGGGCATCACTGAGCCCATCCGGGCCACACAGAGACCCAAAGGGACAGGTCTAGGTTTCAACTGAACACCACCTGGTTTCTGGATCCTGAAGCCGAAGCAGACAGGGACAACACTGCCCCAAGAGCTACAAGGAGTGAGGGAGATGAAGTGCTGCACGCGGTGATGAAAGATTAATAACGGTCCAGAATAATCCAGGCATGTGAGTCATAAGAAGGGAAGGAATGAGGCTTCAGAAACTTTCCCATATTGGGGAAACTGCAAGAAGCCTGGGATATCCACACAGATATGACACGTGAAAGTGAATGAAACTGAGCAGGAGAACACGCAAACATGTCCTCTCAAGAACCTCCATGTTGGAGAAAATGAACGACATCGACATCTCACAGTTACTGTGTTAAGCTGGCATGCTGCCCTCAGCCCTGTTACCTCATATGCCTCAAACCTGGGGTAATGATGACCGTATACTGAGCCAATGATGAGCGTGGTTAGTTTTCAATCAGTGGTATCGGTTAGTCAATCAACGATAAAATGGTTTTGTCTGATATTGCACAAGAATTTTGGAATCAAAGACTATTTGAACAGACCATACCTCGAGATTCATTTCGGGTTCCTATTTAAGTTAATGAAGTAAGGGGTACACTGTATGGATGCCTGTTGGAATATCTGGATCCTTTTTTTAACCATCTATTTTATTGTTCATTAATTCATCAGAATAATTTTATCCATCCAAAAAGAAACAAAAAAAAAGACAAATGAAACCCAATTTCCTCTTCATTTAGCATCACGATGTATGCATGTGCAGCTGTGGCTGCTGCAGGTTCTGCTGATTTTTTACTAAGAAAACATGTGAAGTAAAGTCTTGCCTACAACTGTCCTATTTTACGAAGGTTTAGGTATTTTATCCTGACACGTTTGTACCGCAGACGCTAGCCTACCATAGCCATACTCGGTGACTTCACATGCAGTTTACGACCAAATGGCTATATGATTGTCGGGTTAAAAGCATTTCATTGTCTCTGCACAAGCTTGAAAATGCCAGAGAAAGAGAGAGAATTAATAACTGTAGCTCTTTTCAATGTTTTCAAATGTTGAAGGAAATGAAGGAATATTGCTGTCATAATACACAAAGGTCCTACATATGTTTTGTTTCACAGGGGTTTTTACTTAGATTAGCCTGATTGGAGCTTTTCTCTGTGGTTGAGGTCTAATCAGGCGGAAGTGAAAACACCTGTGTGACTGCGCAGGTTCTTTAAGTATAATAGAGGGAGCTACTAAATACAATGTTTTAATTAATTTTAGACCCATTGTCATTTACTGAACTGTGATATTGTTTCTTGTGTTTATTTAGAGTATACTGGGTAATATAGCCTACCTTCATCCATAGATTGTTCTGAATACATATTAAATGCAGGTAGAGAGATTAAGATCTAGAAAGTCAAATTAAGATTAAAAAAAAAAGAAAATGTGCCAGAAGTTGTACTGTAACAATGTTTGTTTCCTCTACTTGTTGTAACCATTGAGGCCTGGGCCCTGACATGTCAGTGAGAGAAAAACAAGCATTAAACTCAACCCCCCACCACAGCGACTTCCTGGTTGATCCAAAAACTGCAGTTCTCTGAGTGTCCACTAGGAGAAGTTTGCAAAGTAGAGCAGTTTCTCATTGACCCCCATGTTAAAGAGGCTGTTTTCACAGCATAATTAAACCTGTTTAAGGCCTGGTACAAAAAACATTCTAGTCTGTATGTGTAGGTCAAAATCTTCTCCTCCAACACTGAGGAGGGTGTGTCTTTTTTTGTACCAGGCTAGTTTTTATTTTATTGAAGGTTAAAGTTTATGAATAGTTAGGGGCACGGCCTCTTGAGTGACAGTTAGCCCTTGGCCCTCACTTCTCCAAGGTATACGTCAGCCAGATGGCCGTATCTCCCTCCACCAGACGTCACATACATGCCCTTTTTTGGTAAAAGGGAATGAGGCGGAGTCAAAGTCTGACAAGATGGTGACTCCCGTCGGCGAGGACGATTGGATCAAGTTGACAGCGGCTACATCCATTTTTTTTATACAGTCTTTGATTAAACTCAGAGACTGTTATCAATCCCACCCGTCATCAGGGAGATTTAAACCAACCACAGCTATCCTGGTCAAGTAATAGTCCCCTGTAAAACCACACTTTAGCTCATGCACAAATTAAACAAATGTGTTTATTTTGGAGCTTCTGAGGCTCTTGTACTTTTGGGTGCAGCCAAGGCTTTTTCCTCTTGTCTTGTTTCTTATTGGCCAATATTGATGAACTCAGAAGATCACAATTAAAATTTGTGATTTATCCTGAAATGTTATTTTTTATTGTTCAGAATTAGATAGAATATCCGCTGAGGCTATACCGCTGCTGTACTTACATGTTTTTTAATTAACCAAGGCACTTCAACAAAAACTTTTAATATTGTTATTATTATAACTTTTATTTAACCAGGAGAAACCCAATGAATTGAATGGCTTTTCCAAGGGAACCCTGGCCAAGACAGGGAGCAGCACAGTTACAACACATAGTTACAAACAACACAAGAACAAAATCTATAGAATAGAAATAGGCAACACAATTTACAATACATCATATCATTTACAAATAAAAGTAAAGGTGACATTTTTGCAACTAAGACCAGAATCAATGCACTAAGTTTTAAGTCATTCTGAAGCTAATTCCATGTTGAGGGTGCAAAGAAAAGTGAAAAAACAGCAAAATTAGAGAACACTTTCAGATCCCTCCCAGTTATTGGTGTTAATCTGGCACCTGGTGACAATTAACGTAATTGTTGGACACCCTATTTATCTGGCAGCTCTCCTTGTTACTTTGTAAGATGTCAGCTGCTCTAAGGTGATTGAAACCCTGAGACAGCAGGTTGTCCAGATGAAGGCCAAAGGGATGACCTCAGAGAGAGGATGGTGTTCCAAGTCTGTGATTTCAAGAATATTGAGGTTTTACAAGCACACCCATTCATTTAAGTCCCTCAAAAAGGCCGGTCATCCATGTAAAAAAAACACTGCAGCTGGAGTTGCTCACCATTTCATTTCTGAACAGGGCAAGGATCTGCCTCGGCATGCAGTGTCTCGTCGTTTAAGACTTTTTTGACTGAAAACCCACGGTTACCAAACCTTTGCTGAGGACAGAGGAGAACTGGTCCAGAGTGCACTTCAATGATGAGAGGACGTTCAATTTATTTGTGTCTGGGGAAAGCCTAAACCCAAAATGTGTACAGAAGTCAGTTAAATTTGGAGGAGAAAGTGTCATGGTTTGGGGGATGTTTTCTGCAGCAGGAGTTGGGCCTCTTGTACAGCTATGTGGCAGGGTGAATGCAAATGTTTATGTGAACCTCCTTCAGCAACATGCAACACCTCCACTACAATTGTCTCCCATCAGCTGCAATTTTCATGCAAGACAATGTCCCCTGTCACACTGCAAAGCGTGTTACACAGTTCCTTGAAGCTAAGAATACTGAAACAATGAAATGGCCAGCCCAGAGTCCTGTCCAGTTTATACAGCTGCCAACAGACACATTTTCCGCTTCAGTGTGTCTTTGATCCCCCATCAAACCTGTTGAAGTATATTTCAAGTCCAGTGGTGGTGAAGCTGATTCATGGCTGTACGTCAACATTTGAGAGCCTCATGACATCCACTGATTAAACACAAACTGGGGGAACTTTCTAGTCTTAATCGACAGCACGTGCACAAACACGCTCGCAGCTCAACTGTCATAAGAACATGCCCTCTAAATATTTCCAACTCTATCAACACATGCATCACATTCACATGCTGACTCAACATTGCTGAAATATGATGCTCTCTCTGTCTCCCTCCCTCCTTCTTTTCCCCCTCTCTCTCGCTTCTTTACAAGGCTGCAATAGAAATCCCTCCTCTGTATCTATGGGAATACAGGAGCGCTGTGTGTCCTCTACCCTCCCCTCTACTCACCACCTCCCTCTGCATATAAGGGAACGCTGGTTGCCCCCCCACCCCCCTCACCCCTCTTCTCTTAGACACACTTTCTGTCTGACACACTCTCTCAGGACTCCCCTGTGAGCGAGCTAGGCAGGCAGGTAGGTAGGTAGGTAAACTCAGCACTGGATCGCTGAGAGAGGGAAGGAGAGAGAGGGAGAGGGGAATGTGTGTGTGTGTGTGTGTGTGTGTGTGTGTGCTGCTGCATCGCTGAGCTACAGAGACCGGAGGCGAGGAGAGCTGGAGCGTTTGTCCTTGAGACTGACTGACTGACTGCAGCTGTAGAGCGGAGGACCAGCCATCCAGCCAGTGGATGAAACTGACAGTAAGTGCTCAGCAAAAGCAATAAGATGAGCGAATGGGAAGAAGTAGACGCAGGCGTCTTTTAATTGCAGCAAATGGAGCAATGTGTTTTTGTTCTTGTCTGCTTAGAAACAGTCCAGTGTGGTGTTTACAGAGGTGGGAACAATATGTATATGTGTGTGTGTGTGTGTGTGTGTGTGCGCGAGAGAGAGAGAGAGAGACACCAGGTAAAGGTCTATTCTTGCTCCCAGGTGAACTCATCTCTCAGGCTTTTTATTGGCTCCGATCAATACTTGCTTTCAGCCTATGTAAGACTTTGTAAGCAGTTCAATTGCAATTGTTCATCTGTGTTTGTGTGTGTGTGTGTCTGTTTGTGTGTGTGTGTGTGCGTGTGTGGCGTCAAGAAAGATGTCAACACAACATAACTGTACATCTCTTCAGCGCCTCTCCTCCTCTTCACCGCTTCTGTTGACAGATCAATAGTTATGCATCTATAATTGGAAGTCATCATTTATGGGCGACCCTCCAAAGCAACTCATTATCATGTGTAATCTTGCAGAAAATTACATTTTGACCAGTGTACCTTGGCATGGCACAGGAACCAGTGGACTGTGCTGAGGCAGGCAGAAGGATGACCGGAAAGTGTTTTGTTTTTTTTACTTTACAAGAGCACCCCAAAACCTGGAGAGGGGTTGTGTAGGGTAAGGGAGGGCAGAGCCACGAGGCAACGGCCCTGGTGTCACATTTTTACCCGAAAGCAAGGAAATCCCAGCAGTGCCCCCCGGGTGTATCTGTATGATCAGATGAGGAAGGACAGGAAGGAAAGAACGGATGGTGACGCAGTGTGAAGGATTAGAAAGAAGGAGGGAAGGAGGTGATGGAAACCAGAGAAAGAGAGACGAGTACTGGCATTAGCTCTGGTGTGAGACAGTGTCGTGGAATGAGACTGGCTCACCTGTGGAGCTCCTGACAGAAAGTGTTAGACCACATTAGACGGGTGACTAGATGGATGGAGAGATAAAAAGAAAGCCAGAAGGGCGAATTCATAAAGCTGGGGTAGATGTTTTAAAAAAAAAACTTAAAAAAAACAACTAACATGACCGGATAGCTCTTCTGTGTATGTCTGTGTTAATTTGTTTATTGTAGACATGCTGACAAATGAGCCAGAGGGCTAAATTTACCACCTGTGGAGATAAGTGATATGATGAGATACACCGTGTGCTGGTTTTTGTGTGTGTGTATAATAGTTCCTGACATCAGCAGTAGGTGTGTGGTGCTGCTGACTCCCAGGATTTTATGTGTGTGTTGGGCCCGCACTCGCGGCTCCTCACCTGAGACATGTCTGGGAACCAGGTGTGTGTGTGTGTGTGTGTGTGTGTGTGTCTGTGTCTGTGTCTGTGTGTCTGTGTGTGTGTACCACCACACAAAGATGTGTATAAACCACGTCTGTTCAAGTTAAGTAAAGTCAATTTTATTTTAGAATTATTTGAATCCTTTACTTAAGTAAAATTACCAATACCACAATGTAAAAATACTCTGATACAAGTAAAAGTCATGCATTTAAATTTCCCATATTATGCTTATTTTCAGGTTTGTATTTTTAACGCCTGTCTCTTTAAGAAGCCCTCCTGAAAAAGCCCAGTCTGCTCTGATTGGTCAGAGTTCCCTGGTCTTCTGCTTCTGTGCTCTCGGAGTCTCTGCACCGTCATTGCAGCCAAGGAATGACTGTAACAGCACTGTAGCGTCACCTCCTACATACAGTATATACCTGTATAGTATAGTTGTGACATCACAACTGAACTGAAGTCCTTACGGCTCGTTTAAGTTTCTGATACAGGCTGTTTGCATTTCTCCATGGATTGACTGTTTTGATACTTCAACAGTATTCACATAGAACCTCAACCTGCTTTATATTAATAATCAAAAAAGACATGGAAATATCACTGTTTACAAAATGGGACCTTTAAATTCTAAAGTATCTGAAGTAATACTATGTACTGCAGAAAAAAGGCTCCTATTGATCATGTGTGGTGCTATATTATATAGGACTGTTAATTCTGATCTAATCATGTGTAAGCAGAATTTTACTGTCGCAGCTGTAAAGGTGGAGCTGCTTCGGGCACAGTTAAGTGGTTTTGTACAGTGGTTTCCAACCTAGGGGTCAGGATGAATCTCAGGGTCCAAAAATACAAAAGGGAAGAGCAAAAGAGAAGGGATCCCGCTCTCAGGATGGACAAACATGCATTAGATGTCGTACGTACAGAGTAGACAGAAAATGATATCATTAAAAACCAGAGTGACAATATTAGGTTAATAAAGTGCAAACGTAGATGAAACACATGGATTAGAGAAGCCCTGGACCTCAAACCACCTCCTGCCCCGGAAACACCTGGAACACAAACAACAGGTGGACTCAAGACTCAAGGACGACATTAACACACTTCTTTCCCTCTCTGAGTCTAAACATGCTGGGAAACAAAGGCAGGTCAACTAAGGCTAATGAGGTGGAGACCAGAGACTGACCGGCAAATCCAATACAGGTTGTTGAGAATATGAAGCTTCGGTAATCCACATTATGTTGTTAGGATAGGCTCGGTTACATAATCGCCCTAAGAACCACCTGATGGGTACCTGCCAGAAGACAGCATGGCATGATGACTGGTGAGGGGGAAACAATGAAATGTACTCGACTCCATAATCCGGGTAAACTTCAGTCACGTTAAAAACCCATTAGAGTCCTAAACAGTGCTTTTAAACAATCAGCCCTTATCAGGTTTGTGGTCAGAATGAAGGCTGCTGTGAATGTCAAAGAAATATGTCCACTAGGGGGCAGTCCAGCCAAGTTATTAAGGGAAATCAGATGTAAGTGCCTGCAATTCTAGAGTGTTTCTGTGCATTTGGGTCTCAAATATTCATAAAATGATCCTAAATTAGCCCTAATGAAATCCTGTCTGCCCGAATGCCTTCCTGTGCATATATGTTTCTCAGCACTGACTCACTTCCTCCCCAGTGGGACCGTAAGATGTCCAGATAAGTGAAAACCGTTTAAAGACCATTGCGGCAGCAGGTCCCAGTAGCTCTTAGTGACATTTCTATGGTTACGTTGCTTTAAGCTTCTCCCGGAGGCTTTCTAAGGTTTCTGAATGTGTGTGTGTGTGTGACCTCTGATCCCTGTACAGTGCGCTCCAGATCAATACGATGAATCTGATCCTGTTCCAATCTGTCACTCAATCCATCATTTTATGCATCATTTCCGTCCCACCCATCTATTTAAAGACACCAGACGGTACAGCATGCGATCAGAACAAAGCTCTTTTATTACTATATCATATTTCTCTCGATTTCGCTCATATTTTTCTTTTTTCTTCTACGATTTCTTCCTTTTCTCTTTGTCTACATTTACTTCCTCATCCCCCCTAACTCCTTTTGTAAACCACTGACGTGTCTGAGAGGTACTGTGTTGCTGCAGTGAGACAATGCTGTTTGCACACAGTGTCAATAGTCTTTCCCTCTGTCTCTATAATTGATGGATGACTGTGAGTCAGGCATAAACTAAGCAGATTACACTCACTAGATCTGAGCGCTGATGCTAATGTATGGGTGTGTGTGTGTGTGTGTTTGTGTGTGTGTGTGTGTGTGTGTGTGTGTGTGTGTGTTGGGGGTTGCAGTTGCAGAGTGACTGTCCAGTTTTGGAAGTCAATCCGACAGCTGTCCCCGGAGGCTGACTTTTGTTGGCTGTGAGTTTAGGGATGAGGAGAAAGGGGTGAACACACACATGAAAACACACACACACACACACACACACACACACGCTCATGCAAAGGGTGTCTGCTTCACTCGTACTTTTGCTTTTCTTCAGAGAAAACGGGATGCATCTGGTTTGTGGGGGTCAATAGCTGGCAGCTGTGCTCTCTGTTACAGGCAGCGTCCCTCCGGAACAGCTATTGAACTCCTGTCTTGGGTTCAGCCTCAGTGGTGTAAAAACATTTTTGATGTTTAACTGCAGCCGTGCGTGTTTCTTTTTATTTACTGCATCGAGCCTGTTTCCATTTCTTGTTATTTCTGGATTGTGCTTTGTTTCATGTCCTGTTTACTTGTCATTTATCTTCTGGTTTTGTCATTTTTGTCACGTGTTTTTTTTTACAAGCCCCGTAGGTTTTTATCTCATCTGAATTGTACAACCTGCCCCTTTGTCCCTTTTTATTTTTTAGCTAAATACATTTTTGACATCCAGGAGGTTTCAGATGGTGTTCTCTTAAACACCTATAGCCCGACTGATACCCAGTAGGCGGCTTGTTTAATTTCAAAAGGGGGGATGGAATTGGTTTGTATCATTCACCTGTGACTTTCCACAACTCTTATTAAATGACAAATCTGTCTGCTACTTCTGCAACACCAATCAGTGGGTTGCAGCGTTTAAACTGGCTCAGCTAACTTGGAACCTCGACTGAGGTGATACTAAAAAGGTACCAGGTGATATCCACAACTTTTGTTAATGGAAAACCAATAAAAGAGCAAAACAAGTAGAGCAGAACTTTACCTTGCAGTAGAAACACGGCATCATGCTGCTGATATTTCAAAGCCGGGATCGGGGCCGTAGATTTTAAAACACTTGCACAAACCTCGGTAAGAGAAAAGATCTATAAGTCAGGAAGACTAAACTAACAACTAACAAGGGGGTTGGCAAGGTAATGTTCCGCATGCTCACCATCTTAGTTTAGCGTGTTAACATGCTAACATTTGCTAATTTGCGCTAAACGCAAAGTACAGCAGAGGGTATTTACAACCAGAGTACTGGACAAATTCAAATCTTGACTTGATTGACACTAAATGAAAAGATAAGGGATCACCAAAGTTATTACGATTCACCATGGACCGGATCATCGACAGACCGGCAATGCCATCCCTGGAGCCACGGCTAAAATTTTAAAGATCATTTGACTCCCCTATCATTATTTTCAGGCCTAATCTGAATTCATGAGTGCAACTTCTTTTCAGTCTGTAACCTTTTTATTTACATTACCTCAAACGACGTCCACCTTTGACACAAAGCCACTGCAAAGTGAAACAAAAAGCTTTTGTACAGTGGTACACAGTAATGATTCAATTATCAGAAAGAATAAACTACTCAGGGGCATTCGAGCCTTCAAGTGGTTCGCTCGACGCCACTCTGGCTTGACTCAAGGTTGCCTTACTATTGTTATGGTGCGTCTCAAGACCACTCAGCCGGTGCCAAGGAAAATATCAACCGCAGATAAAATTATTAATCGCAAGTTTTGATTTCAGCCCCAACATACGAAAAACTCTTCAGCTCTCTTTGGGCAAATAAAGAATCCATTGATGGCAGCTGCCAAACTAAGAGCTGCTGAGCGATAAGAGCCACTTTGCTTTAACGTCAACATCCAGTTTCCTAGATGGTTTATAAAAGATAACTTTTCAGTGTAGATAATGTTTTATGTGATACATTAACTTGAGGAGATTTGATACGATAGTGGCACTCAGTGTCTGGCTTTTTGTGTTTTATGGTTGAGATAAAATTATGTACCATTAGAAATCACACTCTTTATCTTTTATGGGTTTTTATACGTGCTCTCTCCTTTGTGTTCGCATGCGCTTGCATTCGTATTGGTTTGTTCACACGTGTTGCGTATGTAGCTGCTGTATTTCTGTTGGAGAGCTGTTTCATGTGGTGCGTAATGAGATAAGGCCCACTCCATGCAGTCTGCTGTCTGGCCTTTATCTGAGCAACAGATTAGCGCAGGTGATTTCATTCCTGTGGAGGTTGGTCAGGCTCAGCTCAGAGCACGAGCGCAACGTCCTGTCGACGAGAGGGGAAGAGACAGGACTGACATGAAAAGAGCAGGAATTCTGAGGGTTTACATGCACCAAACTCTCTTTGACATCTAGCATTTTTGCTGCTACAATATTATTACCTCCACCAGGCATAAGCCTTTAGGGGATCATGTGTCGTGTGCGTGTGTGTTTATCCTACTCTGTCTGCAGCTAATCTCACAAACTACTGGGCCTATATGCCTTGAATCTTTTGTGCACATTTGTTACTGTATGCTGTAACTTTTCGTGGTTGCAGCACGCAATTTTTGTGACATTATTTAAGGTAACCAACGTACGCATGTGATGCAATTATAACCATGCCAATCAATGCTCTTTTTCTAACCCTAACCAAGCAGTTTTGTAGCCTAAGCTTCAGTTGTTCCATTTCACAATGGTAAATCCGTGATCACTGCGATCACCTTTTTAAAACTGTCATCATGTGGCCATGGCAAAAGGCATTTCTGACTATGACTACAAATGACATACATAGAAAAGTTGGGTCTCATTTTGAACCTGAGCCTCTGCAGATTTATTCCATGTAATATATTAAAGTTATTTGGCAAGCATTCACACTGTGGCCTGACCTCAGGGTGTACCGTCATGATTTGAATTTGACTGCACGACTTCTCAACAAGGCTGAGACGTATAGACCTTCCCAACGGCATTCCATTGCTAGGCAACAGCCTTGTTCCTTGTTAACTTCCTGTCAGTTGATGCCATTCACATACACTGCAACAGGAAATAAACAAGGACAGATTTAGAATGTTTATATATGCATTTTTGAAGAGGTCTATATCTATGTGTATCTCCACACAACCAAACACACTGTAAGGCTGATTCTGCATAAAGAGGGAACATTGTTGACATAGATTCTGACAGACAGACCCGACCTGGGCATCTGTCTTTTAAGTGGATTAGGACGTAGTGACAACAGGTTGCATAAGACTCCTCTAGCCCCGAGCACCTTATTGTAACTTCACTCTCACTGGAGAAATGACAGTATTCAATATGAGCTGAACAAAGGCGTTATCTTATAGTTACTGGATTCTCATCTTATCAAATCAAATCTATCAAATCAGAGAAAATTGTAGAACTTAAAGTAGCACTTTATGTGATCAAAAATAGACCCTTATTATATATTATAAGTTAACTGACTGATCTATATACCTGCAACACCAGATATATGGAATGGTACACAAATAACATAAGAAAGTGGACACAGGAAAATGTAACAGTGAAAAGTTTTACATTTAATTTTACATTTAATTCCATTTTCCTGTGTGGTGACGTTTCTCTCGATCACACTATATCTGGTTGAACCTGTGAACCCTTTTTTCCACGCCGAGCACTACTTGCTTACTGTACCTCCCATTTTGGCTGCACGTGTGTGATGTCGGCGGAAGGTCAAAAGCATCACATTAGGCACATAGCCATAGCTGATTAGATCCAATAAAAGTCCTGCAGCGGTAAGTCAGTTAAGGCTCAGTTACAAACTGCGGTAATGTGGGAAGATGCTGATTTTATTTTAGACTTGACATTGACTATAAAAGTGTAGATTTTGTAGGAAATTATTCAGCTCATTATTCCAAACCTTTGGTGCATAACAACAAAAAAAAAAACTGCTTCATCGGACTTCTTGTAAGTCACTTGTGGTGCAATGAGCAAGGTAGCATCAAATGACCTACGGTGACTGTTAGGAGCATATTAAGATCAGCAATCAAAGAAGGTGTGAAGGTGCTAAACCATTTAAAAACAACTCAAACGATTTTAAAATCTATCCTCGGGTGATTGCATACCCTCTAACACTGTCATAAAAAAACAAAATCTACTGGCGTGAATGAGACAAATCGCTGTCCACGCTCCCATATAAAGAGCTAAAATCTAAAACATCCTCTCTGTTGTCATATCCACCTGCCCCAGTGAGAGGTTGACTCTCATTGGCCGAGAGGACAGCCAATCAGCTGCCAGCTCAGCGTTCAAGGAGGGGGGAAGGCCATTCAAATGGTTTGGCTGAGTATTCATGGGGCCAGCTCTGCTAGGAGACCCTTGTCACACACACAGACACACACACACAGACACAGGCTAGTCACAACAGTCAGGACTTCAAAGGCAGCCAGCGGGCCAGTCGGAGAGAAGTGTGAGTGACAGGAAGACAGACACAGAAAACAATGAGAGGAGCTGAGAGTGTGATACCACAGTGAAGAGGGCAGTAGATGGAGTTTGGAGGCAAAGCGAAGGGAAAGTGACAAACAGTGAGTGCAGTGAGTGATAGGGTTTATAAAGATCTGCAGAGGAGAGGGAGAAAATAGATAAAGAGAAGGAGAGCAGGCGGACAGAAGCAGATATCCATTTTACTCCTTTTCAGAGCATGGTGGCAGAGATCACATGGATTTAGTCGACCTCTACCTCCCAGAGTGCTTCACCTACCACTCTGACACAGAGTAAGTACTTTCACCCCACAGCATGACTGCACAGAGCATGAGGAGTATGCACACGTGTAATGGCAAACTGAGCTACAATTGTGTGACATAAGATTCTTTAAGATGTCTGATTTTGGGACATTGTGTATGTGTGTGTGTGTGTGTGTGTGTGTTTATGACAGATAGTATGCACTAAGGTGTCAAGATACCAGCATTTTAAACTTTATTCAATGCTAGAATATATATATATATATAGAAAGATATTCAATACCTCCATGGCACACAATATAGGATACTTTCTTACTTTTACTTAACAAACCTGAACACTGTGCTGGTTCTGAAAAAACAAAAGTCACTGAAGACATGTTTTGTGTTTCTTCCTTGGGTTCAAAATCTTATTGTAGATTTTAAGATTTATAGCTGTGGTACTTTCAATAGGCATCGTTTTAAAACATGTGGTGTCAATACTTTTGACAACCTTTCTATGCCCCGGGAGCTTTTGATGTTCACGCTGATTTGAATGCTCCCGAGAGTCAGTTTCATTCATCTGTGCGCTTTAATTAAAACGTATTCAAATGATCAAGGACGTCGAGCGTCGGAGGAGTCCATCACATCAAGTGTGATGGAGAAAGCATAACACAACTGGTTAAAGTATTTGCAGGACACAAATTCAACATCCCCACTATACCCTCTACCCTGTCAGAAAAAAAACGATGTTACATTTACAATATTTGCTCATTCACTCCTTACATTTTACAGTCTCATTGGTTCTGTTAGAAAAATGCAAATATGTCACAATAACATTTAAATCATCCTTATGTTTGGCACTTGTCTTCCTTTAAATTAAGCTGGTGCCATTAATTACCAATGTCGGGTTGCAGTCTTTTCTAGTTCTTGCGGAATTTAATCGGATGATTATTTTCTCGAGTGCTTTAATTAATCGTGTAGTCTATGAAATAGTAATTAACGTTCAGCTCGCCTTCCTAAAGCCTGAGATGAAGTCTTAAAATTGCCTGTTTTGTCCAACGGTCAAGACCCAAAGATGTTCAGTTTATCATAGAAAACAGAGAAGATTTCGTCTATGGAAGTAGAGATAGTTTGGCATTTTTGCTTAAAAATGTATCAAACTATTAATCAGTGATCGAAACAGTTACTGAATACTTTTCCTGTTGACTAATCCTTTCAGCTCAGTTGCGGTGTATTAGGAATGATTTGCGTAAAAACCCGTAAAAATGTAAAATCCTCTGTGTTTTGGGGGAGTTTCGAAGAACATTCCCCAGGTTTGTGAAGGTTTGTTTGCGTTGCTTACGTCTTCCATTGTCCAGTTTGTTTGTTGATAGTGAGGGTGAGTAGGTAAGAGAACAGTCGGGGTCATCCAAAGGCTGTAGAAAAATCTTCCCGACGTGCGCAAAGCAGCTGAGAGCCTGTGAAAAGATGTGTGAAGCAGCTGTTTGATTACCATTTTGATTGCCTTTCTTTTCTGTAATCCTAAAAAAAAATAATCATGTTCATTATCATCACTGTGGTGCTTTTATCTGCGGCTGTGGCATAATCACTGTGCTCTGAGAAAAACCTCTCAGCAAGCATTTTGGGCAATGAAAGCAACATTCCCTACCAGAGGAAGATGTGTTAGGGAGACAGACGGACCAAAATAAGACATATGGACGTACAGGTCGTCTGATTGCTGGCGACAGAAACAACCAGATAAGGAATGAGGAGAAAAGGCAGCGATGGCGGCAGATGATCCCCTGCGTGGCACGCTATCCTTGTATGCAGAGCCTGCAGGTCCAAAGCTCCAACTACAGGCACCTCATCTCCTTGCTAACAGCTTCGTCCAAAGCCTGACTAAGGCTCTTACGGCTGGCTTGGGGTGCCACTGATCCCTACTCATCTCCTACTGGCTCATTAGTTAAAAAAAAAAAAAAAAACACTACTGAGACCCCACTGACCTATATAACTGCTCCTCGGGGTTGGGTTAGGGCTAAGAGGTTAGTCAGTATTTATGTTTTCTTGTGATATTGCAGGGAGAATATCTGTCGCCTTGCATTTTACTTCCCCATCCCCTTGGCCTGTGGATTTGCCTCCATTTTCTTGACATTTCTCGGTCACTTTTCTCTCCTGTATTTCCTTCCCTCTCTCTGTTTTCTCCTCTCACTCTCCTTCCCTCCCCTCCCTCCTTCATCCACCAGGTCAGTGTCTGCATTGTGACTCCGCTCATTTGAAAGTGAGTGTTGCCTTCTCTCTTTTCTTCCAACACATTCCCCCCTCCCAGGTTAATGAGCCACAGGACTGCCCCTTTCTTTCTGTCCCTTCCCGGCTTTTTCACACTCCCTCTATCTGTCTGACTCTCTTGTAATTTCCTCCCGCCTCTCTTCTTCTCCTCTCTTTCTGTCTGCTTGTCGTTTCACGCTGAATTTTGGCCTTTGTTGCCAAGGTGCAATTAGAGTTGTTTTGGTTGCTGGGACACAAAGGGGTAAGGTACGATAACTTTGAATCCCCATTGACACACACACACACCCTCTCTGATTTATCCCCGCTGCATGCCGCTCTACGAGCTCCACCAACCGTCTTTTGATGGGCTTTTATGTGGAGTTGTAGATTAGTAATCTGTCAGAGTGAATATTACATCACATCTGATCACCCCCACTCTAATGCCATTTCATTATGGCAAGTCCCCCTCCTCCTCCACCTCCTCTTCGTCCCCGTGATGCATTATAATGGCAAAAGCACAAAGTATATCTCATTCTGTACCTGTCAGAGACTTGACACAGCAATATGGACGCCGGTGATGGATAGCCGATAAGTAAACCAGTGAGTCACGTTAAAAGCAAACTGAAATCTCTTCACTGTACGGTTTTTATAGTCTTCAAAGTGGATTGGAGAGGTGAGGAATGGGGGTGTGGGGGGTGTCTTGTTCATTGGTTATTGAGGTAAACTTTGGGGGCTCAGACAAGAGTCGGGTATTGTTTCAACGCTAGTGCCGATATGTTGCCTGAGTTTCAGCACACTGACAACTGAACAACTCAGCCAGTTCAAAATAGTTCACAATAGCCGAGTCTAACAAGGCACGAGACAAAGACAAGTGCAAGACTGCAAAAAAGGTGGACTTGAGACAGAGACTGGACTCAAGAACTACAGGCCTGCTCTCAGAGCAAGTGCCCCTGAAGTAAGTCCGTACGAGGTAAAAATCCTCGTACAGAGGAGGTCAGGGTGTTGGTTGAGTCAAACAAATACAGGACTTTCAACCAGGACTTATTTTGACCCCACTCGAAATCTTTTCCTAACCCTAACCAAGTGTTTTTGTTGCGTAATCTTAACCAAGTAGTTTTATTTGAATTCGCAGTGTTACCCATGCATTGCCTATGTTTAAAACAACGAGTCTAGTGGGGTGTCACAGTTTGACACGCAGGGCTAGCCGGTGCGTTGACAAGTGACGCCAAGGGGTCGGGACTAAACGGCCGTATTTGACAATTTGGGAAGAGAACGGGTTGCTTGTGGAAGGTTTTTCCAGCCGTAGAGGTTTTCAATTGAACAAGTGACAAAATTAGCAGCTAGCTGGTGAACACCGCGCAGCATTTAGCAACTCAAGAGACAGATTGTTCTTTCAGGAGTTGGTGGAGAAAAGAACAGAGCTAAAAGCAGAGTTAACAATGGGTTAACATTTGTCAGACGACCAAAGACACAACTCCAAATAGATGATAATGCCGTTCTGTGTCTACTCTGTAGAAAGACAAATGCTTGCTAGCAAGTTCACCCTGTTACCTTTATTAGGGGAAAATATGCCACTTGTTACACTGCCCATAAGTGATGAAAATATAGCCCCGCTTAAGACAGCAGACGCTATGATTAAGTTGCTGCACCTGCTTTGTTTTCTTATAGAGAAGTCTCCTTTTGACTTTTTTTTTTAACTTGTTGTCAGTCTGTTTCTTACTGTGTGTCTATATGTCTGTCTTTGTGGGTTTGTAGAGCGGTCAATAGTGCGTGCCCATGGTTTACTCTGGAGGTGGTTAAACGTAGCCAGTCTTTTTGCCTACCAAATGACTTGTGGCCAAGCGGACAATGATTTACATGGCAGGAAACAGACTGACTTGGACATCCACTTCACCAGGCCAAGATTAGAGTGGTAGAGATGTACAGCTGTGTGTGCGTGTGTGTGTGAGAGAGAGAGAGAGTGTGTGTGTTCCTCCGCATATGGAAGCCACAGAGAGTGAGGTAGCAGTGGTCTTTTTAAAGTTGGCCTGGCGACAAACAGTTGCATGCCAGTATGTGTCAGGGTGTTTATGAAGACACTTGCTTTAAAATGTGTCTGTAAGTGTGTGTGTGTGTGTGTGTGCCCGTGTGTGTGTTTGTGTGGAGGGAGC
Source organism: Echiichthys vipera (assembly GCF_963691815.1). Lineage (NCBI taxonomy): Eukaryota > Metazoa > Chordata > Actinopteri > Perciformes > Trachinidae > Echiichthys > Echiichthys vipera. Next base: position 19,606,981 of record NC_139844.1, read on the forward strand.
TTGAACGTGTTCCAGTGCACATGAATTGTGAAGTGTGTGTAGGGAAGCCGGAGCCTGTCTATGGTTTTTATTTTTACATCTACACATGAACGTCTGACGCCACGATGTGAGTGTTTTTTTTTTTTGGGAAGTGTGTGAGTGTGTGTGTGTGAGAGAGTGTGTGAGTGTGTGTGTGTGTGTGTGTGTGTGAGCGCAGATCACATGCCTGTGTGCCTAGTGTACACCTCAGCTGGTTTCAGATGCTTTTTTCTTCTCGCTGTGGTGACAGAGGGCCTGTTGTGGTCACATCTCCATCCAATAATAAAGTAATGATACACACTTTTATATGCAGGCAGAGGAAGATTTATTTTAAGCCGTTATACTGTAAAGTATTCTGGAAGCATTCATAGAAAGTACCCCTGAAAGTACAGCAGTGCTATGACAGAAGAATGTCTCCGTCTGAATTGTTTAGAAAATATTTAAAGGAGACATGCTCATTTTCTGTTTCATACCTGTAACTGGGGTTTCTACTGGAACATGTTTACATGCTTTAATGTAAAAAAACCCACATTTTATTACTCATATTGTCTGTTTAAATATACGTGTATTCAGCCTCTGTCTGAAACGCTCTGTGTTAGTTACTGTTACTTACTTTAGTTACTTAAGCTCTCTTCCTGAAAAAGCCCAAAGTCAGCTTTGATTGGTCAGTGTTTTGGGTCTTCTGCATCTGTGCTCTCGGTCTCTCTGCACAGTCACTGCAGCCGGGGAATGACTGTAACGCCACGGTAGCTGCCCTTTCTACCTAAATGTCATATAGTTGTGACATCACAACAGTACAGAAGTCCTGTCTCCCTGTTTATAGACGCAGTTTCTGAATATGGGCTGTGTACATTTCTCCGTGGATTGATTGTTCGGATACTTTTACAGTATTTATATAGCACCTCAACCTGCTTTATAATAATAATAAAAATTATGGAAATCTCAATTTTTACAATATGGGATCTTTAAATAATTAGAAACAGAAAGAGCAGAGCATGTTGTTGTTTAAACCATTGTAGTGGTTTTAGGGTTGACTTCCCATGCGCAATACACACAAACATTTGATCTCAGTTATTGCATTACAAAGCAGCTGTTCTCTCAATGGATTATTTCAATAGCACCTTTTTTTTAAACATTACCTAATAATAAGAAAAAGCTGATCAGTGTTGTAACAACCTTTCAACTGCTGTAGGCGGGTATGATGAGTAATTGAGAGACACAAAGAGACAATAGAGAGAGAGAGAAAAAAATACTAAAGGTAATAGAAATAGAAAGACGGCTGTGTTTGGATTGAACATAATGGCGATGATGAAGCGGATGATTGCTGGCTTGGCTATTTCCCTACGTTTGCTTAAGCAATCTTCTTCTTTAAAAACAAAGCAGTGTAAATGGACAGCAACTTTGCATATGTGGGAAATCCCAAACGGCTGGTTTAGATAAGACTGGAATGGATGGATGCATGAATGAAAGGGATGTGGGGATGGAGAGGTGGAGATTGGGAGACTAACAAGGGGGGAAAAAGGATGTTTATATCAGGAGCTTTCAGGACATTTTTAGCTCTGTATATGGTTTGAAAATACATACATTAATCCATAACTTAAAGGTAATTATTTTTCCAAGCTGCTTAGTATATTATTACTATCTGTGTAAATGATGCCTGACTTAATAAAACTGCCCGCTCATTAATATTTATCACAAGACCAAGGTGACTCCTTATATAAAAGCTGACCTGAGAATCAAATCTTGCACTTGCATCATGAATATGTATTACAATAAGGTGTCATATATATATATATATATATATATATATATATATATATATATATATATATATATTTATATATAATAATGTTTCTCCTTTCTCTTTGTTTTCTTTCTTACAGACATCTGGGCAGGATGTCAGTGAGGGGCTTGGACCCCACCTGTCCCTCCACTATAAAGCGTGAGCCCTCCAGCCCCAGCCCCAGCTCTCAGGGCGACATCAGCCCGGCCCAACCCAGTCCTGGAAGCTCTTCCTCGGACACAAACTCCAGCTACGGGGCCCTGATCAAGGGCCATCACATTCACACCAATGGGCTGGAATCGCCAGGCCTTTATGGTCACACAGCGGGGTTGGCCAACAATGGAGGAGCAAATAGGTTGGTGTATGCATTACTCTGTCCCTTATTTTGTGTGTGTCACTCCACTTCAGATGTTGTGCTATTACTATCTGAGCGTATTCATTTTCATTGTTCCTATTCTCTTCTCCTTCTCTTCCTCCCTCCCACCTGCATTCAGGAGGTTTGTGGAAGAAGAAAGCCAAGTGAAGTGTGAATTCATGCTGGGCTCCGTGGCCAAGCGTGTGTGTCTGGTGTGCGGCGATGTTGCCTCAGGCTACCACTATGGTGTCGCCTCCTGTGAAGCCTGCAAGGCCTTCTTCAAGAGGACCATCCAGGGTAAGAGAGACACGCAATTATACACACATTTAGGCATGGGTTTCATGCTCACACTTAGTAACAGAATTTATTGTGCATGGCTGATAATGCCTTCCGGCATCATATAAACCTGTTTTACTAGCAACATGGTGCAGATGCAGCCGTGTGTTTTGGTATAAACAAACCCTGATCAGTTGAGTCTCAGCTTCCACCTCCTGCCTGTGACTGCAGAAAGGCTTTAAATAAAGACTTGTTTGCAAACAGCTGATATGCGTTTAACAGTGCATCGTGTATATAGTCAACATGTTTGCGTTCAGGCTTTAAAGCCTCAGATAACATATGGTGCTGAATGTGCACGTGTTCGCTTTACCCCTGGAAAGCCATTACTGGCAAGAGGCAGTAGCATGCAGTTTGGGTGTTTTAAAAGGATTGTCCTGTGCTCTGTGGGCTCGCGGCCCAGGTCGAGGAACCGGGCAGGCTGCGATGTGTTTAGGCCTCTAGAAGTTGGCTACTGCAGATGGGTTCAGAGGGCAAACCGGATGAACGGCTGTCAGATCAACCGAGGAGATCTGATGTCTGGCTCATCAGATACTTCCTATTTCTGATTGAGGGTGGCAGCTGAGAGCGTCTGCAACTGGCTGAACGCCATCAGGCTTAACACACACATTTGGCTGCCATGGCTATTACTCCCAATTAGGCGTTGGGATGTGGGAACATTTTTTTTTGTTGCTGTGTGATTGCACTGATTGTGAGTGAAAGTCATGGTAAAAATTAAGGATTCTTTTGAATATGCGTTTTACAAACAGCAAGATATAATGTTAATTCTAAATAATTTAAAGGTCCCCTGATTTCACACATGGAGATCAGTTTACTCGTCACAAGGAGGACTTCACACCCTGTAAAAACTATTCATTGTGATTGTGATTGCGATGTCATCAGGTTTTTCTCAGTTTTTATTTGAGATTACACATTCATAACAGAAGGCCTGAGGCACAAAAACTAGAGGTGTAGAGTTTAAAAGATGTGAGAATTTTACCTCGCAAGGACAGTCAAATGAAAGTTCAGTTGCATTATGGGTTGGATCCTGAGTTTTGGAGCTAATAGTCAGGATGTCTCTGCATCTACTGCTTTAATAATCACTATTATTCTTTTAATCTGTCTCTTGTGTCTGCCCCCAACTTTATTAAAGTACAACCCTAAAATGCTGGAGTACGCCTTTAAGAATTTGTGCTGTGACATGTTTTAGTGAAAGTGTAACATTTTTCGCATGATAACTGTGAATCCCAATATGAGAATGTCGTCAGAATGAAATGAAGACAGGATGAAAAAAAATATTGATTTATTGCTTCACTGCGACCTGTTTTTAAAAAAAATGATGTTTTATCTTCCTCTTCTCTCCTCCAGGTAACATTGAATACAGCTGCCCAGCGTCCAATGAATGTGAAATCACCAAGAGAAGAAGGAAATCCTGTCAGGCCTGTCGATTTCTGAAATGTCTGTCCGTGGGCATGTTGAGAGAAGGTCAGCTATAGACTAAAAAACACTTTCCGGCCTCGGGTCAAAACATTGTTTGAGTGGCTTTTTCTGGGATTGATCGGTTGCTAGTCTTGGCAGAAGTTCAAACCTCATCCTTTATGCGGTTGAGACAGAGAAAAAGCACCGGAGAGCGAAGGCTAACACAAGTCTGACTGCAATTTCTATGTTGTGCATTCTTGGGAACAATACCCTGATTGCCAGCTGAGATTCTCTAAAAGTCTCACCTGATAAACTGGCGACAGCATGTACTGTTCTGTAGACTCCAGTGAAACCTAAAACCTTTGACAGTTAAACTTCAGCTCCTTCATGCCAGCTGTGATGTGTGTGTAGGTCTGTGTGTGTGTAGTAAACACAGGGCAGGAACAATACATAGTGTCTTTAAGGGGGAGGAGAGGGCTGCTAAATGTTCAGTTGTGTCACTCTTTGCTTCACCAGTGTTCCTCCAAAATAGCTTCTGGAAATCTGCCAGTGTGTGTGTTTAACACTGCGGCAGCCATGGAGCGAGTCGTTGCTAGGGGCACCTGGAACGAAACTTTACAAAAATAGAAAAAGTTTTGAGATACATTTCTAAGTTGGGTAATTCATTGAATGAGAATTGGGCGATTGATCTAACGAACCCAGCGTAAAGCATTGTGCTGGACAGTAAAGTTTTCTGAATTACAGACACAGCCTTGCTATAGTGTATTTATACCCACCCACAGAATCAAATAAGGTTGAATGAATAAAAAATACACCAAATAATTTTCAGCCAAGTTAATTTATTTTCGACTGTACGGTGGAAAACGTATGCTCACATCTATGGACAGAGAGCGATGACATGTATACATACTGTGACAGCGGTCAGGTGCTCCTTTGGTCTGACCGTGTGCCTGTCTGGTGACATATTGTTGTCCAGATTTAGAAGTGACTCCAAAAGGAAAACATTAGCAACCTCCTACTGTACCGACCACTTGCTGCGCGCTGTGCGGGGCCAAGAGATGATAGTAAAGAGGGGAGAGCAGATAAAACATGCATGCACACGTGTGTGTGTGTGTGTGTGTGTGTGTAGTGGCTACAATTTTAGGACCGTGGGATAGTAAATGTAAAGATTAAGCATTTAGGCATACACCATTTAATTTATTAAAGAGTTATAAAAAGAGGAAAGAGGGGAGAAAAAGATTGCTTTGCGCTCCCTTATAGTCAGTTAGCAGCTTGTTAGCTTGGTCGCTAACGGTACAATAAGTCACACAGCTTATTAAAGAAAACATATTTGTCGACCCCTGTCTATAAACTGTGCTTCCCTTGTGAAGCAGTTTATACTCTGACACAGGAGGTAAAATTAAAGTGGATGGCATGACACAGCAAGCTATGTTAGCTCACTCCATTTAAGACTGTCGCTAACACTCAGCTGAATGCGTTTGCGGCTAACTGCTCTTAAATTTGAACTTGAAAAATTGATTCAGATGCTAAATTTCGCCATTTGAGATGCTGGTGCGATCAGGCCTTTATACAATGCTGCATGATTGCCGAGTTTATTTGGTAGATAAAATGAAAGTTAACCATAAAATTGTAAGGACATTCTATAGGCCGAAGGACCGCACACACCGTTTCATTACCGTCATTTTGGGTGCACTCACTTTTGGTTTTACCTCCACATAAAGTGACAATGCAGCTAAATTGTTGACTTGTTTACAGCCCTTGTGATTGTGATGTGACTTTAGGGATGTCACCATATCCCCTGATCTCAGCAGTTACTATCATAATTATAATGTAACTATAACCAATAGAAAAAGTGGCTGAAATCATGAAAATAAGATCCCAGTTGTGATTAGGGATGCACAGACTTTAATATAACATACCGATATATAATACCGATATCGAAGTCGATACCAATACTGATAATTAGGCTTTGGATATCGGCTGTTATTAAGTCAGGATCCAATACTAGTCTCTAATTAATAAGCTGTAGCTTTATTGTGTGGAAGTGACTTGGAGGATTCTTTATGAGACAACATCAGGCTCCACTTACACATTACTTTCCTAACTTTGTAAAACAACATGTAACAAATAATTACATAGACATGAATTCACTGAACTGTTATTTTTTCATTTGAATAATAAATAATAATACGATATATAATTGAATCTAATATATCAGCCCCATTGTCTACATCAAGCTACAGCATCCCCGATCCAACTATTTAAGTAGGTATTGGCCAGATATCTGATGATCCCAGTTGTAATAAACTGGAATGATCCTTTAATCCCACCTACTCCTGTCCAAACACACCACAGCATCTGTTTATTGCTGCTGTGCGTTCCTAAATATGTGTGAGTGTGTGTGTGTGTGTGTGTGTGTGTGTGTGTGTGTGTGTGTGTGTGTGTGTGTGTGTGTGTGTGTGTGTGTGTGTGTGTGTGTGTGTGTGTGTGTGTGTGAGTTATGGATACACAGAATTATAGCATCTTTACACGCGTATCAGTTTGTGTATACGAGTTTGTTTAAACACGTCAGCCTGCACTCACATTTATGAACACACACCTCTGCTGTGTTTTGTGGGTGAGTGTGTGTCCGCCATTTTTCTAAATTAGCTGCTTTTAATAGGGTACGGGCATCGACAGCATCCCAGTCCACCTCTCAAAACCCCCTCTTCTCTTGCCACCCCCTTTTGCTTTCCCTCCCCCCTCGTAAATTCCTCCAGATGCCTTGTGGGATTCCTGGACCTCCGTGAAATGCGAACTGCCCCTCATAACTCCCGTCGTAAGCGCCCTCGTAACGCGCTTCATCGTGTCTCGTAATGCCCCTCTTCCCCGGAGAGGCCGCAGTAAAGGCCGAGACAGAGGAGCTGTGAGGTTTAATGGGGAGACTCAGAGCCGTATTAAATACACAGCTAAAAGACATATAGACCCCGTGCAGGATTTGATTAAGCCGTGTTTAGCTCTCGATACTACAGTTCGCTGTCACTTCTAAGGGCAGTAAATACGCATAGGTTGGCAAAATGTTCGGACCATTTTCAAAAGGCAGTTTATCATACAGATGTTTTTTTTTAATGGTGCAACAATACCTCTGTAAAGTACGTTTGTCTCTGCCTGAAGTTATTTGGTCTCAGGTGTGTTAATCCTGCTTTGTTAATATGAATCCTGACACATTTAACAGACCAGATAGACTGTGTGTTCTTTTCATTTTCCACATCTTTTTCACTTGAGAAGCATTGAGCGGGGAATGTAATGCCACAGTGGCGTTGTGGATGTTCCTCACAACATCTGAGAAGTGCGGGATTGTTTATACTGAACACATGCTGGTGGCAGGACTGATGGAGGCGTCGGGGGACGGGGGATGGTAACCTGGATCCGTCTGGATCAGTGGCCGGGTGTCCGTTTTCTTGATGCCGCTGCGCCGTGCGCCTTTTGGGAACCTGTAAAGCCTCCCGTGTGAAGATCGAGACACCCTCAAAAGAAGGCAGAGTGATGAAAGCGGCAAAAAATAGATCAATGTCTGAGTAGCCCGTGTTTATCGAACTCTGATGGGCTGTACAGAAGAACAGGGAGGAGGTGTGTGCGCCTGTTATCCACCAAAGCTATTCTTGGCCTTTTGGTTGTCAGCACATTCCACTGTGAAGAGTTACACTTAGCTCTAATGTGTGTGTGTTTGGATAACTGTCAGATCGGAGCCCAAACAAGCAAATATACCCGTATAAAACACACTTTTTCCGACATATCCAGTGACCAAAGTCGTTTAGTTTGGCGTTTGCGTTCGCGTTAAATCCGACGCACAAGTAAGCGTCCTCTTCCCTCATCTCTCATCTCTCGCCTCAGAGTGGCACCTGCCAAGTGCCCAGGATAATCCACACTATTTGCCCCTCATGACATCACAAGGGGGTCAGGGGGCACTGAGTTTGCCCTACAAATCTCTTCTTTAATTCCCCACTCGTCTTCTCGAGTACGAGTTCTTCACTTCTTCCTGTCAACCCCAAAACTGCCTGCTCACATTTTACCCATATTATCATCATGGGACTAAATGTGATGCTCAAAAGTATGACTATATGATCTAAAATCTATATCATGAAAAGTTGACACATTTTTTAAAATTACATGGTCTGTTCTCTCAACTTGATCCAATCGTCCTCGTCTACGGGAGCCGCCATCTTGTCAGACTTTGACTCCGCCTTGTTTCATCTTACCAAAAAAGGGCATTGATGTGACGTTGGGGGGAGGGAGATACGTCGATCTGGCTGACGTTTACCTCAGAGGAGAAGTGAGGGCCAGTGGCTAACTGTGCTGTGAAATACGCCCTGTTTAACATGGGGCTCAATGAGAAATTGCTCTTTTATGAAACCTGCCCCTAGTGGACACTCAACAAACTGCAATTTTTGGCACTTCCATATTGAATCAACCAGGAAGCCGCTGTGGTTAGTTTACATGAGTCCACTTCAAACTAATCAGTAGAGTTTAGAGAAAAGCTCAAATAGACAAATCCCTCATGAGATATATTCCAAACTGTTCTAACTTTCTCAGACAAGGTCAGATCAAGATTGAGAAAATATGTTCTACAGTACTAGGGCGTGAGGTTGGTAGGGATTTTACAGCTTCTTTCTGTCAGAGCCTTCAAATGTAGGAAGTAAGCGGTCGTACAAAATCTGAGCACGATATTTCATTGTAGTCTTGTACTCAGCAAAGGTCACAGGCCGCATTCTTGCACTGTCGCTTTGTTATGAGTGGTCCCGTCTCCATCTTACCCATCTCTGTTCATGCTAATAAAGCAGAAATTCGATAAAAATTGTTCCTAATGGCTTGAATATAAAACGACACGCAATAGCGTTACAAACCAATGATGCAAGAAACACACTTTACATGCCTGATTAAGAGGACGTTGTGTTATTTAATGTGGATGTTCATGCACGCTCTCCATAAATATCTAAGAATAAGTACAGGACGCAGCAGGCTCAAAGGGATGAAGTGTCACTGTGAGGTGTCAAGTGGGCAAATAATACCCTCAGGGTGCCATTATAGATCTATTCAGGGTCACTATGGCCATTTACACTGTGTAGACCAGGTAACCCAACACCACAACTGAAGCTTCCCTGAGTCACGTTCACACATTCGCTGGACACATTTTCTTTAGAGATACACCGGGTGACTACTCTCACATGCACACACACACACACACACACACAATGGTCTAATATCCCCATCAACGTGGTGACAAGGTGATTACAACGCTCATGAAGATGAGCAGTTGTCATCGGCTGCTCTGGAGTTCTCGCGTGTCCTGTTACAGGATGCGTGCCGCTGTGCCAGCATTAGACATGTTCCGTTCATGTGTCCTCTGGGTCGTTGTGACACCGAGGCAGATGACGGGTGACATCATGATGGTCGACGGTCGGTCGATGGTTCAACGCGAAGCCTCTTTCTGATCACCCGATTGAACTGCAGTCCGCGTTCAGAGTCACTGCACAGGCATTACTCTTTTCATCAATGCTAATGAAATACATTGAATTCATCTGGTAACTTTTGGATCTCTTTTTTTTAAGATCAACAGAATTTCCAAACTAATGCATTAATATTATACTTTATTTCAACAAATGTACTCACATTTTGCTCAAGATCCCTTTTTAAAACCATTAAATCAAACCAGAAGTTCATTTATTCAATATTTGAAATGTCAAAATTGTATTATTAGAGGTTTTTTTCAAATAAGAAGCAACATTTTTTGGTTTTAGTCGCCACTGTGTGCACAAGATTGCTGGATTAATACTGTATATAATAAAAATTGTTATTATTAAAGATAGTTTGACTTGTTGCTGGTCATGGGGGAATTGTCGGGTCTCTGTAAATCATAAAAGACTCAGTAAGCGAGTGTGGTCTAGACCTACTCTATATGTAAAGTGTCTTGAGATAACTTTTGTTATGATTTGGCACTATAAATTAAATTGAATTGAACTTTGTGTCCATATGTATCCAGGGTGTGTGAGTGAATTTAACCTGTAAGTGACATTTAGAGCGTTACACCAAACATTTAATATCCTGGTGTTTTGGTTTCCGCAGGTGTGCGTCTGGACCGGGTTCGAGGCGGCAGACAGAAGTACAAGAGGAGAATAGACGCCGAGAACAGCCCGTATCTGCACCCTCAGAATGCCTTGCCTCAGAAAAAGACGTGTAAGTGTGAGAGGCTCCAGTTTTATCCGTACTGTCTGCTCTCTGTGACGCCGTCTGTCATAACGCTCAATCATTTTTATAGCTTGTATTTGCTAATGAGTTGGCATTAGTCAACGCCAACTGTTGTGCTGGAAGTGAGACGTGGGGAGCTTTGAATGGCTCTAATGAACTACGTTGCCCTTCTGTGAAAACCGTGTGTGTCCAAAACTTCCTGAACTAGAAATAACATCACAATTTTCAGCTTTTTTTTCTCCAAATAATCCTGTGGGGTTTCGAATGCTTTAATTAGCTTTAGAAGTATCCACGATGAAACACTTCATCCCTTTTGATTCAACATCATCAAATTTGGAGATACATGGTTTTCAATAAAATCAATGATGATGAATAAATAGAGGTGGTTATGTTAATAACAAAGTTGTGTTTTTTACTCTCTGCATCTCTCAGTCATCGTTGGTGGTGCGGTAGAAAACAAGGTGGTGTCCCTGCTGCTGGTGGCCGAGCCGGAGGGCATCTTCGCCATGCCGGACCCTACTGTACCCGAGAGCGACATCAAGGCTCTGACCACGCTGTGCGACCTGGCCGACAGAGAGCTGGTGGTCAACATCGGCTGGGCCAAACACATCCCAGGTACAAGGGCGGTCAGTTAAGCCGGGCAGTTGTTTGCCCTCACACTGCGCCACACACATTAGCTCACATTAAGTCTATAATCAGATCAGAGGAGATTGTTTTGACTTGTGGTTGCCAAGATGCCCAGAGGAGAGAGGGCATGTTGGCACGACTGTGTGTTATCTGTCAGTCATCCTCTGCGTGTGTGTGTGTGTGTGCGTGCGTGCGTGTGTGTGTGTGCGCCATGCCCTTGCTGACCAATGTGCGTGTTCCCAATATATCAACCAGATGATCAGTGGCCACCTGGAAGTTTTAATTCATTTCCTGGACCGCTGTCGACTCTGAATTACGGAAATCCTCCCGACACTTGGAACACACTTAACTTCTCCTCTGACACAGGAACAGCAGAGAGGATGTTCAGAGGGGTTTTTTCTTCGGATGAGAGGATGGAAAGGAGAGGGGAAGTGCATTCCAGCAGCTTAGCAGGATTAAAACGCAGGCATGCATCTATGTCGACGGTTGTAATTGTATGCGACGGCAACAGTGGTTTGCAGGTCTGCTTTTGATACTTGGAGACATTTGCAACTCTCACAAATGAAAAAAAATGACATTCTGAAGCCCCTGCCACCCTTGGTTATAAGCTGCTCTGAATTAACAAACTAATTTCTTCTTTCCCCTCACGTCCGTAAAGCTATTCAGTTTGCAAACGGCGTAAAACAGAGAAAAGCAGCACATTAATCACATTTAAAAAATCTGGGAGAAGAGAGATGTTGGCAAAAATGACTGCAATGATTAATCAGTTGTCAAACAAGCCTGGTCTGCCAGTGGATCAGCCGTTCCTCAGGAATGCATTTTATATTCTAGCACAGATCCCGAAGTTTCCAACAGCGATAGATTAACCAATAATGAAATAAATCATTATTCCATCTTATATAGGTAACATCAGATCTCGATAATGTGTATATATAACGATATAGCATGTTTTCAGGTAATACAATAACTAAATAGTCATGATAAAGCCTGTTTTTGTATACTCCTGTGTGAGTATTTTCTCATTCTTTCAAGAACTTTGGTGGAAAACGAACACAACGTACAAGGATCAGAATGCACAGTGTGGTCCAAATGACGTAAATATTGCCGCAGTTCGGCCACTGGTTTTTCGCAATTGTAATAGAGACGATATAGAAAAATAGGGATATATTTCTCTCGCCGTTACAAACCCAGGAAAATCCTCAGGAATGCATTTTATATTCTAGCACAGATCCCGAAGTTTCCAACAGCGATAGATTAACCATAATGAAATAAATCATTATTCCATCTTATATAGGTAACATCAGATCTCGATAACGATTTTTCGCAATTGTAATAGAAACGATATAGAAAAATATATATGATCATTTTGAGGATATATTTCTCTCTTCTATCGCCTGCATGTGAGAGAAGGACTTAATCTGCTCACACATGTGAAACCATGGGTTATGCATCCAGTTAATGTTAATTTCATGACACTGTGTGGTATTTGATGTAAACTTTGATTATAGAACCAAAACTGCAATTTTCATGATACTCCCTCAGATATTTCAGACGACATTTTTTGAGAAGTTTTGAGTTCTTGTTATAGTCAGTTTAGACAACGTAATTGTGTATCACAAAATCCCGTCATGATTTCTTCATCGTACCGATTCCTTTGAACGAAAATGTTCCTACTGAATTATCGCCCAGCCCTACTAGGACAAATTATTATCTCTCCTGATTTCTGTTCTGTTGTGTTTTCTTATCGTCTAACTGAAGCCCCGACTGCTTTATCAGCCATGGTTATCCACACCCAAAACATCACCATGGAAACACCTGGGCTTTTTGTTGATGCCCAATCTCTGAAATGCTTACAAAACAAACAAAGCAGGTGTGTGTGTGTGTGTGTGTGTGTGTGTGTGTGCTGTCTCAACCATATTTGTCATTGTGTTTCTTCCTACAAAGTCCACATGAAGCAGCCATTTGATCATTTGTTGGTGTTTGGTGTCCCTCAGTATTTCATTGTTCTGTTAGAACCCCCCCCCCCCCCCCCCCCCCCCCCCACACACACACACACACACTTCGCCCCCAGGCTGTTGCTGTCTGCCTCTTTTCTCCCGTTGTCGGCTCTTTACTGTCAGCGCACGAGACAGAAGGAGCCCGACTGATGGGTGTATTTGTAGCTCTTTGCCAGTGGAGGGGTTTGCTGGGGGAGTGCCTGTACACACAGCAGATACCCACCTGAGGGGAGAGAGACACAGGGAAAGTTATGTATTCATCCAACTGTCAAGCTCATTTTACTTGAAGTTATGAAATGTCACTAAAAACTAAATAAAATGAAACTAAGACACACTTCCAATCGGACGAGTTGAGGCAAATAAATAGGCTTCTTGCATTGAACAACTCACGTCAATTTCAAAAAGAGGAGAGGATTTTTAAAGACCTGATCAGTAGCAGGTTGTTACTGTTCATTACAGAGAGTTAGACAAGTAGATCAATACCACTCATGTCTACACGATAAATGTAAAGCTGGAGCCAGCAGCTGGTTAGCTTAGCTTAGCATAAAGACTGTATAACAGGAGGAACATAAGATTTGTTTTTTCGCTGGACTTTGTCACAGTGAAGATTTCAGTAAATTACTGCTTTGGAAATGGTGGTAGGTGGATTTTGTTAAGGACAGAGCCTGGCAACAAGAAGCGACTGTTCAGTATAAACAACATGGCGACTTCCACAGAAGAGATGAGCGCACTTTTTTCTATTGGATCCTTCTGTTGGAATACTGACCGGGCACCTGAGATTGTGCCTTTTATCTGTAAATTTGCGTTACACAAAAGGCAAATATCCTTTCTTTTATTTGGTTGATTGTGCCCGTATGTTGGTGATAGACAGATAGTTTATCCAATCAGCAACCAGTATTTCCGCCCCTTCACAAAAGATCTCCAAACGAGAGTTCCCAGATGGATGTGCTGAGCAATGCAAATTATGCGAATCCATCCATCTGGTGGAGTCAGGTTCCTTTTACACTACTTGTCGCATTCACCCATTCACACAGACTGTCAACATCCAATCTGATCATTCAAACCACATTCATACGATTGGGGTTTCAGTGTCTTGCCTGAGGACACTTCGACATTCGGACCGGAGGAGATGGAGATCAAACCGCCGATCTTCAGAATCTGCTCTCTGAGTCGCAGCCGCCCCAAACATTCACTGGCTTTACCTGCACAAATGCTAAAATTAGCTTTCCTCTGTTTGTAATATACTTATTACTATTCTGAGAATAAAAGTTTGGGCCTTACAAACATTTATTCATAAGGATAAATTAATTGGATTTCTTTGTTTTGGCAGACAAAATGACACTGCTGCCTGAAAACATTGCCCTTCCAGTAGAATTTTTGCTTTTCCAATTAAAAAAAACAGAGATAACAGCAGAAAGACAGAGACAGAGAGGCAGAGGAAGAGAAAAAGGATGAAAAAAAGATAAAGAAGAGAGATAGAAATGGAAAAAAGCGAGAGTGACTGGAGTTGAGATGACGGAGATCATGAGACAGAAGACAAAATGAAAGGAAGGGACAATAGCATCATTCAACAAACAGATTGAGGAGCTTTTTGAGACCGAGGCAGCTCAACTGACAGGAGATAAAAAAGGAAAGGTAGATAGAAGAGACACGCATACAGAGAATGGATATTAAGAAAAAAGACGGCCCCCTCCCAGCAGCGTAATAGCCGTGTCACATCAGCTCTAGATGAGTGGCAGGCCACACGACCCCCATCGCTGGGAGAACCAGGGTCCTGGGCAAAGTGGCCTGGGCCATCTGAGTTCTTTGCCCAGGGGGAGGTGAGTGTGATGGGGCTACTGTCCTGGGTGCCCCCCCTCCTCCTCTGCGTCCACTCTTATCAGGCAGATTGATGATGATGTGGTCTGAAGACTGAGGGCCAGACTGGCAGATGAGCTGGCTAAAGACCAACCGCCCTCTTCGCTTTTGGCCTTTTTGGGTCTGTGCCGCAAGATGGCTGTTGAGTGTGTGTGTTAAAGATGACTGTGGTGTGACTGGCCGTGTGTCGCTATTGATACGACACAACCAACGCTGGCAAGAAATGTCAGCATTCCTTATTGCCCTCAGCGTCCTTTGCTTCGTCCCTTTAAAACCCACTCTTTTCTCTTTATTGAAGGTTTAACTGGTATTTTAAAATATATCAATATATATCAAATCAATTGCCTGAGATTTCATCACACAGCCCCAAACACACTCTGTTTCCCTGATCGATGGTCCGGTGCCAGAATACTGATCCCTATCGACCAATGAAATTGTGCACAGGCAGCGTTTCCAATCAATCAGGGAGCAATAGCGGGGGAACAGGCGCCACTGACATCCTCGGGGTGATTGTAAAGACCAGCGGATCCTGATAACAATCACCGATGGTGTCAAAAACACAAACGCCTCCCCCTCCACCCCTCGCTCTGTAAAATCATCTGTTTAATTACAGTAAACGTGTGTGTGAGCGTGTGTATGCGGGTTTATGCGGGGAACGTGAGCAGGTTTAATCATGCTCCTGTGGGGTGTAATTGTCAATCAAAGTGGGCGTGTTCCACAGAGTGTCGTTAAATTCACCCCCTATTCACTCCCTCTGTCCTTTGTCATGCCCTTTGCAATGTGGTCTTCTTACGAGGGAATCGGTATCATCATGATGATATTATTACACTGAATACAAATTATTATTAATGCTGGAATCAGTGGGATATTTAGATAGAAGCAGTAGGCTGAGGGAATTTGAATACCACCCAAGATGCAATTTAACTAAATGATTTAAAGGGGTACTGCAGCAATTTAGTATTGCCTTTTCAGAAAGTCGGGGGACTTGTGTGGAACGGATTAAAAGATGATTTTGTTGTTTGAGGCTGAAATATTCAGACTCTTGGGCGCTTCTTCAAAAATACTCAATCCTACAATTTCCACAATGCAACGTAAAAGCATTTTCATTAGGCCTGAAATGCCCACTTCTTTTTCTGTGAAATATTTGTAGTCTTGCACCCGATCCAAGATGACCATGATGACATCATTAGGGTCATTTCAGACGTTAGAAATCTCCCTCCAGAGCCACAGAAGACATTACACAATTCTTTTTTTTTACAGGCACTAATTAACATAGCAAATCAACTGGCCTTGATTCATAATGTGTCCCTATGTGGATTATCCCTTTAAAATGTTTCCTTTGCCCTCATCTCTCTAGGCTTCCCCTCCCTCTCTCTTGCTGACCAGATGAGTCTACTGCAGAGCGGCTGGATGGAGATTTTGATTCTTCGAGTCGTGTTCCGCTCGCTGGCCTTGGAGGACAAGCTGGTGTACGCCGAGGACTACATCATGGACGAGGAGCAGTCGAAGCTGGCCGGGCTGCTCGACCTTAACAACGCCATCCTGCAGCTGGTGAAGAAGTATAAAACCATGGGGCTGGAGAAGGAGGAGTTTGTGGTGCTCAAGGCTATTGCTCTCGCTAACTCAGGTATTAAGTTAGACACAGTCATAGATACCATGTATCTGCACAATTCGTAGCCAGTTGGGCCACAGATCATGTCCAGACTGAAATATCTCAACGGCTATTGGATCACTTGCCATGAAACTATGTGCACATTATGGTCCCCAAAGGATTTATGTCCAAATACCTGCAAAACATTTAATGCAATAAGTGCAATTTAATCTAAATCTAGAATGGTGTTTTCTGAAATTTTTGTTTTCTGAATTTCTTTCCATTTCTTTCCTTGGCGTACATTCATTCCTAAATTCCATCTCTTCTTATAGACTCCATGCAAATCGAGGACTCAGACGCAGTTCAGAGACTCCAGGATGTCCTTCACGGGGCCCTACAGGACTATGAGGCCACCCACCACCCCGAGGACCCCCGACGGGCCGGCAAACTGATCATGACCCTCCCTCTCCTCCGTCAGACGGCTGCTCGCGCTGTCCAGCACTTCTGCAGCATCAAACAGGACGGCCGCGTGCCCATGCACAAACTGTTCCTCGAACTGCTGGAGGCAAAAGCCTGACCCCGAACACAGACCTCGTCCTGATACCCCGGCGCGGGGTGGGGGATGGGGTGGGGGTGGGGGTGTTAGAGTGACAGGAAGTGAAGCATAATGGGCAAATGACGGGGTTTGACACCATGTATTTGTCCTACTCCCAGTTCGAATGGAGAAGTTTAATTTGCGTTTAGTGTCTTGACGAAGACGACATTGTCATCTCTGCTGTTGTGGCGCTCATTTTAGCGCGTTGACCTGCTTCGAAAGGTCGAAGGCGGACGGACAGACAGACAGAATCAAAGCAGAGGGAAGCGCCTTCTAGAGATATTTAAAGTAACATGCCAAAAGTAGAGCTTCTTTGTCAAAAGACCACCTGATACTTGAAGATCCTCGTGGATTATTTCATCCATCTTGAAGCCTGTTAATCTGCATTCTAGTGCATTTAGAGAGCCTTTTAATGATTTGACTTTGTTTGTCCTTTTTGTACAGAAAAAGGTAAATGTGTCCTAAGAGGTAAGTCTTGCCAAAGAGTAAAGACTCATACTATTAATACCAGCATATGTCCACAATAATATAACGTGGCCTGTAAGACATTCACGTAAACCTGCATCCCTGCTGTGTTGTGTACCGCAAAAAGTATCTATCTATCCACCACATTCACATTTAAATGATAAAAGGGAAGCTATTAAATCTCATTAAACAAAAGCCGGCCTCCTGATTTGAGCAGAAGATTTCAGGGAAAGAGTACTTACTGATCCGTAATACAATTGTACGACAGCAAAGTGATATTTATTTAAAAGTGACTCTGTTCGTTTGCTGTTTTTTATTTACTAACATGGCATTAATGAAGAGTAGATTAAAGCAGTTACAGTGGATAATAATTTTTTAAGAAGATTTTTAAATGATATCGTTGTATGATAATTTTTTACTAGCTTCTCTGCTACAGCACTGATACCTACTGTATGTATACCACATCATGAAATTCAAGGCAACATGATAATACTCGTACGTACTTGAAGACCATAATGTCGTAGAGTTGTTGTTAGACACGTAGATATAACTTTAACTATGTAAAAATGGCTGCCATACTGTATAATCTGGATTAAGGAGGCATTTGATGTCTCTTCTATGGTAGAAGTCTGTGTGTAGGATGAAAATTTGTGCACTACTTTTTCCTTTTAGCCATAAAGTTTTGGGGGGGGGGGGGGGGGGGGGGGGATAACCGGCGATGGCACTGCTAATCTGTTAGTGTGTTTTGTGTGAAGAGTAGTTCTATCAACAAAAAAAAATGTCTTTTTTCTGCACACATTAAATGAAGGGATGAGGCTCGGAAGGAAACTCAGTACAGTGAATAAAAAGTCTGCTTATTTTCCTCAAGGTACTGTGACGCTATGATGTGCATAATTTTTGTGATAAGATGACGGCAGCGATTCGCCGGCTTAAATGTATGTACTGTACGTTTTGCTGTATATACGTCATGTCTTATGCCAACAGAGATGTTTAAAGATGCAAATAAGCTTTGTTTGGATGAGCTGTGCCGTGCTAATTCATTCTCAGGTGGATTCTTGGGCAATAAAGATGATCCCCTTAATGCTAAGCTCACATCATTTGAGTGTCGTCTCTCTCAATAAAGGGAAGAAAGGCCGTGAAACAAATTCATTAAGAGCTGGTAAGTGGGTGCAGTCTATTCTGCGCAGTCTTACAATGGACTGTCATTTCTATGTAAGGGCCATTATGGCACATTTAGGCCATCAGAGCCCAGTTGGATGGAGATTTATAATTAACAGCTATAATGTAATGAAGTCTAACAGTGGCTCCAGGGGAGTGCTGGTCATCAGATGCCTGTTGAGGCTGATGGAAGCAGAAGCGGTCGACTCATTGCTCCGTCATACAGTCATCCTCCCTCTCAACATATAGTTAATAATATTTAGTATATATTATATATAATATTTTGGTCATACTTTGCTTCTGTACTTGTGAGCAGGGTTCATTAAAGTTGCAGTCGGCGACATTTTTCTGATCATAGTCAATGAAACCGCCACTATGCTCCGATAGAACAACATGAATCATCCGGTTTTAGAGAAGAAAAAGAGCCTCTACGTGCAGAGGCCCTGGAGGGGCCCTGGATTGGCCAGACTATTTGAATTTTTATAAATTTACTACGCTGGGGAAAAAAAACGTGCCTTCTATTAGAAACATTAGAAAAAAAAGTCACTGATTGGATAGATATGGGACACATTTCCCCAATCAGCTGCCATCATGTGGCGAGGTTCATAGGGTCAGTTTGGTTGTCAAATGATACGTTACTCACTGTTACTAGACAGTGATGCGGCAAAATGTCAGAAAGGAAATGTGATAGTGGAGCCTGAAAAAAGAAAAGCACAACGACTGAAAGAACAGTGGGACCGATATTTTTCAAGGTTGCGGACCCCTTCTTCTGTTCTAGTGGGCTTTTTTCTGATAAAGCTGATTAATAATGTGGGGGCCGCAATAAAGAGCAGCCTAGGGGCCCCTGACCACCTTAATCCGCCACCGTCTACGTGCTCCTAGAGCTTGTTGTTTTGTTTTGCAAAGATCGGCCGCCCCCGTATCAACCCGCCTCACACCACAGATCCCCCCCTTATGCATGTTACAGTATGACATGCCTCAAGCTAGGCATACGCTAAATGACATTAGCAATTGCTATCTATGAGTAAGTTAGCAAGCCTACATCCGTGTAGTGTACTCCATGCCATTTATCGTTAAGAGAAGACACGGGCACTGACAAGCACTCCATGGGAGAGAGCGGAGGAGCACGGTGGTAGAGGGGGACGGGCGTGAGAGTTGTAAACATTCAAAATTTGAACTCGAGCTGCCAGACTTTCTGACTACAGTTCAATAATTTATGAAGCATCCTGTAGCTTTATTTAATGATATATGAGCAAAAACACATGACAAAAATATGTTATAGCGTATTTATTAACACAAAGACAAAGCGGGTTTTAAACTGTTTGAATAAATATGTTCAAAACTCATGAAGACATATTCAACTTTCAGGTTCATCCTTGAAAAGAAGAAGATTTCTTCCGAGGCTTTCAGTTAATTAAATTATGTGTCATCATAAATACAGTCATCGTATCGCAAGTACTTTAATAATAAATATACTACATACATATTTACACACCAGTTAATTTCATTCACATGATGCTTCACATGAGCAGTTATAGACAGACACAGATATATGAAGACACATTTGAAATGGCCTCATAATTATATTATAGAATTTTACTTAATTAGTTTATTAACCAGTGTTGTAATGTAACTAAGAACTGTACGTACACATTTGAGGTACTTATACTTTACTTGAGTCTTTCTACATCTCCTCAAGAAACCATTGTACTCTTTACTCTCCTTCATTTATCTGACAGACTTCAGTCACTACTTACTTTACAAATTAAGATTTTTGCACACAAGACATATAAAGCTTATAAGATTTGATGGTTTGTTATAAATCAAACTACCCAACAATATACACACTGGAGATCAAAATTATAGATCAAACTATAAAAACTTGTTTTGTGTGCCAAGTGCATTGGTTGTTTAAACAAACATGCTAGTACAGTTGTATAGCCACAGCGGATATTCTATCAAATTCCAAACAATAAAAAAATAACAATATCTCAGAATGAATCAAGTATTTATGACTTGTTCTCTAATTTTGATCTCCAATGTAGACTGTAGACTAAGTACATTTCTTGATCATACTTTCATATTTTCAATGCAGGACTTCTAATTGTGGTATAAGTGGTGAGGTATTAGTGCTTTTACATAAGTAAAGGATCTGAATAGATCTTCCACCACTACTATTTATGCTACGTGAAACTATCTCACTTTTGAAAGATGAAATAACACTTTATTTTTTTGCTACTGAAAAGTGGAATTCATATGCAATAAAACACGCCCTTGCTCCATTTATTGCATTCAGGGTTTGTTTCCCTGCTGCAGACGTACTGGGACTGGTATGACCAGTAGCCCATGGTGCATAATGTCAGCTGACTTTAGACAATGCTGTGATAACACTGAGTGGGTTTTCTGACAGCTACACTATATGTATGTTACTATACTTTTCTATTCTATTCTAAAAAAATAAAAAAACAACCAAAAAACTGCAATGTCCCAGCTTGGGATCAATAAAGTATTTCTATTTTATTCTATTCTACGCATTTACAGTCTCCCCATAATGGGCCATAGTGAAGAAAGCTACATAGTCTCACTTTAATTCTTTAAGGGGTTAAAATAAAGCGTTGCTAATATTTCGTACAGCCATGTTCTACACCGCTCATTTTGAAAATGTAATTGTAAATTATTGCAATGATTAGCAACGCTCTGCCTTATTTAGACTGGTGATTGAACAAGCAGATATTTCGTGGGATTACATGCTTTCTGATTGAGTTCACAGTCGATAAAGGAAGTATCAACTGGAGAGACGTGCAGCTTTCAGTGACAATCAGTCACGATTGGTTCTGTAACACAAAGCGTGTGATCTTGTTTGTATTTACAAGGAGAGGGGACGAAATGAGAGGAGACAATGGCAGCAGGACCTGGAGAATAAAGATGGATGAATAGATAGAAAGGCAAATCAGGGGAAAATCCAAGGGAACCCATTTTTCCTTAATCCCCCCTGATCTGTCAGCAGAAGCTAAATAATCTCCCTATTTTCATGTGGTTCAAACTCACAGAGTGCACCGAGGGATTTGGAACAGGCTGGAGATGTTTCACCACATCAGCTGTCAGTAAGTGAGTTAGTGATCTTGAGTGATATATCCCTGTATGTCCCTCTCCTTAAATGAGTTAGTATGTGTCTAGCGAGCGTGTCGCCCAGACACCTTGGTGATGGATGAGGCCCTGAGGAGATGGGCTGTAAAAAAAGGCTGATTCTGGCACTCAAGGGTGAGATCACTTCCTCAATAAAAAAGCATTGTCCCGAATCATCACGCCAAGGTATGAATGCTGATTAGGGTATTAGACTGGGGAGAGCTCTTCTGTAAAAATAAATCAAATGAGCAGTTAGTTAATGCGGGGCCCCGTCTTATACAGAGTGGTGATGTCTGGAACTGGGGACCGATGGGTACAGATTCAAAGAAAGCGGTAAATAATCACTTAGTTTGGGTCAAATTATTATGTTGCATTCAAACATTAAGTCGTCCTGGTTGTGTTTCAGGAACTATATGTCTTAACACTGAGCTGGACCCTGCTGAGTTTCACCACAAAGTATAAAAATCCTGAAATGTCCGAACACAGTTTTTTAAAGGTGATGCCGTCCTTGAAAGAAAAAACCTGATGCAATGATTCTAATTGTCACGATTTCACCCACAAAAGTGTATTTTTGTTGTGATTAACACTGTTTTGTCTGTCGTGATCAAAACGACTTCTCTCTGACGGCCTTTGGAACTTTTTTATAAAGGACGTTGTTGCTACGACAGTGAACATCCCTTCACTGGATCAGGAGTTTGAGGAATTTGTCATAAAACTGAAATTAAATATAAATTGGAATGTGAGTTGCGGGATGCACTCAGTGATTTAAAACTCTTTCCCATTATCCACTCATTTCCGCCAAGAGTTTTTTTTTTTTCACAAGCTTACCGCATATCAAACATCTCAATCATAAAGATCGTCTCCAGACATGTTTTAAAGGGCCTCATGTTGTAAGAAATGAGATTTCCATGTTTCTTAAAAACGTATTCTAAAGCAGGTCAAGGTGCTCTTTCAATACTGTAAAGGCATCAAAACAGTCCATCCACAGAGAAATGCACACAACCTGGATTCAGAAACCTTTAAAAAGCCGTCTGGACTTCTGTGCAGTTGTGACGTCACAACTATACTACTGTATACGGTATAAAGGTAGAAGTGTACAGTCATTCCCCGGCTGCAATGATGGGAAAGAGTGCAGATGCGAAAGACCTGTGAACGCTGACCGATCAGAGCAGACTCTTTGAGGAAGGGGGCTTAAAGAGACAGGCGGTCACACGGTCCTATGAGAGAATAGCTCTTCGATAAACCCACTCTTTAAAGGTCACACCAGTGCAGTGAAATACGCTCCACGTTTTAAAAAGATACATTGAGTCGCACTGTTTTTAGTTTAGATTAGTTTAGATAGTTTATTTCGAATATGTGAAAAAACAAAATGATCATACATTATTGCATTAAGTCAAGAAAACTCATGGACATTGGACAATACAGGTAGTTTATAAAGACAGTATGAGAAGAAGAATGTGTTTTTAAACATTAAAGTAGGTAAATATGTTCTGTAGAAACCCAAAGTACATGTACGAACCTAAAAATGAGCATAATATGGGGTCTATAAGACATAAAAAGTACCACACCTTTGAAAAATACAGAATCTGCGTGAGTGCAAACAGTCATTCATTTCAAAAAGTTTCCTGCTCCTTTGCTGATTGTGTCACAAATCCTGCTCGTGTGAACGTGTCTTCAACTTTCAGGTGAGCGCAGAAGATGTGATGAATGTGAAACAGCCTTCTGGACATACATTATACTGCACACATGATTTGAGTGGGCTTACTTTAAATATTGAGTGCGAAAATACATCATATCATAATATAGTATCTGGAAGGCTCCATTGTCCAGTACACCATGGAGATCATGTTTAATTTATACGTTCTGAGGTAGAAGAAGAAAAAAACACAGGACCACAAATCATCCCAGGATCCCACCCCTGAGTTGCTCACATGTTGCGGCACTGCCACGAACACCGGGGCCAACTCTTACTAAATCTGCTGCGGTACCTCCTGCCTGTCATTCTCCATCATTCCTCCCAGACAACAGTACATGTACAGTTAGAGGTCACTTGAGGACGACAAGGAGGAAAGTGACTTTTTTTTGCGCATCGGTCCCTTCAGCTCCACTGTGCTGCTCTGTCTGGATGTGGAAGACAAAAGGGAGCGATTAGTTGGTGTATTTTTGACTATGTGTGCAACTGCAGTAACAGCTGGGGCAGAGGATAAGAGGCACTGCAGCTGTACACGCATAAATTGAGTTTCTTCTACTGACTCACTACACCGGACGCGCAGCAGCTTCAGCTTAGCGCCATCGTGTGGTTATACAAACCATTGCAAGGGAGATTATACATTCTGCTTTGAGCACTGAGGCACGCACGTTAAAAAAAGTCTGTGAAAGTTAGAGAGGGCTTTTAAAGGGGTCATTCACCCTAAAATTCTCAGTTGTTGCCCAGCTTTAAGGTTGAATCGTACCCATTGTTTTAGAATATTCACAACAAATAAGTTAATGTAACTTTAACAGGCATTTAACAAGAGTGAACACTGATCCTGCTACTATTATAATCTATAACCTTAGCTGTGCTTGTTTCTACTATTCTGCTGTATTAACTGCCATAACATATAAGTCATATTCACATTACTATAGATATTATTATAGTTACAGGAAGTGTGTCTGTCTCTGTCTTTGTGTCTGTCTTTGTCTCTCTCTGTCCATCTGTCCTTCTTTCTCTCTTTCTCTCTCCTTTTCTTCCTCCCCAACCGGTGCAGACAGATGTCCGTCCTCCACAGAGCTGGGTCTGTTCGTTCCTGTCTGTTATAGGGAAGGTTTTCGTTGCCACCGTACTCTATGGGGGAATTGTTGGGTCTATGTAAATCATAAATAAGTCATAGAGTGTGGTCTTTACCTACTCTGTAAAGTGTCCTGAGATAACTTTTGTTAGGATTTGGCACTGCAAATAAAATTGAGTTGAATTGAATTGATGGGACACGTATTTTCAGTCATTAGTGACAATTTCAGCATGTTTCATAAAAACCTGATTATACTGTAGCAACATTTCATATACATATGACTTTACGGTAATTAAAAGAGACTTGGTTGCATACAGAATGCAGAAGACCATTAGAGCTAAGACGTACAGTTGTGTTATTGTTTGAGAGAGAAAAGAGAGTGTTCTCCTCTTCGTTCACAGACAGACTCATTATAAAATGACTGAT
This sequence comes from Echiichthys vipera, assembly GCF_963691815.1. Taxonomy (NCBI): domain Eukaryota; kingdom Metazoa; phylum Chordata; class Actinopteri; order Perciformes; family Trachinidae; genus Echiichthys; species Echiichthys vipera. Next base: position 19,631,703 of record NC_139844.1, read on the forward strand.
TTTGCTAATGAGGTAATTAAGTTAATTAATGCATGAATCAGATAATGTTTTTAGCCGTTGTCACATATTATAAGGACCAGAATGATTTCAATGCGTACTCTTTAAATTCATTATATCACGTCTTTTTTTTCTGGTTTGTGCACAGACAAAAAAATGAATTATTATCAATGTGAACGCTCAGCTTGGAAGGGGACAAATTGCGGGGACAAGGCTGGCTTCACTTCTTATTATAACACCATAAAATTCTGGTTTTTGGCGGTTTCACCCTTTTGCAAATGCGTCTTTTTATGCAGCAGCATGCCGCCATGACATACAGTTTTACAGTAGACTGCAAATAATGCCGGACCAGTTCACACAGGACGTACATCAAACTGCTACCTATTGACTCTGGGAATGTCTGGCATATTATATGTTATATAATATAATAAGTTAACATTACACATACGGGGCTTATATAGTTATAAGAAATGACGCATGAACAATGTGCACCTGAGGATCAGAGAGGTAGGTAAAGATGTTCTAGTAGAAACCCAAAGTACAAGTATGAACCTGAAAATGAGCATAATATGGGGTCTATAAGACATACACCTTTGAAAAATACAAAATCTGTGTAAGTGCAAATAGTCATTCATTTCAAAAGTTTCCTGCTTCTTTGCTAATTGTGTCACAAATCCTGCTCGTATGAACGTGTCTTAAACTTTAGGGTGAGCTTTGAGCACTGAGGCACGTGCGTTTTTGAAAGTCTTTGAAAGTTAGAGAGGGCTTTTGAAAGAGTGATTCACCATAAAATGCTCATTTGTTGCCCAACTTTAGGTTATATAATATAATAGGTTAACATTACACATACGGGGCTTATATAGTTATAAGAAATGACGCATGAACAGTGTGCACCTGAGGATCAGAGAGTGGATATGGTGACCATGCCTCTTCAGGTAAACTGCAACCTGACACCTGACTGTTACCATGGCACTGCTGGAAAAGAAAATGCAAAGGTTGATGGGAGTTTTGGAGTGTTGGAGGAACACACACATGCAGTTGGTGTGAAGCTTCTTTCTCTTTTTTTTTGCTACCTTTAACAAACATCAGCCTCAGGGCAGGGAACAAGACATGGGGACTGTTTTTCTTAAGCCTCTCCTCGTCCGCTTGCTGCTGAAGAGTCAGCAAGTAAAAGTATCAGGTGTAAAATATTGATGGGGCAACAGGTGTGATCCTAAACGCCCGGCAGGTCTTTGCCCTTCTGATCCATGTATCACACAGCGAGGGGCTGCCAGCACCCCCGCCACAGGCCGAACCACGGACCTCAGCACTGGTGAGTCTCTGGATGGACCCACTTTGTTCCATCAGCCCATCCAGGGTCTAAACTCAGGCTTATTTTTCCTCTTAGTGTCAGTTTAAAAACAAGAATTTCTACTGTATTTTGGACACGGGATGTGTTTCAAACAGGTTTTCCTGGAACATGCTGGAAAAGAATAGAGTAGTAGCATTATTATATTTGATATTACAGCATCATGTTGCCTTTAGGGGCTAGTATATACTATATTACACTGTATAATGTCCCAATATATTTTTTGACATGTTTAAGATTGCAGGAGACTGAAGAATTAGCTTAAAAGTGACTGATTAAGGAGTGAGGTGCTATTTGCAGGCCAGAAACTAGGCCATGAGAACAAGCCCATGTCTCCAGTTACAGTGTTATCTCATAGCACGTGTGATCGTCTTTCTGGCTCACAGAGGACTGACCTGTGATGTATTCCTATCAAATGTTAGGACAACAGCAGTTTGATTAAACAGAGGGAGATTAAACGAGCAGGGTTCGAACATGACAATATACAAATGATCTGACATATATGTTGTCTGAGAAAAAATCATTGTTCTGTAGGATATATTACATCAAATAGAGAAATGTTGCTTCAAAGGCTTTTTTTAATAACACAAAAACACTGACGTACGACATACTTTATTCTGGGTGGGGGTGTCTTCCCTCCAGATTCACGGAGCCTTACTCCTCCTGCAGGGGGAGGAGGTGGAGGTGGAGGTGGAAGTGGAGGTGAGCGGGCAGAGGGGGGTCAGGGAGATCAGCCGCTTGTCCGGGAGCTGTGGTTCATCGTGGTGATGGCGGCCGTCGCCCTGCTGCTGCTGGCCATCGTGTTAGGTGTCATGCTCCATAAGGTAAGAGATTATTTTATGAAGGGTGACAGCGCAGGTCAGTGTCTGTCATTTATCCTCCCATGATCCCCCTCACCAGGCCCTGAACAAGCCCCCCTTCACCAGAGAGAGACCCCCACTCGTGGCCCTGCCCATGAGGAAAAGGAACCCCATTGCTGTTTATCCACTCAGCCACTCTGTTCTGGTGAGGAGGCGTTCATGTACACACACATTTATATGACTTTCCTATGACGTACTGCAGCTACTATGACTATTTAGGGAACATTTTATTGCATACTATAAATTTACTTTTCAACGACGTACGACTCTGGAATAAGATACTCCGACTTTTTCATGACTTTTAATGAAACTTTTTTCATTCAGTTTTTTAAAAAATAAAAATGTTATGAGTGAATTTTACAACATGCAATGTTTTTTTTTACGGCTTTCAAAAAAAAGCTTAGCTACTATACTTTTACTTTCTGATGAAAATTGTATGACCTACTATACTAAAAGTTTTTAATGACTGTTACAATTTTATGAAATACTATAAAATTAATGACTATGGCATGCTATACTATAACGTTTCTAAATTACTTTTTAATGAAGATTGTATAACATTATGCTATGACTTTATCATGACTAATGAATGTATGTATATTGAGTGTTATGTTATGACATACTATGAATTTTTACATACTTTGATGCATTTTCCAATATACTATGACTTTCCAAATGAAAATATTGTGACATACTATACTATGACTTTTTTTAATGACCTATGAAAATGTTATGAAATATAACATTACTTTTTAGTGACTTAATGACTATGGCATACTACACTGTCACTACTATTTTAATGACTTATTCTGTCATTTTTAGCGTACATTTTTGCACATCCCTCTTGTTTAAGTATCACCCACTTTCCTTTTTCTTCAGTTTGACACTGTGCCCGACACAACAGCCTTCTCCAACAGTGTGACGCTCAAGGGCTTCACCATGAAGATGGAGGTAAAAACTATAACACACACAAAAGGGAATGTATAGCTGCACATCTGCATGGCTTACATCCCCCCGTCCCCCTCCCTCAGGAAGTGCTGGAAAGTAAAGGTGAGCCTGTCGACGAGGTCCCGCGGCTGGGTGAGCTGGAGATCCTCAGCGTGAACTCCCTGAGGCGCAGCGTCAGCCAGGTGATGGACGGGAAGACCCTCACGAGAGACGACGAAGCGTGGGACCCAAACATATCAGGCCATGACAGTGGGATGGTGAGAGACCCCAAAAACGTATGCTGAACCTCTTCAGACCACAGTCACAGAGATGAACTGTGTGCTGGTATTTCATAGCATTTGTTCTGATACACAGTAGGGGAATAAATAGAGGTTAACATGCTTGGACATTCACACAGATGCAGGAAGACCTCAATGTGAGTCCTGTTTAACGAGCTCTGTGCTTCCCCCCCTTTACAGTTTATGGACGATGAGGAATTTGTCGACACCGTCAAAGGTTTCAGCACGGTGAGGAAGGAGCACACCATGTTCACGGACACCAACCTGTGACCCGAGGATGACCTTTGAACCTGACAGGACGCCGGGCCCTGGATGTTAAACATTTTGACAACAAGCAAAGGCCGTTCACTCACATAAAACCCACTTCCTCTCGTTCCGCAGCAGCTCCGGACAGTTGAAGTATCAGCGTCCAGAGCTGTAGAGAGGTCAGACACGGCCGAGGGGAAGTTTCTTCTCTCTTACAATAAAAACGGAGGGAAACGCGACTCATGACAAGATCACCGTAGTAACCACGGCAACTGGGAGGAGACAGGAAGTGAGGATGCGACACGGTCCTGACATTCAAACACAACTGGTCGTTCTTTTTGAGTGGAAAGGAGGAAGTCTGAAGGGGAATGGATAACCTCCTGAGAGCAAGACAAAAGACACCAAAGGTGCTGTATAGTGATACAGAACATTTGAGGTTTTTTCCCATATTTTCTCTGGTAATTTTATAAAAGTCACTTTTTTTTTTAATTTTACATTAATCCGGACACGTTTGGATGCTTTCTGGTAATGGAAGAGCAAACCTGTTGTGAACTTGCACTGTCTGTCCGGTGAGTTCTGGTGGATGCAGCTTGCAAGTGCCATTAAATTAGTCAGGAGAGGACAAAAACCTTATCGATTACATGCTGATATAATCCATTTGATATGATACTTTAAATAAGAGGGACTGGAACGGTTTGGTTGCTACTTTATTGGCTCGGTTTTAATTACTGTAAATGCAGTAAATGATTTACATAACCAGGTTTTTACCTCACAACATGCTTTCATATTAATACGTTTTAGTTTTGAACAAAGTTGAAACATATCAGAGCAACTATCATATTTGACTTTTCAGGTTCTCTTCAGGTATGTGAGACTTTTAGACTACCGGGTTTCTTTTATACATTTGAACTGCTGTGTGAGTACTTGTTTGTATCTCCAATTTGGTGATTTTGTTCTTTTACACAATTTGCAGAGGTAAATATTTAAAGTTTGAGAAAATCTCTTGCTTCGTACGAGAAATAAATCATAATATCCATTTGAAAAAAACCCCAGTGTTATCTGAAAAGGGCACAAAGCTAAAATCTGACTGTTTAGCTTAGCTCATAAAAACATCATGTATTGAAGATGGTACACTCTCACTCAAACACACTTAAGTCTTCACATATTAATTTATTTGAAATGAGTTTCAATGCATTGTGGGCACAAAACACTTGTACCATTACACTCAACAATATGGTTACAAAACAGAACATTTACACAATAAATTAATATACTGCAGTACCACATGAGACGGTAAACATAAAACCCCAAACTGGGGAATTATATTGCATTAAAAACAAAAAGGTTTAATGTACAAAAATGTTCAGGCATTTACAAAGGCAGCATCTTTTCCTGTTGCTTGTTTTGTTGTACACGTATAAATATAGATCTCTAAACTGATATGTCTGCTAACGAGACCAGATGAAGGATCAGGCCTGAGACGGGACTCAGATCCTCCAGTGACGTCCGCACTGATTGCCACTTTATTATAAAACTAAAAAGATTATTTAAGCTTTTGTAAAATTAGACTCAATTGAGAGATGTTTTTCTATAAATGGCTCATGTGTTGCGCTGCCACACGCCTTCTTGTGTTAAACGTTGCCCTTTTTCACATGTTCTTAACTGCTTAAATGTAATGCTCATATGCTTTGAGTTTATCTGCATTCCACTGCAACATGCACTTGTCCCTTTAGTGTGTTATTAATGTATGCAAGCAAACAAATACGTCATTATTAGAAATGTTTGCTGCAGTAAAGTGCACGTAGCACATGCCAGATTTTGAATGTCTGCAAAGCTGGCATCTGTAAAAACAACAGTTCCATATAAATAGTTAAATATAGCACTACAAGATTTTGTCTTCCTTTACAAAAGAACAAAATAGACCCTTCAAATTGAAGCAACTCTGTGCAATCTTCCCCAACGTCCTTTGACTTTATCACACCCCTTCGTCATCTTCTTACGCTCTTTTCTTCTGGCCACGTGCACGAGAGGCATGCTTATAATGCTGAACCAGTAAAAGGAAATGTCTCACCTTTCCCTCCATATTGAACCCTGATTTTCTTTTAATGAATCAAAGTTTGCTGCTGGATGTTACAACTGCATCTACACTACCGTCACCAGGCTGCTACACCAAGCGGATGCTACTGTGCCGTTTATTTGCTCGCTACACCTACTACTTCTAACCAGAGTCTAGGACTTTAAGCATTATATTGTTTCAACAAATAACGACATAATTAGCATCTGTAGTGCTACCCTGGTTTAGTCAAGAGGCTACCGTGACCACCTCCACTGGCTTGTCCACGTATTTAGAGAAATTTCTGATAGGATAAAAGTGCAGCAAAGTCTAGCGAATAAAAACGTTTCCAGAAAACATGAAAAAGACTCAGGAATGTCAGTACCCTTCAGAACAAGATTTCAGATGACTAACACTGATGATCGTACCTGAGAGCTAGACTAGACCTGATCTGACAGTGTGTGGTGCACCTGTAGTAGCTGGTGATCTGAACGTTAGTGTACCAACAGAGCTGCAGAGCTAGATTGGTGGTACATGGTTTTAAAGGGGCGCTCCAGTGATTTAGTATTGCTCTACCGTGACGTTGGAAGACTTGCAAGAGATGTGTTTTTTAAAAAAAGCGGTCAACGTCAATCAGTGAGACGCTAAGACATTCTGACTTCAGTCTCAAAGTATGGGGCGAGGCTCCAAGAAACACCGGATCCTACGATTCCCATAATGCAACTCGACAGTATATAGTTTATAACACAGGATTTCAGTTACAAATTTGAAGTCTCAAGCCCAACTTTGACAAAGCTGCTCCATACCTGCAGACGGCATTATACAACTGCTCTTACAGGCTGTAGTAGTACTCCGTATGATGTGTAAAATGATTGAGTAATGTGTAAAATCAGTGGATCACCCCTTTAAGGTTGTTTAAATTCTCATGCTCATGATGACTAATAAGGTAAACAGACGGATGCATGACAACAGTCCTTCATGTTGATGTGTTTTGGCACCACTAGCTAAAGCTTCTAAGCCTTATCTAACACGTATATAGTGAGACATACTTGGAAGTACATCTACCACATATTCCACTACTACATGACCAGATCACTGATGAACTAAAGTGCTAACACCAACATTTCCACAACAGTTAAAAGGTTTAACAACTTATAACAAGCCTAACTACACAATTATAACCTAATATAATCTCAACTACTCGATGTATCTAAATGATGGAATTGGTCGGGTCATTTTCTACTAATGCAAAAATGTTATATGAGGTATTTTTCAGACTCGTAATGGCGACTCCTGGGGAAGTGATAAAGTTGTCGGGGCGGCGATCACTACTTGAGGGCTCAGAGGTCAATGGACAGCATTTACAAATGACGTTGCAATGTGGTTACAAAAAGGTGGCTACTGGCAAGTCCCCAATCTCATTAAAAACAATTCCTTTTCCAAAAATACGTTTTACATGTTTGTTCGTCCGGCTATTACTTTGTCAAGTCATTACGCTTTTTTTTCTCCCTTTTTCAAAAAGTAAAAAGCTCCCAAAAACTGTGCAATTTCTCTCAATCGTATACAAAATATTTCTTTTTAACATTCGACAGCCATAAAGTGAGGGAAAACCCAAAGACCAACATGCGAAGATGGGTGGGCCTAACATTTTGGAGTTTAAAAATTAAAGGGTTTGCTCTCGGACGTTATACGCAATTAATCAGCAAATGCCATTAACGCAAAGGTTTCCATGCAGGAAAAACAGGATTTGTGCTCAATGCCACAGCCAGCCTGGCACTGCAGAGATTCTGCCAGGATTTGTTTTTCCCGTCAGGCATTAACTACACTGACGCAAATGCATTCGATTTACAAAGCAGACGGATTGGACTGCGTTTCCCTCGCACGGGCCTGCTGAGGAAGCCTGTGGAATTAAAATACGCCTGACCCTTTTCCATTCCAAGAGCCACTGGCTAATCAGGAAGTGAGGTGTTCAGATTAATACTGATTACAGGCATCCATAGACAAGTCATCATGCAGGCAGGGTATATGGGGTTGTAGCACTCAGGCATTAAAAAGTTAAAACGATACCAATGAAAAGAGCTATACAGACCGAGGACTTATATCTAGAGTTAAAACCTTAGGAACAATGACTGTGGCAGAGTAAATTTAAAAAAAAAAACATGCCACAGGGAAGGAAAGTCCATGTGTTGAAAAAAGGAAGGAAGATTTGGATTTTGAATCCATGATCTGGGTTCTTCCAGATTACCAGAACCCTCTTCTGATGGTCCGATGAATGGTTCTGGAAACGGGAGGCTCGCCTTTGGCTTTACGTGGGACAGAGCACTGTGGAGACAAGAACGAGTCGGTTCATGAACAACGCTGGTTTCGGTAAACCGCTGTGGCACATGAGCTGTAAATGATGGTAGAGCAACTACCATGGGGAAAAAAGGTGGGGTGAGAAAAGAGAAAAAACAGGTGAGAAGAGTACACTAGAACAGCTGCTACTACAGGCTCGCGGTAAAAAAGGGGGGTTTATGTGCATGGGTGTACTGATGTATTTTAGGGGAGGTGTAGTGCAGCCACAAGCACCGCACAGCACGATAGACACTACAGCGTGAGTGGTAGTGAGTGAGGGAAGGCTGCTGCTTTGAATGAAGATAGTGAAACTACCAAGGCGTACTGAGAGAGAGAAAGAGAAAAGGGTGTTGTTTGACAGGGCTCTGAATAGAAGGCTGCAGGTGAATAATCGGTGTTAAAGTGTCAGTGCCTCACAAACCTCAGTTTCCACTGCTCTCATACCAGAGCTACCCAGAGGACAATGCAGCACAGACGAAAAGACAAGGAAGGCACAGGTCAACAGTGAAGGGTGGCAAGAAAAGCATTTCCCCCTCCTTTTAATTAATCTCTGTGCTGAGGGCTACTTTCAGGGTTTCTACACATTTTGCATAATTTTCCAGAGTTCTCGGTCAATATTAAGCATCTGAATACCAATTGTTAGATGCTTATGTAAATAAATGGTTTTAAAATTCAGCTTTGTTAAATTCTGACTATGTATGCCCTTATGTTGCCAAGTAACTAACAGGCATTTTTACCTACTTATTGTTGCTCATATAAGTGAAAACACCCCAAACCGAGACATGTTCAATGCACAGCATTTTATGCAAGCTAAATGCTAAAAGAGTGAAATAAATAACTGTGAACCTGTAATCCCTCCAGACAGTGACAATAGAGATGAACAATTAACCAGGAACTACAAAAAGTCTTTGCTTCATAGGCTTAATTAGATGGAGTAAACATACTTGTAAATAAATAAAATAATGATAATTAAAATGTAGACAACACGTAAGGAAACAATTTAATAAAAGAGAACCGCAGTGGCACAGCAAATGGTAACCACGGTAACCCGACACCATTCTTCAGCCAGCTCGATTAGTTTCGCATCATCTACAGGTCGGCTATGTTGCGTTAGTAAGCTTGTCTTGATTTGTGTATATTAATATATTTTATATAAGAAAGTGAGATAAGAGTCTGGAAAACATAAGAACATTTTCACACTCTGTTACCCTATTCGTTACTTATCCAGACCTGGAAATCACTCAAATCAAATTCCATACTTTTCCATACTGCGTAGGGACCCTGTACTTTTCTCTGTGGCATCCTGATATTTTTCTACCATTTGCATGCCTGAAAACGGAGAAGTGAATTTTGTACTTCCTCTTTCAAGCAACATGGGGCAGGAGGTCTGAAAGTCAGGTGGGACCAACACATAAAAGTCTCTTGACTGTGACACAAGCCTCTAAAAATAAGTAATTTTGGGACACTTTTCGTCACTAAAATCCTCCAGTTAACCAACTTGACACGAGTGAAGTTGCTCACCCCGCTCACTGAAATCTAATGTATGAGGATGCAGTTAAAAGTGGTCGAGGATGGCTGTGTGTTTACCTTTGAGAATGTAGTCTGTTAGCAGGGCGGGGACCTTCTCGCTGTCATCCCTCATGGCGTGAAGGACTAGCAAGGAGAGAGCAGCACATTCAATTTTGACAACATGAACGAGACACTGAGGCAAAACGAAGAAAAGTGCTTAAAAAACAAACAAGCTGCGGAGACTACCAAATCTGTTTTTGTCATTATGGTCCAGTTGGTGTGTGTGTGTGTGTGTGTGTGTGTGGGCGTCCATACACTCACTCTTTGTGAGGATCTGGAGGTCATCTACTGCTGGGTAGCCAGCTTTCTTCTCATAAGGGATGACTGTGGTTAGGTACTGGAAAAGACAAGATCATGTAAGACACAATGAAAGAAAACCGTTACACATGCAGGTGGATAATTAGAGTGAAAAACTATTATTGACACATTCTAACTGTACTTCTACTGTAACCTTAAAACTGAATAGGCTTAAGAGGATAGTTCAGATTGTTTTAAGTGGGGTTGTATGATGTTCTTATCCATAGTCGGTGCATTATCTATGGTGGTTCCAGTTTGGAGGAGTCCTGACAGTGGCAGCAAAACATATTTTAACCAACCTAAATTCAATATCAATTGAAGTGTATACAATATTTAGAATATTTTTTATCACTTTACCTTGAAGTCAGACAGATTATCAGACGGGGAACTGAAGCCGTTATCTTTGCTCTTTTCAAAGCCACCAGATTATGTACGAAAACAGTCATTTAACCTCACAGAACACAGGAGTTTCTGGTCTACTGCTGCCTCAATCGATTAGTTTGTTTGTGCAATTGTGTGACTCTAGTGTGCGTTTGATGTGAATGGTCAGGGACCAACAAAGCTAGCAAACCAAGTAATTGATCAAGGCAGAAGTTGACCAGCACCTCCTGTGTTCTGTGGGGTAAAAGGACTGCTTTTGTCATCAGAGTCTGATGGCTTTGAAGAGAGAACTAGAACAGCTTTAGTGTCCTGTCGTAAATGGCTGTTTGGATGCAAAATAAAGCAGGGAAAATATTCTAAATATATTATAATCTCAATAACCAAGTCCAGTTGTTTTTGACTGAAATTGCTTTGGGGATAACGATGACCTGGACAAATGAGAACAATCACAGGCTCATTCTAAATAAACCCTCCACATAAATTGATTTTCTTTTAGGTGGTCCTTGACGCTAAAGGACGTTAAGCTCCTGCGCCTGTTCACAGCAGTACATTGCTTAGCTTAGACGCCTGTCCTCTCTCCGCTTCTCCAAACTGGGGGCGGCTTAATGCCGTAAATGTTGAATGACAAGAAAAGAATGAACAATAAAACAAAAAACAGTGTCCTCTTGGCTTAAAACAAAGCAACTCCGAGATGACAACACAGCAAAAGCTGAAAAATATGACAAGTGATAAAACAAAATAAATAAAATAACAAGTGAAGGACAAAAATTATTTATTAAAAAAAAGATGCAGCATGACTGGGGTAAAGCAAAAGAGACGTTTCAAATCAACCAGAAGATAATAGAGATTATATAAATGGCCGAACATATGACACCAACCGCCAGCTATAGCTGTAGAGAAGGAAACATGCCGGTTGTCAAAAGGGGGGGAAAAAAAGAGAAATATCTGCAAAGGAAAAAACATGTGAATTAAGAAGAAGAAGAAAGAGCAGGGGCACCTGTTTGTCCCCTCCTGTGTTGCCAAAAGTTTGACGGAGGCCATTTTGAATGACATTGGAGAGTCCCTCCAGAGTGAGGAGCTACAAGGAAGCAATGAGGGAAAAAGAGAGTAAAGAGAGATAAGGAGGTTTCTATATTAAGCGATAGAAGGAAAAAGGTTGGGCACAAACTCTTTGTGCCTGTGTGTAAGCAGCTCTCCCACACAAACTGTCAGCTCATGCGTCATGCCTTTCTGATTATACTTTGAAGATGTGTGTGGCTCTAGTTCATTGATCGTCATTGTGCTCATGCAGTAAGGGCATACGTTTTCCTCTTTTTCTCTGTCTCCTGTGCCGTGTCACCACATGACTCACCGTGCCTGGTATGTGTGTGCTGGCTGTCCTTTGGCCGTTGGGCCCGGTTGTCATCGTACTTCTGATTTTCTTCTTCTTCCGCAGCAACTCGCGATGCTCCTTCTGTCTGTTTTGCACGTCGATCAACAGCGAGATGAAGCTGTTCTTCACCTGAATTTGTTTTACACAAAACTCCTTTATTTATGCTGTCTTTTCTAGGATCAAACTGAGATTTACTTTTTGATTGTAACCCCCAAGAGAAAAGTCTATTTTTATCTGCAGTTAAAAATACACAGTGACATTCATGACACTGAAGTAAATGACATTGAAGCAAATCACATTGTGAAAACAGAAGCCGCTAGCGATTCACTGACCTTTCACCGCACTGTGAGCACTGCAGTTGGTTCTCACAACACAACAGATATCAAACGCCTGTGATTTCTTCACATTTAAAAGCTTCCTTACAACCAAGCACTAGTGTGGAATCGGTTCTTAGCTTTTGACAAACCCAGCAGACACGGATGCAGTTTATGTTGCCACCTCGTTGTGGTAATGTTGAGGCGGTGCAGCTGAGAAGATAAAAAAGTACCTCTTTTTCATAGTCCAGTTCGTCTCGCAGGGCCAGAGCCTGGATCAGCTCTTCGCTGTAGCGACGAATGGCCGTCTCCACTTCCTCCAGAGTCTCAGTCAGCTCAGACACCGACAGCTGACGCAGCCCTGTGGATGGAGTGTAGACAGATTGGTAGGAAGTAAATTGTGGATTTGACAAGTATTCAGCATGACAGGGTGGGGGTTTTACAGTTAAATACCACTTTTATTTAGTGGCTTCTAATACTACCATCATTTAAACATTGCACGGTCAGCAAAAATACCTTGTTATAACTGAGATAAAGACACTTAAAGCATGTGTGAAAATCTTGTTTTAAAAGATCAAAGGTGGAAGTGACGTACATGACTTTCAGGTTCAAATGTTTACATGCTTTAATGTTCAAAAAACACATTATTTTTTTAATTCTGTCTGTCTGAATACACCTGCATTCATTCTCTGCCTGAAACACTCTGTTTTAGCATCTGCCCTTTTAAGCCCCCCTGCTGAAAAAAGCCCAGTCTGCTCTGATTGGTCAGCGTTTCTGGGTTTTCCGCATCTGCACTCTGCGTCTCGGCACCATCACTGCAGCAGAGGAATGACTGTAACAGCACTGTAGCTGCACTTTCTACACACGGTATAGTTGTGACATCACAACCGCAGGGAAGTCCTGACGGCTCGTTTAAAGACACAGTTTCTGAGCGTGTCCATCTTAATATAGCACCTCCACTTGCTGTATAATCAAAAAAAGACATGGAAATCTCACATTTTTACAATATGGGAAACATGTGTACACATTTTTACACGTCTGGTGGCCATCTGGTGTCTCTGGGCACGCTTTAATTACCCCGAGTGTGAGCAACCAGCTCAGTGTAAATATTGTGCATACGCTAAATGGCGCTGTCTAATAATTTTAACACCCTGCATATTGTAGTTAACATATACGATACGAGATAACTGAAAGAAAAGCTATAGCCTGAAGGCAAACTGGGTGCAAGAAAATGTGCTTAATCCAAATATACCCTGTTGATGATATAACATGTAGAAACAACGTGATTGCTGTCTGTTTGTATTTGTTACACATTATGTAAGAATGTTAGTGCGTTTGTGTGTAGCCGTTGCTTCGTGTACCAGACAGTGGAACCCGTTACGCTTCAATGATTTATTTAGATAACTGTCAAATGGCAGTGTGAGTGTGAGAAAAATAGCACTGCTGTCTCGCAAGCATTCAAATCTTTATTCTCTTTGGTAAATGCACAGGAGCACGGCGGTACTCACGGTCCTCGTAGCTGGTGTTGGAGCCGGAGCGCTTCAGGGCGTGTAGGTCTTGAGAGAGCATGGACAGGTCGGACTGTGAGGGACTCTCATCGTCCTCCGGGTCTGGAGATTCCTGCATCATCTCCTCTATCTCCTCTATCACCTAAACAACACCCGTAAAACAAATAGTCACGCAAACATGTTGCTGCATGTTAAGATCTTTACATGTTGTGAAAGTGTTGTTTGTAGGTTAAGGTAAGGGTGGGTGTGACAGTGTTTTCTGTGTCAGTTTTATTGACATAGAAGAAGGACGTTTGTAATTCTCTGAGTGATGTGCACACATGGATAGTTACAGCTTTCAGGGTTTGTACACCTTTTTCAAATTTAAGCACTTTTCAAGCACTTTCAATGTCTATTTTCAAGGTTTTCCAGCACCTTACAGCTGTGGCAAATAACATATTTCTACCAATACATAGATATTGAAAATGATTTTTCACTTTTTTTTAATCATGTTAAAAGTCATGTTATTATGCTATAAATAACTAAAACTGTGTTTCGTAATATCAGAAGGATAAGAAATTCAATTAAATTTCTATTCTACAGCTTTTTGTTGCAAAAGAAATACGGATACAATTTCGTGCATTTCAAGTACTTTTCAAACCTTGAACACACAACGTTGAAATTCAAGCTTTTTCAAAGATTTCAAGCACCTGTATGAACCGTGATCTTTACAGCTTCCTCTATAATATTATTACCTTTAATGTCTGGTAAGGTGCACGCTCCCCTACCAGAGAAAATGATGTTTAAGACAAGATTAAGGCTTCTCCAGTCTGGCCTGGGTGTCACTACAGCTGGTGTTTGTGTAAGACACATGTAGAGCATCGGGGACGGGTGCAGTCAAACCAAATGTTTGTGTGCCACTTCATCCCAACAGTTCGTTATGGGTTGTTACATTAACAACAACAACAACAACAATTACATCACTTTCAAGTACTCAACTGGAATGTAACTAGCAAACTAACTAATTTTTCCAGGCTACTTTGGTTCAGTTTGTAGTTTGCCCGTGTGAAAACTATTTTAGATCATCACGAGATTTATAAATGGTTTATAAAAGCTTCCCTGGGAGAAATATCCCCACCCAAAACTGACATTTCAGAGTCGCATTAAACAGTTAAAATAATGTAAAATATGGATGTATTTAGATTTGATTTATAACTATTTCACTTGAAACGTCCCTAAGGATCCCAACAGCTCCCAGCAGCTCAAGAGTTCAGCCTTCAAATGACAAAACAACCAAAGGAAACCAACACATGCTACTGTGTTTGTCTCTGTGAAAAGTTACCTGTTCGGCTGTGTAGAGTGGCTCATCGCTGATGCAGGAGACGATGATCGAGTGCATATCCATCTGCTCCCTGAGCTCCTCGTCGTCAGACAGATCCAGAGATTGATTATCCAGCTTCTGTCGGTCGGGAAAGGAGGGGGGGGGGTTAAGAGGGAGAGACAGAAAGAAAGAGAGAGAGACAACTTGGATGAGACAAAAAAACAGGTGGTTGAGCAGATTGATGCTAGAGGTGCAGACTGCTTACATTTGTGTCACGGTCGGTTGAGAAACAGTGCAGGATCATGGAAATGCAGCCTGTATGTTTACTGTGTGCTCGACATATTACACTAAAGGACTCTGTGTGTGTATGTGTATGTGTGTATGTGTGTGTGTGTGTGTGTGTGTGTGTGTGTGTGTGTGTGTGTGTGTGTGTGTGTGTGTGTGTGTGTGTGTGTGTGTGTGTGTGTGTGTGTGTGTGTGTGTGTGTGTGTGTGTGTGTGTGTGTTACCTCAAGCTCGGTGATGTTGAGGGTGGGCAGGTGTAGGGAGCGAGTGTGCGATGTCTTCCAGTCCACGGCCATCACGTTGCCGTAATTATCTGTCAGAGCGTTCCACACCCTGGACGAAAAGAAGAGGGTTCATCATTGAATTATGGTTTAGAGAATTTTACAACAATACGGGAAACAGCATAAAGTTGTGAGTAAAGAGCGATAAATGAAGAGTTTCACAGTAGATAAGACAAACCCCATGTCCTTCTCCTTGTACCATGACACAGCATTACTTAGCAGTGTTGTGTCACGCTCTCTGACCGCCCCCTCACCACCTTGCTGTGTTCTCACAACAGCTGCCCGAAACCATTGACGAATGTAACAACTCCTTAATCACAAGTCATTTTTCCACACTTAACATTCCCTGGTGAGAAACGTTGATGCATATATGGTAGCTCAGCCTTAAAGCAGAGGTCGGCGGCGTTTTTTGGGAGTCAATATGGGACGAATTCCTGTATGAACTTTGTGTTTTGATCATCATCTCTAATATCGTCTCATTTAGAAACAGTGTCTTCAGTGTCACCAACAGGCGGTCGAATGTTAACAATGTTTCGCAGCACGCACGACGGCAGAGAAGCTATCGCAGCCGAGCAGATGGCGGCGCAGAGTCTGTCAAACAAACAAGTTTACTGATCAACTGTGCAATCCATCATCTCTTTTGAAATGTACTGGTTAACGGATTCTATGCATTGTTGCAAAATATGTGCAAGGATGTATTAGGAATGTCACAATATGAGATTTTGATTACACAATTTTGCATTTTGAAGATTTTCCCAATTATTAATTAGGGAATTTATTATTATTATTATATTATTCATTTATGATTTAATAGATATCCAAAATGTTCAAACGCTGTCGACTTAAAGTGCCTTTGTGGAGGATATAAGGCTGCAATGTCATTCCCCTCAGACATTTTTACAGCTCCTCTTGTCTACGCTTCAGGTGAGTGGCACGACTCTCTCACGCAAAACAAACCGGTGAACACACAGTCACACACGTGTAACATGACGCACAAATGCAGATATCAGGACTCCATGGATATTGTGGATTCCTCAGTTATTACGTTCATGAAACCGTGACATTATGTAATCGCAGTTATTGAAAATTGGTTAATCCTGACATCCCCTGGTATGTAGATATTTAATTCTGAATGATTTTTGGGTGTGAGTTATTCAAACACTATGTCAGAATATCAAGTGTTTGCAGAATATTTTATATATTAAATTCAAGTGCACGTGTGAGCCAATGTGTTTTTTATTCCTGGTAACTGCTGCGAGCGAGGATGGATGCTGTGAACCCATGTGTCAGAGTGGCTCTGCATCGTCATACCCTCTCTCACTCACACACACACAGATACACACACACGTTTACATAACTTGCATGTTTCCCCCTGAAGAGCTCGTGCACGGCTTGGGGAGTGGGGGGCTGAGGGCTGGGGTTGTTCTAAATAGAGCAAAAGCTGGCAGGATGCATTTTTTTTGTGCCTCAAGCAATGACACTGTGTTGGGCATGTGAGTGCATGCCCAAATACACAATTAGCTTCACTGAGAGCATTTACATTTCAAAATGAGGCCAGTCTAAAAATTTCAAGGGACCAATTTAGTTGTTTCTACTTCCACATTGCAGGTTTGTCTGAATCACTCGCTTGAATATATCTATGTGGGTGTCTATAATGCCGCACACACATAATTCACATGAGGGACGCGTTGTCTTTTCTCCATTCACACCCACACACACACATTTCCTTCTTGTCATCCCCGTTGTTCGTCTGAGCCATGGTCTTTCTGGAGAACTTGTTAAGCGCCTAGGCACGTCCTGCAAAAGTGCAGTCATCCAGAAAAGACTCACTGAGCTTGGCGCTGCTCTTTGGGCTTCACCAGGCTGCTGCCCAATTATTCTATTCCCTCCTTTCTTTCCACTGTTCCTGTACCTAAAGCAATCATAGAGCACTGTGAGATTGTTACTGCTCTTTGTTATTTACATTTACTTTATTTGACAGTCAGGGTTTCACGTGTGTCACTAAATGTTGCTGCTTTGTCGAATAATAAAAAAGATCACTTTTTGCAGCCCTAAGCCATTGCTTTAAAAAAAAGTGCTTGACCTTGATGGTCTCTCTGCCATCATTGTGACATCAAAAATCGTGTTCACATGGCACTACACTTCATCCTAATTAATGTTAAGATTATGTAAGCAAAGCTCTACATGATGGTAGTGTTAATCTGTCTTAAGTGACGGAGTCTCACAATTAATATTCAAGTCCTAGATCAGTCAGGTCCAGTATTCAAGCAAAGGGACACTTTTGAATAGACGTGTGCATGCGTGACTAACTTCCCACTTGGCAGAAAAGGGGAAGCTTACAAACATTATGCGATTAGATCTAACAGTGTCACAATTGTGCAATGATACATGCAGAAGAAAGCAGAAGGCAAGAGGCGGGCCGTTTGTGCAGCCCACACACAACCCTGCAGTTACTGACGTCCATGCTTGATGTGGGAACAATGTGTGACTCCTGGGAAGTATTAGCAGCATGCTGTCAATGTGTAGTTGTAACATTTACACGTCTATATGAGATACAACAACGGCTGAGGATCTCAGACTGAGAAGACAAGGGCTGTTAAGGTAGTAGAAACAGATGTTGACTGTGAGACTTTTCTGAAAGAAACATGCATGAAAGGTGTCATATTGTGTCTGTTTGCTGAAAGAGGGAACAGCAGGGCTCCTAAAAGTCAAGTCAGAGATGTATTGTCTCATAAAGTTATTCAAACACAGGATAAAGAGCCAATCACTTATCCAATATACGTACACCAGGGGTCTTCAGCTGTTTTTAGGCAGGGACCCCTACTACAAATTAGTGATAGAACATTGTTATTAGAGGTTTTTACGTGTTTCGGCAGCGGGCGATGCAGGCTGCTGCGTTTGCCGATATTTTTTCCCTCGCATTATTTACAGACAGGCGTCCAAAGCAGCTCTGTGTTGTTTTTAAGTTGAATAAATGTTTCTTTTTTTTAAATTGAGACTCATAACATTTGTTATCATCATTGTGTCATTTTTATGTTGTAAATTGAGGGAACAAAAGTAGTATCGGCTCCAAATATCAACTCAAGAAAATCGCCAGTCTGTATCAGTCCTCGGCTAAGGCTGATGAAAAAAAAAATCTGTATCGGCATCGGCCCTTAAAAAAATCCATATCTGTCGATTCCTATTACAAATATTGTGTGAAACTGTTGCATATTAAATTGAGCCTAACAGCTAGGGTGACCTCGAGCCTATACACAAAACCTTTATGGTGCAAACAACAACAAGTTATTACAATGATCTTTATTAACATATTCATAAATTATGTTACATATATTATAAAGGCACATTTGGCTCAATTTAATCCGTGCATACTACCTCAGTGCCTGCCTATAAGCCAGTAAGCCTGTCATCAGAGTTGAGTAAATGCATTACTGTATTTTTTCTCACAAATTTATCTAGTAGCTCAGTCCATAGGTGACTTGGCTGGGGACCGTAGGGTCGCTGGTTCAAGTCCCTGTGTGGACCATGTACAGAGCGTGAACTGGTGGCTGGAGAGGTGCCAGTTCATCTCCTGGGCACTGCCGAGATGCTGTTGAGCAAGGCACCGAACCCCCATTGGCAGCCCCCTCATTCTAACATCTCTCCATTAATTGCATGTATAGGTCCTGTCTGTGCATGTGTGTATTTCGGGCCTGTGTGTGTAACATGAATAATAATAAGAGTGAAAAAATTCAATTTCCCCGTTGCGGGATAAATAAAGTAATTCTTCTTGTTCTTTATGTCAATTTTCACACACATTTATGAAAAAAAAACGTTGGGAAAATTAGCAAACAATTCAGTGGACCCCCTGTTGAAGCTCTCCGGTGTGCACCTTAGGGATGAGTGTTTTGATAGCTAACATCAACCAGTGTAGCATGAAATCAAGTACCGGTAACGTGGCACGATCCCTCCGCTCTCCCCACAAACGAACTCTTGACTCGTCCCTTCAACAACCACGAACTGTAGAAAACATTACTTATATTTGTAACACTGCGACGTACTGCTGCTTCTATACTTGTGAAAGTGAACTCCACATAATGAAACGGGAGAAACACATTTTGATAACAGCGCAGAAAGTAAATGGCTGTCTAAACTTTGGACTGCGCTGATTGCTGTGGCAACCCATGAACGTTTGGTTAGCCCGGCGAGGCTAACGCAGCTAGCTAGCTAGCTAAAGAGATTAAAAGTTAGCGTAAATAAACGCCTGAAAATGTAAAAATTCAACACTCACTCGTCGTCTTTCAGGTAGTTGTCCTCGGTGATGGGTTTAATGGGGGCTATGTTTTCCGTCGCGGTGTTGTAGTTTCGGAAACACACTGTCAGCTTCTCGTCGAAGTCGTGGACGAGGTCCTCCATCGATTTGAAGCTGCAGATCTCCCCAGAGAAACTGTTGTCCAGGTCGGAGAAATCATCCAGGCCCGACGACGGGTCGCTCACGTTAGAGTTGAGCTGGTCTAGCCGGTCGGGAGACTCCGAGGACGGCTTGAACTCGTTGAAATCCTGCCAGTCCTCATCGAAGTGGGCTAACGGCGCCGCCATGACTGCCGTAGGGAGCTCGGTTTGACAGCCAGTTAGTCCCCTCGATGGTGCTCTGTTCTCGGTTGCCAGACACTGGACGAGACGGTGAGGGTGAGAGAGAGAGAGGGGAGGGGAGGGGGCGGACCGGTGTGACGGCTGTGTGGACGCTCCTCCCTTTCAGATGGAGCAAAACAAACCCATGCCAGCTCTCTTTCTGTTCTAATTCTCATTTTATATTCATCATTTGTCACTTATTTAATAGCCATAACGTTATGTACTTGAAAAGGCCAAACATGGATATGATTGCTTGATGTTAGCCCTATCACTTTCCATCACAGCAGACTTGATTATATTTATATAAAGCAACAATAGCCTTTGTTAAAGGTTGGATATGGAGAATGAGCGGAACACCGCCATCTAGGGTCTCAAGATTGTAGTCGCAACAATTAAACAACATAACTAAAAGCACTGGGGTTGCCAGGTTTGTCAGAACCGGCCCAGTAGCCTACAGGAGACCAGAGTCCGTTTGAACCCATCCCCTCCTGCAAATTGCACCATAAAAACGAGTATTGCAGAGAAGCTTGACTGTCAGTTACTAGAGATGCACGATCGAGTTTTTTCCGATCCAATCTGATACCGATACCTGGGCTTCACCTTAAGAAATCCCATCTGTTTTGAATCAGAAGCTGCCGCCTCTGTTAGCAAACTCTTCAATCCAGTTTCTGCCTCATCAGCAAACTAAATCACCTGCCAGGACAGAAACGACCTCTGCAAACCATCCAAACCTGCACCTACAGCCTCTCCCAGCCACCTGCACCGCTGCAAAATTGGATTAATAAAGTAATAATTCTTCTTCTTCTTCTTCTGAATGTTAACACTTTCTTACAGTTGACATGGGTGCAGTGGGGTTTCCCTTTCTCTGTGTTTTCTTTTTTCCAGGACCTGTTGGACCTCACATACCTTCGTGCACCAGAGATGCTTTTGCCTCCTCACATCCTACGTTTACCACCAACTCCTGCTCCTCCTCCCCCCAAACTGGAGAATGCCCCCTCAGTTCCCCCAACAGCAGATTCTCCCCAAGCAGATGAACTGAAGGATGCAGAGGCGCTCCAGCTGAGACTTTAGTGCCTTACATTTCCCTTAAAAACGAGGGCCAGTTAGCTCGCTCTATTACTGTACTGTATACTCACGACATTCATCAATCTATGCAGTCATCAAAGCATACACAATTAGCATAAAACAGATACCTTAATATTTGAGATCCTAATACATTTGTGCATCCTCGATTTCTATTTTTGTCACACTTCTCAATTTTTCCTATTTTAGTTTGCCATCCATTAATGTTGCTGCTGTAAATGTAATGTCTTTTTATACATTTATTTTGTTACAAAGTTTGATTTTAGACCTCATGTTTCAGCAGTTATCAGCCAAAATACAAAGTGCTTTATAAATGGCCACATGGTGATGCTATCCACACCCAAACCGAATCACTTATTTCCTGGATCAGAGCCTGACTTTCCACTAAATGTTACTGAAGTCTGTTTAGTCGTTTTTGAGATAGTGGTCACTGCTCCAAGCTGCCATGTTAAAGGGACAATACATCAACAGCATAACTTGTTTTTGTCCTCAATTCATCAGGACGAGTCATCCAATGAACTGTTCAACCACAGTCTCATTACAAGGTTCTTCCACTGGAATAATTCATGCAGTCATGTAAACATTTGCACTCATGAGGGTCCATGATCGCCTTCAGATTTTTACTTTGCTTTCCCTTATTCAACTCCCAACATATGATTCTCTCCCCGCCATGGTTTGATGATTTTGTTCTTTACTTACAAATATACCACCAGGTGGTGCAAGAAGTCTGATGTTGCAAATGAATGGAGCCCCACATTGGTTTATTCAATAAATACAACATTATAAAAAAGAAAATGATGAATATACACAAAATATTTAACAAAACCACAAATGGTGAAATAATCCAGTACAATCTCATCTCATTATTATGCAATGTTATTTCATTTTGTCTTTTTTTCCACAACCACAGTCTTTTGCACGTTTTATTTTTTCCGTCCAGCAGTTTTTCCTTTTAAAAGGTCCTTTGTTCCATTTCATGGGGACATTTTCCCCAGTGTCCCTTTTCTTGCATGATACCACTTTTCATCACAAAGTCCTTATCTGTCCGTTATGCCGTCTGCAAAGTAACAACCAAGTTGAAATGAAAAGTGTATTGGATTATTTCACAATAACACGTTGGATCCCCAAAGAATATTTTCTCACATTTTACCAGCACCCATGCCTTGTGCACCTACTTCCTAAATTAAACGGGGGGGTTTGTATAGAGACGTAGGGCCAACAACGAGACTTACTCAAAATAATGTCACTTTATTGGCAATTGTTATTGTTATTCCTAATGGCATCGAATATAGCCGTGTTCTGGCTCCAGATTTTGCTTTCAAGAAAAGTAGAAATAAATGACTGAATACAAATTAAACAGAAATTCAACCCAGTGTTTTAAACTATAGACCCTTTGACACGTGCTTTGCCAAAAGCAGTGATTCAGATCTGACCTGGACCCCCTTTCTGTGTCGTCTGAGGAACTGGAACTTTGTTCTACGGGGCCTTCACACCTTTTTGCCCCATCCAACTTCACGGGTCTTTTTTGATTTTTCTTCAAAACCCTGAATGCTTTATTGAAAATATGCATACATAACACTTTTCCTACACAACGATACAAAACGGTACAATCACTTTTGTAAATAACACATTGAACGCAAAGCCACACATCACCCCTTCCCGCCCAAGGAACTTAGAGATGCTACAGTAAGCCCTTTGTATTCCCCACCCAGCCCCTTCCCTTCCCATCACCATCACCTCCGAGAGAGAGAAATAAGACATAATCAAAAACAACTCCCGTGGTAAACTCAGGACAAAAGAAGAGTAGACACCAGGTTGCATACAGACATAGCGTTTGTGATGGGCTTTACTGACACTCTTGGGGGTTGGGGTTGGGGTTTAGCGTGTGCGATTTGCCTCAAGTCATCTGAAACGATGTAGGGTGTGTCCATTCTGCAGTTCCCGGGAGTTGAGATGGAGGTTTCCAAAGTATGAATATCAGACCGTGACACACGAATAGCTTACAGAAAACACCAGTGCGCCTCAAGTGGCTTTGAGAAGGGTCGGATCACTCAACAAATGGCACACCGAGAGAGAGAGAGAGAGAGAGAGAGAGAGATTTCGGTCAATTACAAAGACATGCGATAAAGTCGATTTTTCACATGAAGGAAACTCTTTAAAGGCGAGGGGTGGATAAGTTCAAAACCTGATTTGATTGTAGGTAACACACTTCCTTAAAAACTCTTCCCACTCCAATTGGCATGGGTGTTACTGTGCATATTTGTTTGTAATAGTGGTAGATAAAAATGCAACTGAATACAAAGAAAATGATATAAAAGAAAGATAATAAGGGGGGGTTATGAAGACTACAAAAGAAATGAGGACTCCAAATGTCTGGTTATATTTTAATATGATCATACAGGGATAGAGGTCAACCAAAAAAATGATATAATGTGAACAAAAAAAAAAAAATTGAAGTAACAAAAAAGTTCAATAAAAACAGAGAGAAAAGCACTGATTTTAAACATGTTTTACTGTATATCAGTCTGTAGCAAATAGTCATTACATACCCTGAAAAACGGGAGGAAGAAAAGCTTTGAATGGTGCACTGACCACTGAGTAACTTGGCTGGAGAGCTAAGGGGTGGGGGGCGGGGGCCTGTTAACACTGAACTCTCTCTAAGCTCCAAGAGTGGTACCCTATAGGTGAGGCTGCTCTGCCTTGTATGTACGATGGTTCTGTTTTTAATCACGTTTACAAAAAGATCAGTCACTGCTTTTGGGCGCATAGTGAGGGTTCAATTCAATAAGCGGTCTCCTGTTAGGTGTTCGAGTCTTTGCCGATGCAAGCTTTGAAGCCATCCGAACGGCGAGTGTGGTGGGCCGTAAGACAACGAAAAGCCGTGTAGACTGTGAGTGAGCAAAAAAGACCACTCAAAGTGCAGTGGGGTGTGTGTGTGTGTGTGGGGGGGGGGGGTGGTGGGTGTCATACGTACTGAAGGTTTGTGTGTAACTGTACGAACATGAAGGCAGTTTGTTTGTGCGTACGCGTGTGTACGTCCATCACTATGGGCTCAGAGAGTGGTTCTGGTTACTGGCGCCTCTTCTGTCTCGGGCTGTGCTAACTACTCGCTCTAGAATTACAATCATTGAACTTCTCATATGAAATGACCCTTTGCTAATAAACACAACAGTTCTTTACGGCTTTCTCCAAACGTGCCTCACTCGAAACTTTAAACTTTCCTTTTCCCCACATCGACAATAAACTCAGTGCCGTTTTGAATGCCAACGTGGTAGGGAGAAAAAAAAATGTTCATATGTAAAAATTAAAGCCCCAGATTAAACAAAATGGCTCTCAAGTATTCTTTGTTCCATAGATAGAGGTCCCTATGGGGCTTTGGATAACTTAGAATTGATTTAAAATACTCTTTACAAATTTCACTATGGGATTTGGAGCATATGGAAGTTGAGGGGGGGGGGGGGGGGGGTCTTCTGCTGGTGTGAATTGAACACACATACAAAACAAAAAAAACAACACGCGCCAATTAAACCTGCACCCACAAATGTCAACTCTTACACTAATGTGTGCATGCATAATCGCTCTCACTCACTCCAAACACACAAGCACACACACACACACACACAGAGGAGGGACAGCAGTCACCGGTGTGCAATTCAAGCTGCACTTGAACTCTTTCTCCTCTGAAAGAAAGCGTGTCTTTTTTTTTTTTGAGAAAGGTCATCGTATGTGTCCCAACAGTGGAAACCCCACCTCACCTCCAATGTCTGACCCCCACACCGTTGATATGTGACCTGTGAGTCCCTCTGTCCATCTCCTCTTAGGCAGATGTAATGGAGTTGTGCAGTTAGCTAGCTCGACAGAGGGGGGGGTTGGGGAAGGGGTCAGCTGGAAAACGTTACAGCGACTGTCCTTGTTAGGAGTTAAATTAAGGAATAAAAAGTATGTTTTCCTAATGTCGAGAAACACAAAGTGGAATCTTCACGCTAAAGCTTTCCACGGGCACTACATGAGCTAAGATTCACCTCTTAAATGAGAATTACGCTATGACTATCATAAAAAAATTCCAACATTTAGCATAGCCTTTTTTTTTTTCGTGTTCTTTGTGAGCTGGTCGGTCAGTGTTTTTATGGTGGATTTTTCCAGCCGTTGTCCAACAGGTCGAATGCGAAGAATATAGCAATAGAGTGGGGGAAGAGGAAAACATACATACAGAAGAGTTTGCTATATCCCCCCTATGCACCATCCTCCCCCAACAACACCCCACCCGTGTCCATGGAGACATTATACAGGTAATGTGAGAGACAAACAGGCAGACGGTTGTAGTCCAATGATGGACGGCGGGTCTGCGGTGTCTGTCTGGAGGCATCACGGGGACTTGATGTGCTCCAAGCTCAAGGTGGATGTTTGGTGTCCAGGGAAACTCGAGGACCTGCCATGGCTGGTAACCATGCAGCCAGACGGGGGGGTAGGGTCGGTTGGAGGAGGAGAACAGCAGTTAACAGCCGCGTATCCCGCTGGGCATTGACTGGCTTTCCTCTGGGTCGGGATCTCGGGTTTTCTGGATGAGGACCTGAATTTTCAGGAGCGTCCGTCATCACCTCCACCATTTACGTCTAGGCCAGTCAGGAGACAAATTTTTCTCACGTTTTGTTTTCTCTTTTTGTCTTGGTGGCTTCTTGTTTGTTATTCTTGTCTTGCTTTAGGTTGTCGTTAGGATTCGATGCGCCCGTTTAGATCTTATTTTATTGTGGGATTCTTGGATTGTTGTTAAAGAGAGATGTCATCTGCTCCGTAAGTGACCATCAACTGTCCATGTTACTGCAGTTTTCTAGGAAGAAAACAGAAGAAAAAGAATGAGGTAAATATAGAGAGATAACACAACAGGGTTACTCAAATCTCTCCCCTAAAGGGGCCTTCTCATTATAAGCTTTTTGAGCTGAGCTCACCGCAAGGTTTGGCGCAGGGATCCAGTAAACTGCTAAATCAACGTTCGTACTAAAACAACCGTTAACTGCCTATTCATAAATATGGCGTGACTGCTTATAAACCTCCAAGCATTACGTTTTCTTCAGAGATCGTGATGCGACTTTAATGTAACGTTAAAGAGTTTGGGAAACTTGGACACACAATAAGTTTTTCCTCCATCATTCCAGCCGGCTTGATGTCGCTCTCTGGTTGCCTAGGAAATGTAAACGTCACATTCGAAGCTTCTATCTCATTGGTTGTGCATTTGAAACGTTAGCGGCAACTAGGTCAAAATTCAACTGATTTGAACTTGGAGCGCAGCGTCAGAGAGGCAAATCTGAGCGGTGCGTCGCTACCTTGGGCGCGGCTCCTACATTGGGCACTGCTGCCTCATAGGAAATGAATGGAAAGGCACGCGCAAAGTGTTTTTACCGCCTATCATGTGTAGGGGCCTTAACTCTCTACAGAACAAGTTTCAACAAGAACTTGCAAAGATAATTTGCCCCCCCCCCTCGTTAGCACTGGATCACAACGAAGATTTGACAGTTACCGTTGAGTCCGTCCGCCTCTTGTGAGTCTAGGAAGGGCGCGGGACCCCAGACGCGCACTGTGCCGTCGTCTGAGGCGGAAGCCATGAGTCCTGGGATTGCGGGGTTCCAGCTCACACAGTTAACGGTGCGCGTGTGGCCTGTAAGCTCAGCAATGGGAAGTTCCCCGCGCCGGTGCCAGATGTACACTTTGTGGTCTGTAGAGAAGGGATGACGAGGGACACAAAACAGGTGAAAGTGGAGATATTCAGTACATGGGAGGGAACATGAGAGCACATGGATACTTGTAAGAGATCAGGGTAAAAATATGAAAGAGAAAAGACTGTTCATATGAGCTTATATACTACAACACTGATAAGTAGTGATCCCGTTCAAGCAGGAAGAAAGAGATTCCTCAGATCAGCCTTAAATGGCACCATCATAGCACCCTGAATGTTTTTTTTTTACTAAACACAAACCAAATACAACATGCTGAGCAACATTCTTGACTCCTACAAAGCCAGCAGAACGAGATGAAAATATGTGAATCAGTCTAAGTGGTACAGTTTATAACACAGAGCCGCAGTGTTATCCCTCTGACTGTACCTTCGCTGCCACTGGCAATAAAGTCTTCATTGTGTCCTCCAAAGCAGGAGTGGATGGTGTAGAAGCCCTGGGTCACACCTTGGTATTTCCTCACGAGCACACGGTCCTGAAGGTCCCACAGGTGCACTCCCTGCAAAAGGTCGCAGAAGAATAGCCTTTGACTGCCGAGGCTGAGGCTCCCTACGCAGTGTTTCTCCAAACAAAGTGTTCATAAGAAGCCTTTAAACTGGTATTGATAACTGTAGAGTTGGTCAAAAAGCTTACCTGAGTTGCTACATTTAACAAAGCTAATCTTCCATTCTTTGAAACAGTAAAAGACATGATAGGGTGGTCCTCCTGAACTCTGTAAAACACAATGTAAACACAACACAGGCAGTCAGGCACCGTATTGAATAATACTCAACTAATAATTGAAACTTAATCTGTATTGTGATTGAGAACAGGTTGGTTTCGTCTGCAATATGGCCGAAAAACCTCTTGGGATTATGAGAAAAATAGGAATTTTTGTACGTAACATTATATTATAGCGTATCTACGTGTAACATACTGCAACATTGCTGCTGCAGAAACAATATTAGATAAACAACTTTTCCAAAAGCTGTAACATCAAGTGTACCAAGCTTTTTTTTTAAATTACAGTTAGTGGTTACAGGCTTTGACATTAATATTCAAACCTGTGCATTTGTCTTTAAAGCAAAACAAATTAATATATTTATCTTATGGTAGTAGATACAATTTACGATTCCATAATTATCTAACTAGACAGGCTAAAAATCTTCATCTACATTTGTATAAAATATGCATGTGAAACAAATAAACAAATCTACATACACTATAGTTCAGGGACTATTAGGGCTGACACATACATGTTTCTGTCCGTAAGGTCTTCGAAGTTGTACCCCCGGATACGTTGGTGTGTGTCCGAGGCCAGCACTGCTCTGCCATCACCCAGGCACCACAGACACTGCACTCTCACGCCCTCCCAGGAGTCCAGCAAGTTACCGTCCAGGTCCTGACAACAGAGACAGCAGAACTCTCATCCCTCATTCTTGACAGGGGAACGAAAAAACGGACAAAGCACAGTCTACCGACTTTATTTAACAAGGACTCTTTGACTTGTAGATTGTAGAATCCGAGGTTCATGTACGGTCAAACGGCTTTTCTTCCTCGACACAAAATGTCACAGGGTTGTCAATGCAACACCTACTTGTTTCTGAGCAATTTCTGCAGTTTCACATTTTTACACACTCTTTTAAAATGTGTGTGAAATCAGTTCAAATGTTCAATTCCAGCTTACAAACATTTACAGACATGAGTAACTACAGAGACCCAGACGTGCACAACACACAGGCATAAACCAAGTCCCCAAAGATATGTGTGATAAAAACTCCTCCTCATCCTCCTTATGGGTTCATAGCTGGAAAATCAATACACAGAAAGATCCAATCATCTTGAAGCACCTTGCTTAATGTCAGCGCAGCTATATATAATATATAATATATACACTCATGACACAGTGCATTCAGCAGTACTGACTGAATCCAGAGACGACCCATAATTCTTGAGAGCAAAATGGATGATAAGTATTGGAGACATTTACTGGAACAAACACATCCCAGTAAAAAAAATCCTGTTTGAGGAAAAACTAAGTCATCCACTCACACACTGATAAAACTGTCCCCTCTGTCCTCCGGTGACAAAGCGTTTGCCGTCGGGGTTCCACGCCACACTGGTCAGACTGTCTTCATGGGACTGGGACATTTTGGTCCGCAGCTCCCCCGTCTGTTCGTCAAGGGGATTGGCAGAGTCCGTTGGAAAAACAAGAAAAAAAATAGGGGGAAGGGAGACAGCAAGAAGAAACATTAAGTAAGAGCGGGGGAGGAGTGGATAAAAGGAAAGGAAAGGGGAGGGTAGAGAGGAGAGGTCATTGAGTACACACAGCCTACAGAGTATCTATGGGAGGCTTAATGTTTGGCTTTTTCACTTGTTTACTGAATTTGAATTTGCTCAGGTCTTTTGACATCACAGGTCTATGCTTTGGTACTCGCGTGTTCACATGTAAAACGGTGGCTGGCAAATGGAAACACGGTGGGTTAAGAGGTAGCACAAGGATTGGATTATGTACAGTGGGGTCAGAAACGGGTAGACATGTTACCTGAACGTTCCAGAGCCACAGCTCAGAGCAGTCGTCAGGGCCGCAGGCGATCAGGTAGGTGTCATCGGGACTCCAGGCTAGGTAGGAGACGCCGTACGCGTGACCCTCCAGGGTTCGCAGCAGCTTCAACTGGTGGCTCTCCTTCACAAAAGGTAAGACAAAGAGGGTTATGGCCTCTTAAGACTTGGTTTAATCCATCCTAAGTGCTTCAATCATAAGTGGACAGCTCCATGTACAGGTGGGAATGCTCCCAGGATGAATTAAGGATGCAGATCATGTGATCTGATTTCACTCCCTCGCTCTATACGTAAATAAACACGTACATAATTTCCGAAATTAGATAGCTTACATATCTGAATGACCAATTGTTTTGGTTATTGTTCATAAGTTTCTAGGAAATAAATACCTTCAGTGTGAAAAAAACCTGATGGATTTAAGAAATCTTAGTTGACTAGAACCAAAATAACCGATTAGTTTACTCATTGACTACGAAGGGGCAGCCCTAGAGTGTGCATTGTTTGGCAAGAAGTGTGATTTAGTGAAAGTTTTTAAGAGAGTCCAACAAGCTCCAGATGTTTAACTTTAATTACATTTTTCTTATTCTATGTTAATAGGTGCACTAAATTCAAACAAGTCTTTAAAAGAACCTGGAGGAAAAGACACATCTGTGAATTGTCCTAGGGTTCTAATTTAGTAGATATCAAGTGAATAGACTTTCTACCGTATATAAAAACTAAAATCAAATATAAATGTTAGGGATCCAATAAAGAGTACTGTATTCATTCTCCGTAATAAATCTGAGATAATGACAGACTTTGTCTACCGGCTTAAAAGTGGAATTAATCTTAAGAAAAGACTGAAAATAAAAGTATATCAAAGAGCCACATGTGTTTATAAGCATAAAATACCCAAACAAGGGTTGCCATGGGAAATTCTAAGAACGTATGTTATTGTAAGACACATGTTTAAATATGCCAAGAAAAAACAATGCAAAGCCCTGACCACTACATTCCTGCAGGGTAATTTTAGCTGTGGACTAAATCATAGAAAAGAGATAAAGTGTGTTTATTTAGGCATCTTCCACACTCACCGGGTCCACTTGCCAAATTATGACTGTAGTGTCTTTGGAGCCAGTGGCTAGTTTGGTGCCGTCGTTTGAGAATTTGCAGAACCACACTTCGTTACAGTGCTCCGTCAGAATCTGTTGAGTGTAACAGGGAAACTGCTTCCTGTGACACAGAGAAAGACCAAAGGTTAAAATCTTCATTGTGTAAGTCAGCAAAAGCAGGTCTCAGCGTATATAGCCTTACAAACAAAAACAAAACCATCCATCCATCTTCAACCGCTTGTCGTGCAGGGGGGAAACCCTCTTGCTGTGAGGCGACAGTGCTAACCACCACATCACCGTGCCGCCAATCACAAAATCAAAGTCATGAAATATAGGGCAAAGACGGGAGGGAGAAAAAGGACCAACTTATGAAACCACAAGAGTAATGCAGCCATAACAGAGGAGTAAGATGATAGGGATGAAAACTTACGGGTAAATGAGAGCACAAACCAAGGCTTTCGTCGCATATGTCTCAACATTTCAGTTTGATAAACAACAGGAGGTCAACAGATACATAAATATCAGGTGCTGCAGTATGAGGTCATGAGGGGCATGAACAGCATGCTAAGCTGCGCAGTACCGACCTGCTGCAGACATGATCGAGGAGCAGAGAGACCGAGTCCAGACTGCTGTCCAGCTTGGTGTTGTGATAGAGGCAGCGGTCCCTCTGCAGCTCCACTGCTTGCCGCAGCAGGGTCTGCAGCCGCCGAGGTGGCAGCATCACAGAGGGTGGCAGGTATGCTATGAGGAGGGATAAAAAAGCAGACATATGGGTTATGTACTGTATGTAGTGGCATTGTAGTCATGCAATATGTGCGTGTTAGCTTTACAGGGTTAGTGTATAAGACCTGTCTCCTCACTCTGTAATTTGTCCAGCAGTCGGCAGCGGGAGGCTGTGCCCTTGCCCTCCCACTCTGCCTTGGCCTTCAGGTCCTCAGCGTGGCTACACATTAGGTACCTACAGGAAGACAGAAGCACACAACTCAGACATATAACATAAGAGATAAGAATAAAAACACAACAAAAAAAGTGTTGACAAGTTGCCAGCAAGAGCAGGAGCATAACTTAGTGACAAAACAGTGACTTAATACTGCTCCACCCTGGACATATTTAATAAGAAAGAAAAACAAACACTGAATGAAACTTACAGATGTGGGAAATTCATTATGCTGTAGAGCACTGAAGGCAGTTATTGTTTGAGGAACAAGTTGACAGAAATGCAATGACAGAGTCATAGCCACTTTCAGACAGCCTATCCGTTGTGAGGCTGTTGTACTTTATTATGCCCCGCTGTCTGTGTGAAAGGTGTGAAGACAGAATGGGGGGCTGAACTGAAGGATCGCGTGAATGGGAAACATAGTAGTCGACCCACAGTAGGGTCAAAAAGTGATTTCAGAGTAACCTGAATTATTAACAACTTACAGAAACATTGCGTGCAATAGTCCACCGTCTCTTACACACACACAAAACGCCTCTTTTGCTTCCAGAACACCGGCGTTATGTGTGAAATCACAACTGGGGCGGTTTTATGCTTCCTTGCTTGGTTCTGTGTCATTACCAAAAAGCTGGCGTTACGCTATGGACATATTCGGTTAAGCCAACGGACTGAGCCAAGAAAAGTGACAGATTAATAGATTATTATCTCAATTGAGTGAAAGTCTCTTTAGTGTCGACTGATCAATGCACACTAATTGATCAGGTAATGAATCACAGGCATGTGTTTGCTGAGGGCATGGGAACTCTGCATTGATCAAACCATGGATTAGGCGATCCTGTAGCTACTAACACCCTTATAATGTATGTCAGAGGAACAACTTACAGTATAACACTTGTATTATTGGACAACCGAATTATTACCAAGCTAAAGATCATGGAGGAATATTGATCCAAGCCATTGATTTCAACATGCTGTGAAAACAAGCTATATTAGTATTCTTTAAAGGCTATTATCAATAGTCACGTTGGTAAGTTCCTGACTATGTAAGATAAATACAAGTCCCTACCAAAACAGGCATCTTATACTGCAATTTATGGTGCAATTAAACATTAAAAATACTTATTGACTATGGATTTGACTGTTTTAAAACTGTCCTGGACACTTGAGAGATGTATTCCATTGCAATGACTAACTGGCCTCCAATAGAAAGTCTGGCTCTATAGTTGGCTCAGTGGTGGGAGCTGTATCATTAGTGTTTCCAGAACTATCTAAAGCCCCGGTCACACAGCCTGTTCGTTGCGGGGCTGCTGGCCTTATTACATCCCACCATCTATATGAAAGGTACAAAGATGAAATGGGGCATAACCTCTATTTGGTTCCATGTGAATTAACAAAAAAACAGGAATCTCGGTGTGAAAAGGGCTTAAGTTTGTAGGTGGGTATTTTTGTAGATAGGGTGAACTGCCTGATGAGTGTTATGAGACAGATGCAGAATTAAACTTGTAACCGTACCCGCTGAGTACATGGATGCGATCTGTGTTGTACTTGAGTGGCGTCAGCTCTCCCCGGAGCACCTGCAGAGCCTCCAGGACTTTTCCATCCTCCAGATATTCTAAGTACTTCTGCTGCAGCAGCAGGAACTTCATACGCTGAGGAGAGGAAGAGAAACATAGCCACAGAGGTTTGGAAAAAAAAGATTGCAATGATCCATTAACAGCTGGTCTACATGACTATAGAGGAACATTCAAAACTTTGTTTCTAGGAGTACAGCTGTGCATATACTGTATATACAGTATGTGGTAACACATTGCAGGGCAGCAAGCTCTCATTGTCAGAACATATCAATAGATGTAACCAAGACATATGGTGATGCCGATAGCCTAAACCTTCAACCTGAAGACCACTGCTTGCAGTTAATGTGTGGTATCAACAGTCTAAAGCTTATCTCAGGTATGCAGTAGGAGCTGCAGCCCTGACGGGTGCAAGCACAGTTACATCTACTACACAGAAATTCAAGAAAACATCCACCCACAAAGGTCTACAAGTACACAGACTCTCCAACTACACCTGTGATATAAGCAAACTGCCTATGAGAACTGCAGTGAAAGTCATTTTGACAATGACAACACCAACCTGCTACAACTCAGGACCTAAAATGGCTACCCACATTGCCCATACAGCTGAAAATCAACAGCTACAGCAGCCATTCTCTCAGTAACCTGAGTGCTGGTGGCAGATAGACAGACTTCTGACACAGAGCAGCATGCACTTGAATGAGACACATGGTACTGCTTTTGAAGCTTGTCTTGTCTGCTAATTAGCATGCTAGCTGGGGTTAATTAGCCAGAGCTTTGCCCCATTTTCATACTAATACCGTATGCAATATTTTCCTTCCCTAGTATGGCAAAGTCATGACCCGCCCTACCCTGTCTCTGATTGGCTAGTACTCGTTGCCTCCGTTGGTTGGGGCATGATGAGTGAGATTGTTCAGAGGAAGAATAGCAGGGTAAGCCTATCAGAGGCAGGGAAGGGCGGGTCATGCCTTTGCCATCCCAGGAGAAAACAAATTGCATACTGTACAGTATGTACTGTCATACATACCATAAATTTATAACATTTTAAGGTTGTCAAAAATATCGATACTTTAATACTTTAACATCCACATCCAATAGTATCCAAAACAATCAGGTAGGTATAGGTATATACCTTCCACAAATCAGATTCTCAACCCAAGGCTGCACAGATGAAACAACAGGGTAGTAAATCACCTGTGTTGGTATTTGTTCTAGTGACTGTAACAGCACTGTGTGCAGAATGCTAATTCCAAAAACTACTTTGCCATGGCATTGAAAGGGGTACAGAGTATGGTTTTTTTATACTAGTATTCTATCGAAATATTGATCCATCTATCTATCTATATTGCATCCACACCTCTACTGATCTTAGCCTGTCACAGATATATTGTATTGTTGTGCATGAAACATCTGCACAAGAAATTGCAGTGCAGAAATGGTAAGTTATGTATACATTATATACACTGTCCACTGGAGATGAATGACAAGTTAGATTTTAAAATGTAGAATCTCTTGTTTACTCTGTATTAGTCATAATTAATTTTAATAAAACAAATTAAAGGATACTTAAAATTTTTCATTTGGTATCCGTCAAATAAAAAAAGAGATTAGATTTAATCAACACAGTCACAATAAGGCGTCCATTATTCCTGCCGCTATACGTTCTAGAACATTTTAGGTTCCAGTGTTCTACAACAAGAACCTGCAGCCCTCCAATAGAACCATTAGTAGCATTCTAGAACCTCCAGCTGTGCCTTCTAACTGACTGGCTGTCATTCAGTTCAGTTTAAGGGGAGCTTACCACAATGGCATTGGGAGAATGCATCAGTGCTCTCAGCTCATTGAGATCATTCTCAGCCTGCATCAAAACAAAGGGAGGGTGATGGAGGGGAGAGACAGGGGGAGAAATGGTTAGCTCAGCAGTTTCCATGCATGCACAGGAAAAAAAAAAAACTAATCACATGAGCAGTAATACAGATATTATGGCCCACTTTGTATAACAATGGAGCTGATCCGCATGCTGGGGTCATAATTATAAAAGACAACACAATTATGTATTTGAAAACATGTTGGCCTCTTTTACCATTTTCTAAGTCGAAAAACTAGATTTTAGGAATCAAAATCGTGGCAGGTTTATGATACGTTTGTGGAGATTAGAGACCTACCTGTCACATCCAAAAATGTTCCACCATTTGCGTTAAGGCTGGTGTTCATTTTCCCTCCTGCAGTTCTGACGTAGGGTCATTATTCCAGATGATTCACAAGGTGATTTTTAATAAGACTGTTTTTGAAAGCCTCAGCTCTAAAATGTTGGATTAAGAGTTATTCGGCTGTGAGAACAGGGTAAAAAAGCCAGGAGTGTTGATTTATAAGCCAATTACACAAAAACGTCTTAAAATGTACTAATATACATGTCTAATGTTTTCCAATTTCACATTACCGACCTAATGGAGCCCTCACAACTTTCTGCAGTTCTGCTCTGCTGTGCTTAAGGTGTTCTGACCCATTATTTGGATCTTTTAACATAATAATGGGCACATAATGTAGCAAGTGTCTTGTCATTTTCGACCGAGCAAACATTCCTCTCGAACACCAGAAGCCAGATCTTTTCTCGTGCTCTCAGTATTAATAATTAAGGGCAGATTAAATGTTTTATGACATGAAATACATCAATTCTGTGCTTGGATGTTAAAGAGTTTTAATAAAATGCTTTTGTGCCCTTTAGTTGCCAGCTCTAAAGTAAAATAGCAATGAAGCAGTAAGATTTGTTGTTTGAGAAGAGAGTTTCATTGGTACTTGTGTGAAATGTGCAAAAACGTGTAGCCTACAACATATAATAAATAGTTAATAGAGCTGCAACGATTAATCGAATAATCGATTAGTGGTTAATTATTTAATTAATTAACTATTAAATTAATGACCAACTATTTTGATAATCGATTAATAGTTTTGTGTCATTTTTTAAAAAGAAATATAGTCAAAATTCTCTGATTTAAGCTTCTTAAATGTGAATATTTTCCTTCTTCAATGACAGTAAACTGAATATCATTGAGTTGTGAACAAAACAAGACACCTGAGGAGGTCATCTTCATCTTTGGGAAACACTGATTGAGAATTTTGAACAATTTATAGACCCAACAACGAATCAATTAATTGAGAAAATACTTGACGGATTAATCAACAATGCAAATAATCGTTGGTTGCAAAGCATTGAGCTTATGCAACCGTGGCCCAAATGCAGACCACTTTAAGTACTTTGATTATGCTCTTCCCAGCTTCCTACAACACTTCCTAACAGGAATCATATTTGCTTTTTGTCAATAAGTCATATGACACGATCTGCAAATCATAAATCTGCTAGTTTCTTGACCAAACAAGCTCTTCATCTTAAAGTACAATGAGGAAGGAAAACAGATCACTAGGAAGGTCACCAATTCCGCGTCTATTAAAGTGTGTACTATTATGTAACCATGGTAACCCAAGACCAACCTTGTCCCACTCCCCCTCCATGACATGGTTGCGGAACTTGGTAGCAGAGGGATGTTCCAGTCTGCAGCCTGATTCCTGCATCAGCAGGTCCACTGTCTGACTGCAGAGACACAGAGGGGGTGGGTGGGGGGTTAGAGACAAAGTTAGGCTGAAATAGAGACACAAGACAACAAAGGAACTGAGAGGATTGCTTTAAAATGTATTCAAAACGTTTAATTAAGTCAAGAATTAAAAGGAAAGATATATTTCCGACCCCAGTCAGGAGTATGAAAATGTGGGCTCATCAATCAAAGTTTAATTATAAAGGGGCATTTCTTGGCAGATTACTCACATTTTCTTGATTATCTAATCACCTATGGCATTTCACCACTGTGACTGTGCCGTGTTTACAATAGCATGTGGGTGAGTGGGTGATCTGCAACACTGGGACAATAATAACAGCATTATAATCATGACAGTAGGACGAAGGCAATTTCATGGCCAACAAAATCTGGAGAAAGTGGTGTCACCTCAACATTATTTGTGGTCAGCAGGAGGTTCACTAACACGAACTGAGCTTCCACTGCAGTTGACATCATCCTCTCAACCATGAACCATAACCATCTGTCCAAACACCACCTCTCTGCTAAACACTCCACCACCATAAACAAGTCGGCTGAGATGTGTGTGTGAGAGAGAGATAATGAAAAGGGGGTTGGGGATTGGGGGGTGGCTGACACCTTCAGCATGATGACATCATTCTCAGGTATCAATGGAGTGGCGCAGCAGCTCTGTGTTGAGCCTCTCATCCAGCCTGCTGCTACACTGATTTCACTTGCATTTCCCTCTGCTGAAATGCAGGGGCTCTGATTCATACCAGGTAATACTCTGTATACCCCCCCACCACCACCACCACCACCCTCTTTGTAAACATAGCGATGGTGCTTTTGTAATGGCAGCTTCACTTTCTCAGCTGGATACCAGATTCTGCGGATGTCTAGCTATTAAACAGTGGCTACCCCCGGCCACTGTCTCGAAAACCCCACTATGCTATAATTAGATCCAAACACAGCGCTTCCATCTGAAACAGCTGGTAGAAAGCGCATTCTCCAGCCGCCATGAAACCAACAGATTCTGTTCAATCCAGGAACCAACTGTCGCCCACGGTATCGACTGCTGCCTTTAAATAAATACATGCCCCCGATATACACCCGCGTCACAGTAAGTGACTGACTGTTGACACATTGCTCTGACACAGCGACAGCAAAAATAAAGACAACAATCGAGTTCATGCGGTAGCTGTTTAAAATGGTGATGCGTTTGATTAATAACAACATGACAAAATGACAGCTCGGGACACGCGAACGCCGCATTCTGCATATTAAAAAATAACCAGGACCGTTTTCAGAACCATGACAGTTATTGCAGTGTGGCAGATTTGTTATTTGTTCCTCCCACACGGTGTTACAAAAAAATATAAATCATATTATTATCATTCCCGAAGCAGCCAAACAGGAAAATGAAGAAAACCACAAACCATAGGGGCAAAAAACCCCGCACATTAACACATTATTTTGCGCAATAATAACAATACAACACGACGAACTCGATCGTCCTTGCTTGTGTATGTAACTAAGCAGCTGAATCAAGTTGATCTGTTCTCATGACATTCATTTGATGCTTATGCAAACCATAACAAGTCAGCAGATAGATCTCGGAATAAACGTTAGATGATGTAATGCTTTTTATTCAGTGCGAAATCTATAACGTTCGTGAACGCATCACGGCACTGCTGGTTAAAAGAAACATAAGGTTACGTCAACCCTCGATGGATCAATTGTTATACTTGTTTTTTATGTTCGTGTGAAGGGTTTAATGTCGGGACATGGCACCTCAGCGCAGGCTAGTGCTGTTAGCTTTGAAGCTAACTGTTATTGTGCAAGATGGACCCCTTCTTTCTACCAACTGCCGAGCTCACAGGCTCACAGCCCCATCCCCCCATGTTTGTGTCTGTCAAGCGCAATAACAGCGCCTTTACTGCGTGATATTCACCACTTCCAATCGAAAACACACAGCAATGCAGATTTCACTAACGTATGTTCAACGTTATGTACTTTTGTAGTTTTGAATAAACTCACTTCAGCCCCAGTCCGTGGAGATGTTGCCCTATTAATCGTATGACATCTTCCTCCGCCTGCGAGAGTCGTTTCTTCTTCTTCAACAGAGAGCCGACCTCCGAGCCCGAGGCCGTGGAGGCAGCCGAAGAAGTCCCCGAACCGGGCCCGGTTGAAGACCCGTTACTGGTGCCGACACTGTTTCCGTTGTCCGTGCCGGAGAGAAGCCCGTTGGAGTGGGCTCCGCCGGCCGAGGATGACTCCCCGTTCTGTGCGCTGTTCAGGCAGGAGAGCTCTGCAGATTCTTGTCCCTGTCCGGCCCCGTTTGCCTGCATGCTGCTGCTGAGGTTGTTGACAACACTTCGGTTAAAGTGGATGGCAGAGGTGGCTTGAGAGTGCGAAGAAGAATGAGTAGCAAGTCCTGAGACAAGTCCAGAGAGGCCTGTTACAACTGCTGAAGCCCCGGGCTCTCCTGCTCCCTCCGCCGCCGAGGCTCGGTGCTTCTTCCGCGGGGGCGGCGACGCTCCGCCGGTGTCCGAGTCGGAGGAGGAGGAAGCGGAGGCCAGAGTTTCCTCACCGAGAGCGGCCGTGGTTAGAAGCCTACGGAGCTCCGGGTGGGAAATGTAGGTTAGGTTTCCAGATTTGAGGCCTCGGTTGTCGTGCTCAGAGCGGACTGTCACTATGGCAGCGCTGTCAGTTAGCCCCGTTTCTTTTTGTTGTTGTTTCTCTCAAAACAGCTGCAGCTCTAATGGAGTCCTGACGCCCTGACGTCACCGGAAATTCCTACACTACCAAGCTTCCGGGTAGAATTATAATCCACGGGTGGCGCATAAGAACCTAGTTAGCATGATAATTAACGGACAACAATAACACACAGCATTGAATATTCATTTGAATGTCTCCAGGGACTTGACCCTAATTTATTCGGAATTTGAAATCCCCTCCCATTGACTTTCCACAGCTGTCCAGATTTTTACATTTCCAACTAAAACACTCACAACTCAATAAACCATGTAGCCCGAAGTACATTATCTTTTATATATTCCATGCAACATAGAGAGTAAGGGTGGTTATAATTCTCATTTCCATAAAAAAGAGATCAGACATCTGTCACCACACTGGAGGCTGTATATTCAGGAAGCAAAACAATGTATGCATATTTAAAACAGTGCCTTTAATTGTTTCAATTTTATTTCTATTTATATAGTTGATATATTGTACAGTATGTTCATGACATTGCACACTTTTCTAATTCTCTTGCACTATTTAGAATTTAGAAGTTATTTATTTATTGTATGTATTTTGTACTTTTGCACCGTGGGTCAGAGAGAACCGTATTTTCCATTCCCCTGTATGTCTGGCACATATTGCAGAACTTACAATAAATCTTATTGACTTTAAATGTATTAATTGCTTATACTGCACTGTAACTCATATTCCTTTGGTATTCCTGGTTTTTATATTTAAAAGTATTTTATTTGCTTGTTTTTAATTGTGTCATTTCTTAAAATCTGAATGTAATTTTTACATCTTAATGTCATTGTATGTGTGTTTCTTTCCAGTGCTTTTAATGTTTTATGTGATGCACTTTGAAATACCTTGTTGTTGAAAGGTGCTATACAAATACACTTGCATTTCCTGATATATGTATATATCTATATATTAATTGTAGTCACTTTTACATTTTCATCATCGCCATTATTATTTATATTATTCAATTAATATAAATTATGCTTTTCAGTAGGCTATAGTTATTAATATTTTCAGAAACAGAAACAAATATACTGTAGACATCAACAGCAGATAGTTTGACTTGACTTGGAAGGAAAAGCACAGGTGTAACAGACAACATCATTGACAGCTCTACTCCAATAAAGGTCCAGCTCCAGTAAGCCATTCTAGTGAGCCAGCATGCGGAGTCAGGTTTCAACTTTTTTTTTTTGTAGTGGGTCCATGCTTTTTAGATATTTAGATCACAGCCGGTGCCTGTGACTGATCAATCCAAGCCCATTTTCTACTAAACCTTACAGGAACACTAGCTGAGAGGCTGGATCGAGCTACCATATGCTACCACATTGGTACATTAATGAATGAATTAGGCAAAGAAATGAATGATTAAACAGATAACAAGTGGTCAGAGACATCCATTGCACTTATAATTGTGTAATCATATGTATGTAATGTGTTGTATTGTGATCGGTTGTTGAATATGAACTGTACGTGCGCTGATGTTCTGCACAAATGAAGTTAACATTTTTATAAAAAATATAATTGAATTTAATTAATTAGATCATTAATAAGCACCGTTAATCTACCTTTTACAATTTACATTAGTGAATTATTAATTCTTGTTTTAACCTAAAAAACAACATTAATAAGTGATGATAAATAATAAATCATCATCAAATTCGACCTCAATTTTCTCCTTATTTTGTTTTTCATGTGTTGAAATATAAAATTACCCCCCCCCCACTGGCAATTTTACCCATTCTGCAAGATCCACAAAGTATCTCAAAAGCTTAGTGCAAACATGTTTTATTAACATAGTATAAATAGATTAAGCCACATTATTTTACAAAACCTGAGCTCAAGGTAAAACAACAAAAGACATTTATTCATAATACCAATAAATAAATAAATGAAACAGTTGAGCTTTAAACTGCTGCAGAACCTAGGAAAACAATATATGTGTATATGAGAGAAATTGAGCAGAGTGGACATTCTGCCCATGCTTATCCTTGTGTTAACTGTATTTCCACCAGGTGAGAATTGTCAGTGATCCCCAACTTGGTGTGGAAGGACAGTGGTCACTGGTGCACCGTTGCTGCTGGGTTTGTCTTTTCCCTTCATGAAGAAGGTAAGCAGCTCCCCTTTGCCTTTGACAAATATGGGCCCTCTCCGGATAAAGCGGAAGCCATACTCCTTTAGGATGTCATAGCTGTCCTCCACCACCTGAGGGCAGAGCAGGGCACAAAATGTAAAGGAGATGGACAAAGGCAGGAAATTAAAGTTTTAAATGACCATGGAATAAACAAAAGATATAATAACTATGTCTGCCTTTGTGTTTGCTCTACCTGAATGTTTCCCATCACTCCGGTGGACTCCATTCTGCTGGCTACATTGACTGTGTTGCCCCAGATATCATAGTGAGGTTTACGAGCTCCAATCACTCCAGCCAAAACTCCCCCCTTATTCAGACCTGAAGGGGATCAACATGGAAACATGATCATAAATATATGGCAGAGGCGCACATGGACAGGCTTACACACAGTGCCACATACACTCACCGATTCGGAGCATGAAGTTGTTGAAGGACTGTTTGTTGAGGTTGTTGAGGGTGACTTTCATAGCCAAGGCGAAGTCTGCCAGGTCAGCGAGGTGCTGCCAGCGCTCGATCACTGACTGGTCCTCTGGCTGTGGAACAACAGAACAGCATTTCACTATCATCGCCGTATGCAACGCCTTTTTAAAGGTCCCATATTGTAAAACGCAAGATATCCATGTCTTTTTTTGATTATAAAGGAAGCTCAAGGTGCTATATAAATACAGTGAAAGTATCAAAACAGTCAATCCACAGAGAAATGCACAAAGCCCGT
Organism: Echiichthys vipera; assembly: GCF_963691815.1. NCBI lineage: Eukaryota > Metazoa > Chordata > Actinopteri > Perciformes > Trachinidae > Echiichthys > Echiichthys vipera. Next base: position 19,673,817 of record NC_139844.1, read on the forward strand.
ATTCAGAAACTGTGCCTTTAAATGAGCCGTCAGGACTTCTGTACGGTTGTGACGTCACAACTTAACTACATGTAAATAGAAAGTGCCACTACAGTGCTGTTACACTCATTCCTCGGCTGCAATGATGGCACAGAAAGGCTGAGAGTGCAGATATGGAAGACCCAGAACAACTGACCAATCAGAGCAGTTAGAGCTTTTTCCAACGGAAGGCTTAAAGACACAGGTGCTAAAATGGAGCGTTTCAGACAGACAGTATGCATAAAACTATGTGTTTTCTGAACATTAATGCTGTAATCAATATTCAGAGCATTAATATAGCAGCAAACAATAATTTGCTATGCTTCTGTAAAGCCTGTAAATATATTTTTAGTAGAAACCAGTATAAAACCAGAGGAGCCTGTTCAGTGGAAAGCTACTCCTGCCCAAGTGTAGGACCAACAGGCTCAAGAACTCCTTTGTAAACATGAATAAAGAGGACAGAAGGGAAGGAGTGGGAGTGACTCACTGGGCAATTAATAATCTACTCTTACATACCTGGACACTTATCCTCTATTTTTTTATATACCTCCCTTGTAAACTTCCGGAAATTCAGTTTTCTTGCGGGAGTCATCCCATCAGTAAAGAGAAGTCTAAGTCTAAGTCTAACTCTGATATGGGAACTTTAAGATACAATTGTTATGTTTGTAACAATGTCTGAACCGTTTTAAGTGTCACACCTTGCGGTTGCTGTATTCGTTCGTGTTGCTCTCTGGGGTGAGTCCTGACGCAGCCATGTAGGTGCTTCCTATTGTCTTGATCTTAGTGATGCAGCGGAACTCATCCCTGTCCAGTAACTGGTGGAGAAAGCCGACATCAAGGGGTCAAGGGGAGTCGTGGACATTTAAAACCTGAGAGTTGTACCATTAGTTCTCCACACGTAAAACCAGCTGTACAAACGCAGTCAGGACTCACGCTGTCAAAGTCTGAGATGATCTCATTGAGAATCCTGAGACACTCAATGCCTCCGTTGTTGATGCCGTCTTCAGTGTAGAAGTCAGAAAAGTTGGGGATGGAAGCAAACATCACACCTATTTCATTGTAAGACTGGCTGTACAGATCCTACAAATAACAAATGATATGATGTTAGTTTGTTCCGATTGCTTTTTTTTTCTTTGATAAAGATTTTGTTCATCCAAAAGCTCATTATCGCTGATTATTAGAAAATAACCAGTGGAAAGTATTTAAAATATAGTTACAAAACAGACCACAAGATGGCACTGATATGCAATAAATTAAATAGGATTCTTGATAGTCCTCATTCATGTCCTTTTGTTTTTCTCAGTGCCCCAAAACCTCCGCATTTCTATATCGTACTGTAACTTGACACACACCACAAGATGGCACTGATATGCAATAAATTAAATGGAATTCTTGATATAACTCATTCATGTCCTTTTCTTTTTCTCAGTGCCCCAAAACCTCCGCATTTCTATATCGTACTGTAACTTGACACACACTCATATGTACCTCGTCTCTCTTTTTGGAGCCCAGGAAATGCTTTGCCACATGCTCTGGCAGCATGTTGGTGACCAGTGCTTCATTCCAGCGTCTCATCTCAAACACCCTCTCCTTCTGGTCATGCACACCGATCTTCCACAGGAACATCTTCCTGGACTGATGCTCCAACTACACACACACACACACCACAGAAGGAACGGACATAATAATATTAATATAATAAGCATTAAGTTATTTGGAGAGGAAAAAAATAGCTTTGAAGCACAGGAGACAGTGACTCACATGACGGGCGAACAAGTAGAAGCCAATCATCATAACAATGATCATCATGGTCATGAGGTACTTCGATGGCACTATGGATGTTCTAGAAACAAGACAGAGGCAGAATAATGTATATTGGACTTACAACTGAATTTTTTAAACAACAAAACAACTAAATATAGCATCAATCGTTCTATCTTGGCTTATTTATATCTGCATTTTTAATAAAATGACAAGAAAAACAAAGTGTTCTTTGAGCTGTTTCATTTCTCACCTGTATGAGGCAAACTGTATATAGTCATACAGGTCGTAAATTTCCCGCCAACTGTAGATATTAACAGCTCCAGTTGCTGTGACGACCAGCACCATGAGGCCCAGCTTAGTGAGATGGCTGACCTGTACCAACATGACGGTGGCGATGAGTGACATCACAGCCATGAAGCTGTAGTGCTTTGGATTCTCTGCACAGCCTCGGTCACCAAGTGACTCCAACACGGGGCCGGAGGTGCTGTTGAAGACTCGAAGGAACGGTGGCACACAGCTCAGCTGCAATATCACAGATGAGGGGAATGAGTCATTCTCAGTTAACACCTGTTACTGTATGTAGCCCAGCTAGGACATGATTTTATTACTAATTTATTCATTTCAGTTGAAACATGAACCTGGGAAGGAACGTTAAAAATATATGTTCTGCTGGCACTTACAACTCCTATAACTACATTAAATAAACTACAGTATTTAACAATAGCAATAAGTCAAACATGTTCTTTTTTTTCCCAAGCCTTTTTGTCCAAGTGTGACTGTCACCGCCACATGACAGTTAAGACAGAGAAGTTAATGTGCGTCCTCTATTCCTGTCAGACCTTGAAGGCAGCAGTGTGTTTAACACGCTGCTCCTGTGGGGCTGTTACAAATGAGCCAGCAGGCAACGAGACAGACAGCTAATGGACCCCACTGGGAACGTGTAGTCAGACACATAGAAGGCAGTGATAGTTTGATGAGGACAAAGTGGAAACACACAAATGGAAAGATGCGCACACACACAAATGTTGGGTGATACGGCGATATGTACGGCAATATGAGAGCATTTAATTAACCAGACTTTTCCCTTAAAGGTCCCATATTGAAAAAAGTGAGATTTCCATGTAATGTTTTTATTATGAAGCAGGTTGAGGTGCTTAAGAAATACTGGGAAGGTATCAAAACGCTCAATCCACAGAGAAATTCACACATCCTGCATTCAGAAACTGTGCCTTTAAACGAGCCGTCAAGACTTTAAATTACTTTAAAAAATTAAAACATGTTGTAGTAGAAACACACAAAAAACTTGAAAATTAACATAACCTTCATAAGCTAAAGAGATCACAATGTTTTTTCATTATTGGGTTGTAAAACAAAAAAACATTAACCTTAGACACACGCACGCGCGCGCACACACACACACACACACACACACACACACACACACACACACACACACACACACACACACACACACACACACACACACACACACACACACACACACACACACACACACACACACACACACACACACACACACACACACACACACACACACACACACACACACACACACACACACACACACACACACACACACACACGGAATGTATCAGAGTTCTCAATGTGTCTTGCAGTCTTACCATGTCAGCGATCACAGCCATGGTAAGAACAAATATGGCCGCCATGGCCCATGTGTTTCTCGCCCACCGCGTGCGATCGATCCACACTGAGAAAGACACCAACCTCTTGGAGAACATCTGAGACGAAAAAACAAACAAACAAACAAACAAACAAACAAACAAACGTGTTTTGACTCAAAATAACAATTTCTCAGTGTAAGTGTGCCCCATTTGATCATGTACATCTGCATCTTAAGCCCAACAGAGGCTGGAAAACACTAATCAATGACATGTTGAGTAAATTCTGTTTCCCATCACCACAACCATGGATACTAATTTTGTTTCCTCACCCTGGGGAAGATGGCAGCCAGGGAGCACACTGCGAGGATAAGCAACAATACCTCTCCTATTGCAAGAGTCACATAGTTCACAGCCAACCTAGAACAAGAACACACATCTTCATTCAATGTCGCTCTAACTTTTGCCATTTCTAAGGCAAGCATGTAAATGTGACGTAGTAAGACAAAGTAAAATAAGTGAACTCACAGTGGGTCTATGAACACCTCCATCGCCGTAATGAAGAACAGCACGATGATGCAGCAGCAGAAAGCCGCTCCGCTTCGCTTCTCCTTTTCTGAAGAGTAGCGCTCCTCCAACTTCCCATCCACAAAACGCAGAGACACAGCGTTGATCTGGTGATCCTTCATTCTGCGAGGAACAGAGATCTAACTTTGCATTCATCGTCCCCTGCTTTCTTTATCTTTCTTTATTCGTCTCATTTTCTTACATTTGCTGAGTTTCTCTCTCCTGCAGCTCCTGCTGTAGTCGCCTGTTGATCACTTGTTCCTCGACCATTTTATTTCTCTGAGACCAGGAGCAAGAAAAGTGAGATCGAATCAAGGTCTTTTTCAAAGAATGTCTGTGGATGTAATCACACTGAGGATTACAGTATGTGTGTTTCCAAGTATGGATATCAATATGCCCTTTACCTATGTGGCCTGGTACAATGACAGTTAAGGGTTGAGAATGAAAAAAAACATTTATCATAGTTCACCTCCTGTTTAGACTCAATGGACGTGGATTGGGGTGAGGCTGCAGTCCCATTGGTTACTGTAGTGTTGATTAACTGGTTTGAATTTCTGTTGGACAGAGTGCCTGGTTTCTGAAGGAAGAAAGCATCTGTTAATGCTAAATCTAGGTTTGTGAGTTAACGTGGCACACACAACTCATGGCCTGAAGGGAATTATTTTTGACGAATAAAATGATAATAGCCTTGAAAGACAATAGTCACTCACATTTCCACTGAGCACATTTGCCACCTGTTCAGGCACTAGAACCAAGTAAGTTTCGATGCCTTTCTCCATTAGGTACTCGCACCTCTCTCCGCCTTCCCCCGGCTCCAGTTCAAATTCTCCGTGCAGACTGTCCTTGGTGGTCTGGGAAATATGCACTCGCCTGTGTAGCACACAAACCTCAAAATGAAATGTGTGAAAGAATCTGATTTCCCCACTCCGACAGTAAAATGTCTGTCTCTGTCTTTGTGTCTGTCTTTGTCTTTCTCTGTCTATCTGTCCGTCTTTTCTCTCTCCTTTTCTTCCTCAGCAACCGGTGCAGACAGATGTCCGTCCTCCACAGAGCTGGGTCTGTCTGACGTTCCTGCCTGTTATAGGGAAGGTTTTCGTTGCCACCGTACTCTACGGGGGAATTGTTGGGTCAATGTTTATCATAGAGTGTGGTCTTAACCTAGTCTGTAAAGTGTCCTGAGATAACTTCTGTTATGATTTGGCACTATAAATAAAATTGAATTGAATTGAATTAAAATACGGCGTCGTTCTCTCACCCAGGTATCCCCCCAGATTCCATCTTGTTGGCTACGGTGACATCTGTGGACCAAACGTCAAACTGCCACCTCTTCTGCCCGAGCACTCCTCCCAGCACAGTGCCTGTGTGAACGCCCACGCGCATGTCCACTTCAGTTTTAGTCTTCTCTCGCACATACCTGGAGCAAGAGGGAGAGCGGAGGATCCCTGTTGTATCTTTGAAGTCATTTTGTGACAAAAAGCCCATTTTTCTTCATCTGTATTGTCTACTTGGCTGCATAGGCAGGACGTTTCTCTCCTATCTGCCTGTCTTCCCTTCTTCCTTGTAAACTTTATATACACTGGAGATCATATTAGAGAAAAACTTTAAATTCTTGATTTATTCTGAATTATTGTTATTTTTTCATGTTCAGAAATTGATAGAATATCCACTGTGGCTATACCACTGCTGTACTAGCATGTTTTCTTTTTAAATAACCAAGGAACTTCAACAAAAAGCTTTATTTTGTGAAAGAAAACAGTGACCATTGTGTCAGAAGAGAAGATTTAAGGCTAGGCTTAGGGTTATAGGATTAAAAAATGAATAGGAAGTGTAGAGACCTCTGCTTTGAATGACTTCCGAGCATTGTGCCCATGTTGGGCCTCATGTACAGCTGCGTGGCAGGGTGAATGCAAATGTTTATGTGAACCTCCTTTGGCAACATTCAATACCTTCGCTGCAATTGTCTCCCAGACAGCTGCGATTTTCATGCAAGACAATGACCCCTGTCACTCTGCAAAATGTGTTACGCAGGTCTTTGAAAATGAACAATGAAAATGCCAGCCCAGAGTCCAGATCTAAACCCCATAGAGAATCTCTGGGAAATCCTCTGCAACAAAGCAATGTCTAAGAAACCCACTACAGTTACTGAACTGTGGAAGAGACTGAAGAAGAATGGACCAAGATCAAACCAGAGCAGTGTGAGAAACTAGTGATTCAAAGCTGTGGCCTCTACACTTCCTATTCATTTTTTAATCCTATAGCCTGAAGAAAGAATTGTTTAAACATTCTCTTTTGACACAATGGTTACTGTTTTTTTCACAAAATAAAGGTTTTTGTTGAAGTGCCTTTGTTATTTAATAAAACATGCTAGGACATGAGCAGTATGGCCTCAGCAGATTTCCATCAAATCCTGAACAATGAAAAATAACAGTATTTTAGAATGAATCAAGTATTTAGAATTTGTTCTCTAATTTTGATCTCCACTGTATATGTGTATATATATATATATATATACAGTATATATATATATATATATATATATATATATATATATATATATATATATATATATATATATGTGTATATATATATATATATATATATATATGTATATATAGTATATTGTCTTTATATTTAAAATGTGATTCCCTGTTATCTTACGCACAAGATATGCAAATAAAGTGACAATAATGCCACCTGGACATCATCACTATCCCTTCCCTTAACTTAAGGCTAAGTCTTTGTTTTATGCCTTTAGTACCACTTACGAAATGGCGTCTACCATCGCTAGGCCCATCATTATGGAGCAGGCAGCGTGATCATCTCTGAAGTCAGGTAGACCGCAGATGCAATAGTAACAGTCTCCCAGGATCTTGATCCTCAGTTGGTGATGTTCCTGCGAGAGAGCAAGAGAAGAGAGAGTTCCAGGTTGTGCTTATTTTCAGCAAATTTCATTTTATTCTTGTATTTTGGGTTTCTACTAGAACATGTTTACATGCTTTAACGTTAAATGTGACTGTCTGTCTAAATATATTTGTATGCACCCTCTGTCTGAAACGCTCCGTTTTAGCACCTATCCTCTTAACCCCCCCAAAAAAGCCCAATTTGCTCTGATTGGTCAGCATCTGGGCTCCCTCGTCTCCTCCTTGTCATTGCATTTGGAGAATAACTGTAATTTTTTAGTTGTGACATCACAACCATACAGAAGTCCAGACAGCTCGTCACTGAATATGGGCAGTGTGATTTTCTATTGACACTTTCACAGTATTTCTATAGCACCTCAGCGTGCTTTATACTAAAGAAAGAAAGAGAGAAATCTCACTTTTTCACAATACCTTTACAGTAAATTAAGTGTACAGCAAAATAGTGGCAATATGCAGAAAGGCAGAATTATAACTGTAAAACCATGGAAAATTAGATATCATCTATATAAAACATGACCAATAACAATAGCTTGACTGTCAATCAAAACAAGGAAGAGAAACAAGCACATGGAGAGAATACAACAAACTACAACGGACACACGTGAAAACAGACACTCACTTCTGCCAGTTTGTCGAAGCGGGCGAACAGTTCATTGAGCAGCTTTACGAGCTCCTGGGCACTACAGGCTGAGGACAGCTGGGTGAAGCCCACTATGTCAGCAAACAGGATACTGGAACAGAGGCAAAGAGGTTGCAATGTGACGATTAGCAAGCTGTAAAAATACTATAACAATGATAACTGAATCACCATTCAAACTCCCTCTCCTCAAAAATCTGATTTTGCGATCCTCACCTGACATTTTCGTGGCGGTACATGTACATGGTGTTGAACTGCTGCTGCTGGACCTCGCTCTGATTGGCCTGGTTCTTCATGCCCTGCAGCATCTCATCGGCGATGTGTTTGGGCAGGATGGACAGTAACAGTTCCTCCTACACGGAGACACAGTTAAAGAACGGGGAGCTTTGTCAGGAAGAAAACATTTGTCCCGTGTGTATCACGTGTGTGTGTTTGTTTGTGTGTGTGTTTGTGCGTGCAGAGCATGTCTGAGGAAAGGGATTCACATGAGACCCTGTCAACTGGTGTAATATGTTCTGGATGGACGGGTCCGTCTGTATTCTACCGAGCCCTGCAATGCAAAGACACTTTGGGAATTAAACCTCCTCTCTTCTTGTCTTTCTATCCTTATCCTCATACCCTAGACACTAGTCAATTACGCCAATTAACCAACAGTATAACCAAATGGACCATAAACAACTTAATCATAGAGAAAGAGCGGTGTATAGCTGCAAAAGGAATACCCTAGAGAAAGCAATACTAAAAGAGGTAGATTAACACGAAGGGTAACAAAGATCAATAGTCAAATATAAGGACAAAAAGGTTAAAAAATATATAAAATCATATCCTGATGCAGTTTTGGTAAAGGTTCTGTTGGATGTCAGAGCTCAAGCTGACAGAATTGTGTCAGGTCCCTGACGGTGGCTCCGCTGGTGAGAAGAGTGCCTCTAATCAACCCGTTAGTCCCGAGCTCAGCAAAACATGCTGTAATTAGGGAGCATGGTGTTCTACCTCACAGGTCTGTTTGTGCATATGTGTATGTGTGTGTGTGTGTGTGTGTGTGTGTTTGTATGCCCCACTGACCTGCTGGGTGCTCTGCTCCTCCAGTGTGAGTTTGACCTCTAGTGACTGACGGGCCTCCAAAAAAGCGATCCTGTACTTCCTGTCCGCCATGTAGTATGACATCACACCCACAGTGGCTGCGCACAGGTACAGCATCACGTTGGCTAGGAGCTGATGAGAGGATGTGTGTTTTGTGTGGTGGTTAGTTTCCTCACTGTCACTTTGTAACCATTGTCTGTCAATGTCACACATTTACTTGCTAACTTTTAAATTGGGATTTGTAGTTTCTAGATGAATCAGATGGATTCTGAAGCTGTGGAGTGTATTTCTTGCCTCAAACATTTTTTGCGATTTAGTAAACTGTTGAAGGGGTGTTTTGTTTCTACTTGAACATGCTTTAATGTTCAAAAGCACATTATTTTTCTCATACTGTCTGTCTGAATATGCCTGTCCCCCTTCCGAAAAAGCCCAGTCTGCTCTGATTGATCAGCGTTTACGGGTCTCTGCACCATCATTGCAGCCGGATAATGAATGTGACAGCACTTTACTTATTATCACAGGCCTGATTTTCACTGGCGACGCTGGAGACATAATCCCCACCACTTTTTGAAGTGCCCAATTTTGTCCCCACCACAATTTATTCTGAAAAATAACGTGCAACAGTGATGACAAGAGACGATGTGAGTTGCATTGTCACATGACTATGGGAATTGGATAGCGACAGTGTGACAAAAAAGGACAGAAGAGACGTTGAAGTTAGCTTAAAGATGCTAAAGAAATAAAAGGATAGAAGGACATGCTACTTCAGAGAAACTTATCGAGTAACTTGAGCTAAAAAAAAGATTTTTTCTCAGGTAGGCTTACTTTAGTTCATGTCACCAAGTGGTTGTCTTTTTACGTGAAGTCTTTCCACCACTTTCAAAGCAAAGTGACGCCCATGCCCATTACAGTTGTGACATCACAAATGTACAGCAATTCTGACGGCTCGTTAAAGGCGCAGTTTCTGAATATAGACTGTGTGCATGTCTCTGTGGATTAAGCATTTTGATATTTTATCAGTATTTATATAGCACCTCGACCTAAGTTATGATTAAAAAAAAACAAGAAGTCTAACTTTTTAGAATAAGCTACCTTTAAGTTGCAGGCATAGACTGTATGGTTGCAGGTGCTTTGTTAATAGTCACTTTACTGAGGGTCGTACCTGTCTCACCAGCATTGGCCCCTGCAGGTTATCTGCAAACCTCTGAGCCAAGGTCACCCCCAATACCAGGGTGTGTATCCCACAGGAGAGGGCTGAGAGCAGGACAAGGGGCACTACGTTCAGTGGGAGTGTCAGAAAGCTGGAGAAACTGAAAAAGGCCTGCCAGCCCACAGAGTCACTGGCTTGGAGGAAACGATCATAGTTCAGACCCATGTAACATAAAACGTGGACGGTGATCATCAGCCACAGTATGTACGGCACTGCTCCGCGTGAGACCGGGGATGCGGGGAGCTTCTGCAGCCTGCACAGCGTGTAGAGCACAATGTCCGCCGCCAGGCCCACAGCTGCGACCACCACCATGGCCAGCTTGTCTTGAGTGTACACCACCGCGCACATGATGATGATGAAGCTGTTGAAAAGAGCAGCAAACATCACCAGCACGAGCAGGTTTTCTTGTCTCTGTCGGCGGAAGTAGTTCTGGTAAATTCTCTCCAGTGATTCCGGCACAAAAGTGAGGCGCACTGAGCGCGGCAGGCAGCGGCAGCAGCTCGACTGGAGTTCGGTCACTTCACGCGTCAGACCCGCTCCGTGATCGGTGGGAACCTGCACTGAATACTCCATTGAGTACTCTGCAGACTGCTCCGTGTCCGTTGTATGGACCCGGTTCAGAGACATGTTGGTTTTAATAAAGGTAATCCTTCATGAGGTAGTAATACTGTTGAACATGAAAACCAAAATCCATGGAAAGGTTGGGGTGCGTCCCATCTTTGTGCAAAATGTTACTTTTTCTTGCTGCCCAAATCAATCCATCTTAATGAAAAACATCTCAGTGTTACAATTGGAGTAGTTTCCCCACATATAGACTTGTGAAAACGAGCTTACCTTTTGAAATTATTGCCATGTTTCTTCATGGTAAGGTACGGTGCAGTTAAATTCTTAATTCTTATTCTAAGTATGTCCGATTACCAGCTTCTCACAGTCTTGAAACTGCTGCTCCCTCCCCAGGCTGCTTCAGCGGGAAAACTTCTTCTTTCTTGCTACTGCAGTCCTGTGTGCTGCCATGGTAGACCAACAAAACCCTGAGCCACAGGTGGATAACCATCTGCATGCAACATATCATCTTCTCAGAGAGGGTAAAATGGGTGTATATAGGCAGCACATCTTTTTTTGATGTATAAATCCATGTCCATATGCTTCTTAAGCGATAAGCTTTGCGCAATAGACTTTACTCTAAAATGCTCTTCAGTCATCTGATGTTATTCTTTGCTTCTCTCTCCTCCCACTCCCCCCTCCCTTTTCTAAACAGCAAGTCCTCTGTTACTGTTGCTAAGATGAAACCAAAGTAACTGTCAGCTTGCAATCATGTCTTGGGAAATGTGGCGAAGCCTGTGTGAAGAGGTGAGGATCATTTAACAACTGACCACTTATTTTTATCCCCCAGTATTTTACTGTAAGATATCAATACTTTAGGGATTAAATACACAAACACATGCTAGGATTCCCCATTAATGTTTATTTTTGTCAGTAATTACTGATAATGTTACAGAGCCAGAGCTCAAAACCAAGGATTTGATCGGTCCTTGTGTGCGCTTGTTGTCTGCAGTGATTTTCCTATCATGCCACTAAGAGCGCATCCCAAAGCCAACAATATAGCCACCAGAACTCCCACAGTCCCCAGTCTCCCCAGAGCTGCAGTACCCATCACTGCAGCCCCGAGTGTCCCGGCACCGATAGGTGCTGCTGCTGCGGTGACCGTCTCCATGCCGATTCCTTTAATTAGCTCTGGCCCCAGGAGAAGGCCCCTTTGTAGATTCACCCGAGTGTGGAATGGGCTCTTTGGTGAACCCAGAACAAACGCACCTACTGTAACAAGGGTGATTGTTGTAAGTTCTGATGTTGTCAGGAGAGTCGCTTTCAGTGGTACGCCTTTCATTGCCAGAATTGCACCACTGACAACTGAACCTAAAACTGCTAAAGTTAAATTTCTAGACCCGAATGCCTGTTTAGCTGCAACGCTTGCAGCTCCGAGAGACACCCCTGCAGCTGTGGCGGCTCCCAACGTTCCCCCCGTGCTGCTTCGGGTCCCTAGAGAAGCGCTCGATAGCAGAATGGCTCTTAGGGAAACTGATGATATTAAAGCAGCTCCCACAGCGACCTTTCCAGCCACCTCTGGCCCCAGTCCAACCATGGCCACTGTTCCCAGGCCAGCTCCTAGCAGCCCTGCAGACAGAAACGCCACCCAGAGGACTGATTGCAGCATCAAAACCACCTCTGCTTCAGACCCTTCACCTGCTTCACCTGCCCCCAGACCTACTGAAAACCCCAGCATCCCCACAAAAACCGAGTAGAAGAATATTCTCTCCAAAAGTTTGCAACCGCTCTTAGACCTCGGCCTTTGTGTTATCCTCTCTGTCAGAGCCTTTCGAAGGGCACAAAGCACAGAGATGGTCAGTCCTGCGACGAAAAGTCCAACCATGACACCCATTCTTCCATATACAACACTGATGTAGAGAGTGGTGAAGATGATTAACAAAGCCGTGGACAAGTCGTTAATATTGGAGTGCGAGTAGACTACGAGGACCAGAATGCCTTGGGCTGCAAAGTAGATCCAAGTTGGTAGGACGCCCGCCAACACTCCAGTAGTGACAGCGCCAACCACAACAGACGCTCCCGTTGTGGCGTCCACCAACCACGGCAACCCCACTCCAACTTTGGTCCACAGCTTCATCACCATGCCAGCGAGGAGGAAACCGCTCCCCAGAGAAGCAAGCACTGAGGTGAACACGAGGCATGCCGTCACCACGCCGACGCCCGTGGAACCGGCTTTGGCAGCAGACAGAGTTGTGGCAGTCAGCAGGGCGCCATCTTCAGTCAGCGTGGGCTCAAGGGCAAATAGTGCAGCTTCTCCGAAAGAAAAACCAGCTGCTGCACTTCGGAGGATTGTCGCCACCGTACCAAAAACACCTGGGAAGAGTAAAGATAGATATCTATATGCACATTCTACTATATTCACCACTGGTTGAAAATTAAAAAAGTACATTTACTTCCAGACCAACACCGGTTTTACATGTGAAGTTCAATTTACTCCAAATGGGGAGCCTGAGAAAAGAGTGAAATCATGTCTGCTGAGGCTCTGGAGGAGAAAATAACCCTGATGATGTCACCCGTACACATTTTTAACAGAAATCCTGCATTACATACTGTGGCATGGAGTTTGAAAGGTGCAGGCTTACCTCACACACGGGAAGTGTTACTAAAGATGGAAGTTGCATTGCAGGAGGAAATATATTAAGGGCTGGATGAGTATTTTGTTTTACATAGTTATTAATTTTTTTATTTTGTGTTTTGTTTTTACTAATTGACTGTTTTCAGTCTTCACTTGAATCATTTTCTTAATGTCCGCCCCTTTGTAAAGTACTTTGTTACACCACATTTTGCAATAAAGTTTTATATAAATACTCATCATCATATTTTTATATTTCATGCTAGGAAGTGTATTTCCATTTCAGATGTGAATATTGTACTTTTTACTCCACTAAAGAAAAGAAAACGTATGATCAAATTATGGAATATGATTAATGTTATAAATGAAACTACCCAATGACAGTATGTTGCCTAAACTACTTTAAATGAGCTGCATCTTCACCTGCCACAGTAAACAACAGCTTAAATCACTGGTATTAATCCAATAATATATATAGTTATACAGTATATAACTCTGACTCCTAACAGCATTAGGAGTACTTTTACTTTAAGTACATCTACATAATACATGTGTGATTTTATTAACTACATTTTGAATGCATGACTTTTACTTGGAATTTAATACTTTTACGTTGAGATATTTCTACTTTTACTAAAGTAAAGCCTATGTGAATATTGCATCCACCACTTGTATGCTCTCCACTTGCAATAAACTGCTGCTGTCACTTTAAGAAGAAAGTGAAACCACTTCCTCGGGTCCATGCTGAAACTTAAAACTAGGGAGTCTGAACTACTAACTAAGAACAACAAACATTTCCAGCAGACCATTTTACCACACACCTGCGTCTGGGGAGTGGATTCCTTGCCAAACAAAACAACAACTGTGGTTCATTTTAAGTATCACAACAGCAGCTCTGTGTCATGGCTGCAGCTTTTAGATCCTGTTCAGATATCAAGTCTGGTCAGCAGATAAAAGCAGCTGTATGGGTGTCTGACAGTGTTCTTGAATCTCAGTTTAACTTAAAATGTTTGCATTGTCTTTTTCAAGTTCCTCTTACCCAGGCTTGTTTCTGCCATGGCTCCTTGTGGGTGCCTGTGCAAAAGACCTCAGGCACAGGAATAGGCTCCACCTTTTCCTGTGTGATATCACTTTTCACCTTCAGAGGGCAGAAACAACCGGGGAAAAACACTGCCTGCTGTCACCATCAGTGACCCTGAGCCACAGGTGGATCTCCATTTGCATGCAGACAGAAGGGCATCTTATTTTGATGTAAAAAATATTTGTATTACTTGTGGTAAGATCTGAACAACAGACTCTACCATCAGCTGGCTTCTGATGTTGTTCTTTGCTTCTCTCTCCCCCCGTTCCCCTCTCTTTTTTTACTAAACAGCAAGTCCTCTGTAACTGTTGCTAAGATGAAGTATAGCAGGAAATATGCAATGCTGGCGTGAAGATGTGAGGAAAAGAAATCATTAAAGCTGTGATGGACTAGCAACCTGTCCAGGGTGTACCCCGCCTCATGCCTGATGTTGGCTGGGATAGGCTCCAGCCCCCCCCCCCCCTGCGACCCTGATAGGGACAAGTGGTTGTAAATGGCGTGACGGCCGTTTCCTTGTGGCTCACTTTCACTTTATTTCCTTTACACTCGACCAAGTAAGGTTGTTTATCACAGTGTCTGTGCGTCTAAAGGTCTGATCAGATAGCAGCTAAGAGAACAAGTAGAGGACGTCAGCTGCTAACGCCAAACTTCCCCTAACAGAGCATTTCACTGAATACAGTAAGTATGTTTATATTTCACTTTGTAAATGATGTCATGGTCTGCCAGCAAACACTGTTTGTATCCCTTTTTTATTTTTCAGGATAAATGCAATTCATAAATTATTGGCTACCGCTTACAAAGAAAAAACAACATTTTAAATCATATAGTATGAGGTGATAATCATTTCCACATGTAGGCGATTCTATCTGCCATGTTGCTAAACTTTATGTGGACAGTTTATGTTGGAGAACTCACCTGGCAGGTTGTTGTAGCTTTCAGTCACACCATGTGAGACTGCTTTAATGAAAATGCTTTAGAAAGGTATACAGTTAGGTGATTTTGCTGCATTTTCATTAATCAGACATTTGTGCACAGTCAGGACACCTGGATGTCCCCCAGCATACTGACACCTGATCCAACTCAGTGTCTTTTTTTGTCTTTTTCCTCTGCAGAAATGCATTTGGCCGTGCCCCTATTTGCGTCGGCGCTTTCCGCGGCCACCTTTGCCCTTGACAATGGCGTGATGAGGACCCCACCGATGGGCTGGTTGGCATGGGAACGATTCCGCTGTGACACTGACTGTGAACACGACCCCAAGAACTGCATCAGGCGAGCCGACATAATATGAATATAACCCACTGTGATCTCACAAGAGCTTCTCTTTAAAAAACAGGTGTGACAAAGTTTTTTCCAATAATGAAATCGCACCATTGGAATGAGCCACCGTACTACTATTTGAGATACAAATTCAAAACTAGAAAATGCGCTTCCTGTGAAAATTGCGTGGACATGGTTTAATGCTGAAGCTACACTGAAAAAGCTTAATATGTGCAAAAATCTGAAAACGCTGAATATTTAAAAGGACTATTCAAAAGCTGAAATTATGCAAATAGCCACCTCTGTGAGAGCCAATTAGAAGCCAGCTCTGGGAGAGCCAATGAAAAGCCAGCTAGGTTAGAGCCACTCCGAGGCTAGCTCTGTGAGAGCCAATCAGAGGCCAACTATGTGAGAGCCAATCAGAGGCTAGCTCTGTGAGAGCCAATCGGAGTCCGGCTCTATGAGATCTCCATTGGTTTGCATTATAAAAATATGGAAAAAGCTAAACAGATGAAGTTGATCAGGTGCGTTCCACCTCATAATGACACATTTCTGTCTTATGTTTTAGTGAGAATCTGTTCATCGACATGGCAGACAGACTCTCCGAGGACGGCTGGAGGGAACTTGGCTACGTCTACATGCACATAGACGATTGCTGGTCCTCCATGTTGAGAGACGAGAAGGGACGGCTACAGGCTGACCCTAAAAGGTAAGGGCTTAGTATATACTGTTACTCACAGACACCGCCACATACACAAAGAAGAGCTGTTGTTCCTCAGTGCAAACATTAATCTGTAACTTCTTTAGCCTCCTAAGTCAATAAAACAGTTGATCGAGGTGATTACAGTGTGACAACCATACTGTATTATATGCAGCACTGGCATACTGTAAGTATGATAAAGGCATCGCTGACAATTTAAAGTGAAAGAGTGATGACACACAAAATCACACTATGGTTATTCATTTAAATAAACAGCTGCAGGCTTTTTGGATTCAGAGCTTCACTGTTTCAATGCAAACATACAGTATACGTATCAGTAAAGGCGTAACAATTCAAGTTTTAGTACAATTAATATTGTGTTAATTGGTTTTCATAAAACACAAGTTTTACAGATTAGTACAAGGCAAATAAACTTTTTTTTTAAGTTGGAAAAAAAAGAAAGACAAAAATTATAATAATGAAAATCCCCCATAATAAATAACAAAATAGATTAATAAATAATAATCAATAAATAAAAGAAAACATAAACAAATAAAAAAGGGGATGGGGATTCAGCTGCTTACCAGTTCAATATGAAAGGTATAGCCGCTGGTTGAATGAATGAATGAATGAATGAATGAATTTTATTTTTGGTTATACATAACATAATGACATAATATTTTGACAATTTCAACCAAAAAAAGGATTGGGCTGAAGCAACTTGCTTTTATTAGCCCACCTGACGAAATAAAGGCCATGATTCATACAGCTGTCTTTTAAAGGTTTATTTCCCTCTGCTCCTTAGCAGACACCGTGAAAACTATGAAACAAAGATAAATTGACAACTTTTAAACACACGTCTAGCCGTTTCAAAGTCTCCTAATAAAGTGTAAATTATCAGACAGGCCTATACACATGAGTGAGGCAATCTTACATCTTCAAAACATACAGTACAGGTGCACACGTAATATCTCTCCCCCCGGTCCACATGTCGAAGTGTCCTTGGGTCTTGGCTCCCCGTGCTGTGCATGGGTGTGTTAATGTGGTGTGAATGGTTAGATCAGATTATATGGTAGGTAGATGTCAACTGCCATCAGTGTGAATGTCTGTGTGAATGTGACAGACACTGTGAAGCGCCTTGAGTAGTCAGATGACTAGCTATATAAGTACAAGTCCATTTACCATATGGAAACATGAAATTACCGTGTGCGCCTCTCGAACCATGCAGAATGATTAAAGTTTGTGGCTGTGCGTTCCACCACTGTCGCCATGATGGGTCTCTCTGCCGCCATGCTTAGCTTACATCCCATAATGAAAAACCTGATCAAACTGGTCATGTGACCCCTCAAACTCTTGAATTGGCATTATTTACACAGTTTACACAAAACAGTCTGGATTTGAAAATAAAGTTTTGCTTTTAAATACTTACAACATATAAATAAAACATTAACAGAAAAATGTCTCTCAGACAGTTACAAAAGGGTTAAAAAAATCTGAATAAACTAAAAGTACAGTACAATTAATATGTTTGTAATCTAGCGACAAAGGAGTGCCAGAGACTGTGTATATTGGAGGTGAACTTCCATTTTTCCTCACTCTCCATCAGGTTCCCAGGAGGCATCCCTAAACTGGCCCGCTACATGCACGACAGGGGTCTCAAGCTGGGCATCTATGGGGACATGGGCACGCACACCTGTGGGGGCTTCCCCGGCACAACACTGGACAAGATCGAGTTAGACGCTCAGACGTTTGCTGACTGGGGGGTGGATATGCTTAAGTTTGACGGCTGTTATTCTAACGCCACAGAGCAAGAGCAGGGTAAGAAAGGACGAAGGGATGTTTACGTTGTGGTTACTGAGATGTTGCTGACTTGATTTGACTCTCGTTCCTCTCTTGGACAGGTTACCCTCTCATGTCAAAGGCTTTAAATGCCACTGGCCGTCCCATTGGATACGCCTGCAGCTGGCCTGTATACCAGGGAGGCCTGCCACCAAAGGTATAATCAGGATGTCTCAAAATTTGGTCACCTGAAGCTTTAGGTTTGACGGTTTAAAAATGTAACGTTTTCTCCCCAGTGGAAAATGACTCTGTGTTGTTCTAATATTTGAAATCCTTCTAATTCTCCACTTAAATTCTAATATTATTTTTTTCTTTTTTGTTAAACTGATTTATGTTTTCAGGTAAACTACACTCAGTTGGGTGAGATCTGCAACTTGTGGCGTAACTATGGCGACATCCAGGACTCTTGGGACAGTGTCCTGAACATCATTGACTGGTTCTTTGAAAACCAGGATGTCCTGGCACCTGCAGCCGGACCTGGCAAGTGGAACGACCCTGATATGGTTTGTTTATTTGACATAATACCTGACATTATATCCATATATTTACAGTTTATTTTTCTACTAAATGGTCTGTCGATAAGGTTAGTAAACTCGTATGGCAGTTAAGAAAAATCCTACTAGTTAGAAAAAACAATGCTACAGGTAAATGAGCCTGTGAATGTTCTCACTTGTCCAGGTCATCGTTATCCCCAAAGCAATTTCAGTCAAAAGCAACTGGACTTGGTTATTTGTCTAGGAAGACGTTTCACCTCTCATCCAAGAGGCTTCATCAGTTCATGTACGCAACTGACCAGGCTGGGACTGGACCAACTAACTGGTGTGGAGATCCAGGTATTTAACCTCTCACAAGGCCGATGATGTCACTGGAACCCTTTGTGCTCCAAGTGCCAACGACCGTCGCTAGAGCGGCAGTCGTTGGTGGGAAGTTTGCTACGACTTCGTTAGTGCTCTAATGATTCTTAACGAAAGACAGTCGTTGGAGTCACAAGTGGCCATTTGTGGACAGTTGTTCTTTGAGGTTAAATTGTTGAATCTCCTGGGAAGGGATGAAAGGGCAGCATTGTAAATTGGAGGTTTACATGAGGAATGCAACAAGGAATGCAAAGATACTTTGGAGAAACAAAACAACCACTGCAAAAAAGCATGGCACAGGAGAGCTAATTCCTCAGGCCTGGACTCTGCTGTCCACTTAGGGCGCGCTCACACTATCCTCCCGGACCGAGAACCGGACTTTAGGGTACTTGTCCCCCCTCCCTCTCCCCCCCGCGCCCCAGCCCCGTTTGTACTCACACTACCAGGGCCTCGGCCAATACTTCTTGCTGTCCATACGCCTTCAAGCCGTAACACGTCACACGCATTGATCGCGTGTGTGTGGCTTTGTTTACAAATCTTTCCACAGACCTCGGAGTTTTTGTGCGTCTTGTCGACTGTTTTTGAATATTTTCATCCGACCAAATCTGCAGTAAACACTCCACCTCCGCACCACACCAACATGAACCTTTCACCACCATTGTTGTTGTTGTTAAATATCCGCGCATGGTCCGTCCTTCATTTACATGTCCGAACAGGCGGACATAACGCTACTGCCGTAGGGCTCGTGCTCGTGCGCGTACACGTGCGCAGGCTCGTGCTCGTACATGTGCAAACGGCTCCGCTAAAGCCCACCTCTTTCAAGCGGGCCGTGGAGGGCCAGCTGGCCCCAGTTGAGCGCGGAGCGGGTGCGCTCACACTACTTAAAGGTACTAGACTTTAGCTGAAAAACCGGTTTTGGCCGCGGCCAAAAGGATAGTGTGATCACGCTCTTACATCTCAAGGAGAAAGCCCACTCCTTTGAGGACAACAATGTCCACATCCTGGACAGAGAGGACAGATGGTTTTGAAAGAGGAGTAAAAGAAGCCATCTATGCACAACCTCAAAGAACAACTGTTCACAAATGGCCTCCTGTGACTCCAACGACTGTCGTTAAGACTGAATTGGGAACTAACAAAGTCGAAACCTACTTCCCACCAACGACTGTCACTCTAACGACGGTCGTTGGCACTTGGAACACAAAGGGTTCCAGTGACATCATCGACCTTGTGAGAGGTTAAATACCTGGATCTCCACACCAGTTAGTTGGACCAGTCCCAGCCTGGTCAGATGCGTACATTAACTGATGAAGCCTCTTGGATGAGAGGTGAAACGTCTTCCTAGACAAATAACCAAGTCCAGTTGCTTTTGACTGAAATTGCTTTGGGGATGCTACAGGTAATTGTCATTTAATATTCCTTGATTTTTTGACCTCCACAGCTGATTGTTGGTGACTTTGGCCTCAGCATGGATCAGACTCGGTCTCAGATGGCTCTGTGGGCGATTACGGCTGCTCCTCTTTTCATGTCCAATGACCTGCGCACCATCAGCGGTGGGGCACGCAGTATCTTGCAAAACAAAGTGGCCATTAGCATCAACCAGGACCCCATGGGCATCCAGGGAAGGCGCATTGTAAAGGTGACACGCATGGATCTTGCAGCTTCTTGCAAGTGATCAAGATGAAAACCAAAACAATCCAGAAATTAGCTGGTTAGAGATTTTTCTTCTCATTCTTTGTCTCATTTTTAACCAAGCCCCCACCAGAGCAACTTCCTGGTTGATCCAATAAAGAAGTACCTAAAAGTGCAGTTCAGTGAGTGGCCACTAGAGGCATGTTTCATAATAGAACAGTTTCTCTATGACCCCCAACAGGCCTTATTCACAGCATAAATAAACCTATTTAAGGCCTGGTACAAAAAACACTCTAGTCTTTATGTTTAGGTCATATCTCCATGACAACAATAAGGGGGCTGATTTTTTTTTTTGTACAACGCTAATTTTTATTTTATTTGAAGGTAAAGTTTATGAATAACTAGGGGAGTAGCCTCTTGAGTGACAGCTAGCCACTGGCCATCACTTGCCTTGGAGTCATACTTCAACCAGATGGAGGTATCTCCCTCCCCCGAACGTCACATCAATGCCCTTTTTTAGTAAGAGGAAATGAGGCGGAGCCAAGTCTGACAAGATGGCGACGGCAGTCTATGTTTTCAACACATTCTCGTCCTTTTCTTTCTGCCAGGAGAAGAGTGGCATTCAGGTGTTCTGGCGCCCCCTGTCAAAAAATGCCAGCGCTTTGGTATTCTTCAGTCGCCGTACTGACATGCCCTACCGCTACCAGACTACCCTGAGCAAACTCAACTACACCACCGGCAGCTACGAGGTATGTCTTTAAAAGTTTTCTAGACATTCTTTTAGATTCAGACAGCAATGTATCGTTTCTGGTCCATTCCCAGCTCCTCAATATGGAGACATTAAATTCCACTGTGCACGCCACCTAAACATCTGGTCAAATGGATACTGCTATCTGTTCATAATGTCACCACCTTTTTTTCTATGACTTTTCAACATGATTGTTTACACCTGAGCACTATGGGATGTGTCTACATATCTATATATCCTATATCTATACCCCCCTAGAACAGTCAAGCCTTGTTATCGGTAATGGGGCCCCCCAGGGGCCTATTCTTGGTCCCTTACTAATTAAACTATACATAAATAACAGATGTTTTACAGATTAGGATAATTTTATATGCCCTGGGATTCACCAGGCTCCGACTCATCTTCAGTCGTCCTTTGATGCTTTTTCAATTATGATTTATTTTATTCATAGACTTATTTTAAATGCAGATAAGACCAAGTGCATGGTATTCTCTGCTTCCACGACTCTCACTTACTTTCCTGCCATTAAATCTTTAAATGCCACCTACTGTCTGTCTGTTCTTAACGGTAAAACTATTGTTCAGTCAACTTTGATGTCTGCACTTGATATCTGTTCTGTGCTGTCATGTTGCCCCATCGTTACTTCAGCAGCTGAACTCTGCTTATCACAGAACATAACCTTTTATCACTACCCATCATTGCTCATCACTGCTCAAGGTTGGATGGACTTTGGTGTCTCGTGATATTAATCTACAGTATAAAGTTCTTCTAAACTTCTCTAATTTAAATGATCTGACTACAGTAGAATTGAAAACAGATCTCAATCTACTGCTACTACTAATGTCTTAATCTTTATGCTGAATTGATTTGCTGCTCTTATACTACGGTATCGATCCACTTGACACACATGGTTAATTATACCGTTCCTCAGATCTACGACGTCTTCGCTGAGAAGACCATGACGCTGAAAGACTCCACTGGCTTTGTGGTGTCAGTGAACCCCACAGGTGTGGTCATGTGGTACGTGTCTGCTCCTGCCAAACTGAACCGTCGAGTTCTATAAAGGTGGCAGACTCCAGGGATCTGTCTACAATGATAATGATGAAAACGCCATTCCTCGTGTCTTCCTCTGATCGCTGACCGATGTGAACTCCATCACATGACATTTTGTTTCTGGAGATATCACTTATCTGAAATTCTTCATGTAATCCTTGTCTCAAATTTAGCACTTGCAGTATCAATATTGATCAAGTAACAGAGTTAAAAACAAAGCACACTTCACATTCTAGTGAGAAAAGCAATGACTGCGGTTCGCCGCTTAACAGAGCATGATACCTGATGATTAATTGTATCTCTGTTGAGATCGGTAAAGCGGGAGAAACTGATTGTAGATCAGCACTGTCACTCAGAAGTCTTCTTATTGAAACTTATTTTCAGGAAGCAGGATGATAAAATAATGTTTTTTTGTATTTTGCTTTGCTAAAGAAGACATTTTTTTATTGTTTAACAAATGAATACGTTTTTAAATAAGAAATTATTCTGTAAATTATGCGTTTTTTTCTTCACTGAAATAAATCATTTGCATAACGTAAATGAATAACAAAATGTTTGAAGACTCATCCTTTGGAAAAGCAGGACATCTGGACCACAGTCCCTTTATAGACAACCTAATAACATTTACAACTACACACTTGATTGTTTCCTTTATTGATGGTTTATTAACATTAATAGTTGACTGGCTACTTCTTCTGATGACCTACTCGCGATCCGTATTTCATTATGGGCTTACCAACATGTATAATTGGAAACAAGATGACATAAGAAAGTGAGAAACATGGGCCCCTTTATTAACGACTCACTAATATAAATTAATAGGCTAGGCCTACCTGATGACTTGGAGGGGTCTAATAAGGGGGCGCATCTATGTTCCCCAGGTCTTATATAACCCGCATTGTTTGTGATCAACAATGTTCCCCAGTTTTCACAGAAAGGGTCCTATGTTCCCCGGTCTGTTATTTTTTTTCACAACCAGTGCTGAAATCCCTGGAAATTAGGCTGTAGACCCCAACAGTACCCCCTAACCCTGCCCCTCACCCTAAGCATTACCTCTAGCCCTATCAAAAGCTGAATTAAATCCGCGAAGGCAGAAG
This sequence comes from Echiichthys vipera, assembly GCF_963691815.1. NCBI lineage: Eukaryota > Metazoa > Chordata > Actinopteri > Perciformes > Trachinidae > Echiichthys > Echiichthys vipera. Next base: position 19,697,087 of record NC_139844.1, read on the forward strand.
CTTATGCGACCAGGGAACATCAGACCCTTTTGGGGAAAAAGGTCCTATGATCCCTGAGCGGGGAGCATAGTGATGACCCCCTTAAGAGCGAGCTAAAAAGACATGTATGGTGTTATGGCAGAGGACTTGCCGACCTGAACGTTTTCTTATTAATGGAAACCAATCTATAGTGTATGAATTGTGCATCATCAGAAAGTGGTAGGCCTCCTACAATTTCTATAATAATGACATATCAGAGACCATAACAAGTGCAAATGTAGCTTTCCTTCACTTTTCTTGTTGTAACAGAAAGTAATTTGCGAGACAAAGCATGGAAAGGACCCCTTGAAGGGAAGGAGCCAAGGTGAGTAAAAAAACAAAAAATGAAAAATCTAACACAGCCCAGGTCGCTTGTTATGTTCAATCTATTTCTGTTTATATCATTTAATTTCCTTATTGTAAAGCACATTAGGCTGCATTTCTTGTATGAAATTTGCTGTACAAATATTTTTTATAAGATGTATTATTACTGCTTTTTACAAATCATCAGAAATACCTGCAGACTCGTTTCCATGAGGCTTGGTATTTATCTGCATTCATTTCTGATTTAGAAAGTTTGTGATCTGTATCGTGGCGTGAGGCGGGGTTCACCCTGGACAGGACGCCAGTCTATCACAGGACACATAGAGACGCACAGAGACAGACAGCCATTCACACCTACGGCAATTTTAGTGTCATCAATGAACCTAACACGGGCATGTCTTTGGACTGTGGGAGGAAACTGGAGAACCCGGAGAAAACCCACGCAGACGCGGGGAGAACATGCAAACTCCACACAGGTGTACCACAGGTGTACCCCGCCTCACGCCCGATGTCAGCTGTGATCGGCTCCAGCCCCCCGCGACCCCGATAGGGACAAGCGGTTGGAGATGAATGAATGAATGGTGTTATCTGTATCATGATCAATAATGATCAACTGTTGTTACTAAAAGTTTACATTTAAACAAAAAACATGACTTTCCCCAATGCGTTTACAGGTGATCTGGGGATAAAGAAAATCACATGAACTGAACATTAATATTAACTGTAAAATGTTAAGCTATCAATGAGGTTTTCTTAAGAAACTATCGGCTAACTTTAATCTATTTATTCATCTTATCCTTCGTAGTTTTACCTTAATGCCACACCTAAGCACGGGTGTATTTTCTGGCACCATGTGCATAACTCCAGTGCATTATGGGTGATATCCCAACCTCAAACTCACCAAGTTCACTTCAATTTTTTTCCAGACACGTGAAACAACACTTATTGCAGCGGGGATTGTGGTTTCTCCGAGGGGACGTGAAGGGCACGTTGAAACCGACCAACGGAACCATAGACATAAAGAGTAGACGCCTCATCGAACGTTGGGCCTATTGGCGCTGACGAGCGGTGGAGCCGCCATCTTGGCCCGGTCGCCCGCTCCACTCAGTGTAAGGACAGGACACGGTTCGGCGTATTTTAATATTCATAGTGGGATTAACAGTAATAGAATATTCTGATATATGATATATGTGATGTATGATAGGTGTTTTACAAACACTATAAATATAAACACAACAATAGAAATCATTTATAGAGTATTAATAGGCTATATTTCATACATGAATACATACATCTCTCTCTCACTCTCTCTCTCTCTCTCTCTCTTTCTCTCTCTCTCACACACACAAACACACACACACAGAGAAAATTAAAATACATATAAATCAAGAGTATCAATACAATTAGGTCAGAGAGAGAGATGACATTTTGGACACATCTAAATACAAGTCACACAGACACACTTTCATTTATAGCACTAAAAAAAAAGCAAGAGCCGAACCCTATATGTTTATAAATATTTAGAAATGATCCATGCTCTGCCAGTCGCATAGTCGTGGTAGTGGAGAGGAGAGGGAGCGAGTGTGTGTGTGGTATAAAAATATATATAACATTTTGTTAAATCGATCATTTTCACACTGTTTTGTTCTTGCACAATTACCAATTAGAGTGTAGCTCTATTTATTTATATTTTAATGATGTAGTAAATGTATTTAATGTGCAAACAAAAACACGGGGCATAGTTCAGTAATATCCATTTTAAATTATACAAACGATTTAAGATTTTTCCTTAGTTAAATAAATGTATGATTTTTTTCTTTTCAGACTGTTTCAACTTCTGTGGTACAACTGAACTAAAAAAGCCTGGACTCATCAGCTCTGGTTTACACACATGTGACGTTCGTCCTGCTTTAAGTGGAGATGTGGAGAACCAAGTAAAAATGTATGGAACATTTTGTTCAGCGGTGAGAATATCGGGCACAGAGTGGAAATACATGTTCACGCTTGCCTCGTAAATCTCTAATTCATTCTTTATAATAAACCCCACATCATGTTGCTCCTGTTTGATGAAACAGTTTAACAGCAAAGGATATTGATCCGATTCTGCCACTTCTCCTTTGATAGTCTAAACTTAAAAAAAAAAGTGACATGACATGAAAAATTATCTCATAATTCATGTCAATGTCATGTTCAATATTTAAAAAAACAAAACTGAGAATATCTGAGGTGACCTGAGATGAACTGTCTCTGAAGTGTCTTCCTCTCATGAAACCACAGCACATCCTCCGCTGACCTACTGCTGGAAATGTGCAATCCATTTACACTAGACCACATGTACGACAACCCCTCTCCTCCCTGCTTTTCCTTTCATATCTACACGGGCATGCACACACACACACACACGCACACGCACGCACGCACACACACACACACACACACACACACACACACACATCTGGCGGGGGGTAAATTAACTAAGATTCCCACAGTGGCTAATCTCCATGCCTCTACTGTGACAAGATAATAATAATATAATAAGGGACAGCAGCTCCTCTGGCAGCTAAATATGTATCTACCTGCCACAGCCTGAGGAACTCACTATAACATTCAAAAATGCATGGATTTATGTATAATTGTTTAAAATTGTACTGTACCGTACTGATTATGAATTGTAATATTGTAATATTAGATTAGAGCAGGAATACGCTGCATAGTGCTCTGGCATCTTGTTCCTTCTGCTGCTCAACTCATAGGCTCAACTAGTCACCCATAGAACTGATCTGGGAGAATGACCGGTCCAAGATGGCGGCCGCATTTCTCGCGGCCAAACGTTCGATGCGGCGTCTACTCTTTATATGTCTATGAACGGAACAACCAACTTCCTGCTCTGCAATCAGCTGACTGAGCCGCTATATCACGTGACTGTCGTTTCCTTGTGGCTCACTTTATTTCCTTTACACTCGGCGAAGAGAGGTTGTTTATCACAAGGTCTGTCTAAAGCGAGGTCTGGTCACAGAGGAGCCAAGAGAAGAAGAAGAAGAAGGTGGAAGTAGAGGACGTCACCTGCTAACGCCAAACTTCCCCTAACAGAGCATTTCACCGAACACAGTAAGTAGCCTACCTTTATATTACACTTTGGTCTGCAAGCAAACACTGCTGTATCCCTTTTTTATGTATTTTAAAATTTTCTTTTTTAGGATAAATGCAATTCATAAATTATTGGATGTTGCTTTTAATTAAATAAAGCAACATTTTAAATCCTACAGTATGAGGTGATGATCATTTCCACAACTTTAAGTGGGTGAACTCACCTGGCAGGTTGTTGCAGCTTTCAGTCACACCCAGGTGTGTGTGTGTGTGTGTGTGTGTGTGTGTGTGTGTGTGTGTGTGTGTGTGTGTGTGTGTGTGTGTGTGTGTGTGTGTGTGTGTGTGTGTGTGTGTGTGTGTGTGTGTGTGTGTGTGTGTGTGTGTGTGTGTGTGTGTGTGTGTGTGTGTGTGTGTGTGTGTGTGTGTGGATGCACGCGAAGATGCACGCTTGTCACTCATAATAATAGCCAACATATTGACAGTGTTCATGAGTTAGCTTTAGTGAAAATGCTTTATAAAGGTATATGATGGTCAGGTGAGGACTTTCACTGTACTCTATGGGGGAAATTGTTGGGTCTCTGTAAATCATAAATAAGTCATAGTGTGGTCTTTACCTACTCTGTAAAGTGTCCTGAGATAACTTTTGTTATGATTTGTCACTATAAATAAAATTGAATTGAATTGAATTTGCTGCATTTTCATTAATCAGACATTTTTGCACAGTCAGGACACCTGGATGTCCCCCAGCATACTGACACCTGATCCAACTCAGTGTCTTTTTTGTCTTTTTCCTCTGCAGAAATGCATTTGGCCGTGCTCCTATTTGCGTCGGCGCTTTCCGCGGCCACCTTTGCCCTCGACAATGGCGAGATGAGGACCCCACCGATGGGCTGGTTGGCATGGGAACGATTCCGCTGTGACATTGACTGTGAAAACGACCCCAAGAACTGCATCAGGTGAGCCGACATAATATGAACATAACACACTGTGATCTCACGAGAGCGTCTCTTTAAAAAACAACTTTTCCAATAATGAAATCGCACCATTGGAATAAGCCACCGTAATACTATTTGAGATATTATCATTTTGAAATGAAAGGTGTGGGCCAACATCAGTGCTGGCCAATCAGAGGAATGCTACAGGTGTGTTGATTGACAGACTGTCTGTTAAACAATGTGCGTTTGTCACTGCTCAACAGATTATTTTCTTTAAGTCTGTATCGTTTAAATCCCTGCAGGTGTCTTAACACCGCTACTTTGTATAATCTGACAACTTTTTGTATTTGTTTCGAAGACTCATTTGCCAAAAAAGTTTTTGCTTTTTAAGAACCTCTTCTTTTAACCTTTACAGTGAGCAGCACTGTTAAACCAAAGACCTTCAACAAATACCTTCACATACTAAATAAAAAACAGTAACAGTTCTCTTCATGCTCTCATCATTAAATGCCACAGTGCCATTGTTCAAATACCTTTGTTAAAGTGACTGTGATCAAATGACAATGTGAAAGAGGACGCTCGCAGCGATGAACCCACGGGGGACTTTCACCCCAGCCATCCTTCCTTGGCTTTACGGAGCCTGATAGGGAGTTTCAGGTCCAGGTATTTGTTGATCAGGTGCGTTCCACCTCGTAATGACACATTTCTGTCTTGTGTTTTAGTGAGAATCTGTTCATCGACATGGCAGACAGACTCTCCGAGGACGGCTGGAGGGAACTTGGCTATGTCTACGTGAACATAGACGACTGCTGGTCCTCCATGTTGAGAGACGAGAACGGACGGCTACAGGCTGACCCTAAAAGGTAAGGGCTTTGGTTTATACTGTAGGTTCATAGAGGCAGACGCACACTCAAGCACACACACACGCACTCAGCCACACACACACACCCACAAAGCAATGCTGTTGTTCCTCAGTGCAAACATTAATCTGTAACTTCTTTAGCCTCTAAGTCAATAAAACAGTTGAACAAGGTGATTACAGTGTGACAGTCATGCGATCATATGACCAACATAAAACAGTATCAGTCAGTAATTTCATTAGTGTGCGGTGTATACTTTATTATATGCAGAATCGGCATAAGTAGGATAAAGGCATCGCTGACATTTTAAAGTGAAAAGTGTGATGACACAAAAATCACACTATGGTTATTCATTTAAATAAACAGCTGCAGGCTTTTTGGATTCAGAGCTTCACTATAACCCTGCAAACATACAGTATACGTATCAGTAGTTTTACAGATCAGTACAAGGCAAATAAACTTAATTTACTGTAAATGTATCAGTAAAGGCGTAACTAGTCACAAAGTTTTTGTGAAATAGAAATCTATATTTTTTATATTATGTTTGTAAAACTTATGTTGTCTGAAAGCCAACAAATAAGTACAAGGGAAATAACCATTTTTTTCTTTTTTTTTGAAGTTGGAAAAACAAGAAAGAGAAGAATTATAATAATGAAAATCTGAATTGAATTAATAAATCACAAAATAGATGAATATACACCTACATGTATACATGCATGGGCATACATTAATAAATAATCACAAACAATATATAAAATAGGAGGGAAAGTTTGCCTAGCAGTTCAGTTTGAAAGGGTTAATTGATGCGGTGTTTAAAAAAAGAAAAAATCTGAGTAAACTTATTATGACAATGACAGATAGTACAGTACACCTGATGTATTTGTAATCTAGCGACAAATGAGTGCCAGAGAACGTGTGAATTGGAGGTGAACTGCCATTTTTCCTCACTCTCCATCAGGTTCCCAGGAGGCATCCCTAAACTGGCCCGCTACATGCACGACAGGGGTCTCAAGCTGGGCATCTATGGGGACATGGGCACGCACACCTGTGGGGGCTACCCCGGCACAACACTGGACAAGATCGAGTTAGACGCTCAGACGTTTGCTGACTGGGGGGTGGATATGCTTAAGTTTGACGGCTGTTATTCTAACGCCACAGAGCAAGAGCAGGGTAAGAAAGGATGAAGGGATGTTTACATTGTGGTTACTGAGGGCGCACTCACACTGTCCATCCTTACCCGTGCTTTATGGTACCTGCCCCCCCCCCCCTCTCTCTCCCCCCGCGGGCCAGGCCTGTTTGTACTTGCACTGCCTGGGCCTCGGTGGAATGCTTCTTGCCTGTCTATACTTCATCACGCTGTAACACGTCACACGCATTGAGTGACGTTATCGCGATGCGTCGCTTTGTTTACAAATCTTTCCATAGACCTCAGACTTTTTGTGCGTCTTGTCGACTGTTTTTGAATATTTTCATCCGACCAAATCTGCAGTAAACTCTCCAACTCTGCATCACACCAACGTGAACCTTTCACCGCCCTTGTTTTAAATGTCTGCGCATGGTCTGTCCTTTTTTCTATGTCCGAACAGGCGCACATAAAATGACGTCAGAACTGCCGCATGCTCGTGCTCCTACACACACCGGCAACCGTACTCACACTGGTCAAACTAACTAGACTTTAGCTGTGAAACGTGCTTGGGTACGGTACGGATGGACAGTGTGAGTGCGCCCTGAGATGTTGCTGACTTGATTTGACTCTTGTTCCTCTCTTGGACAGGTTACCCTCTCATGTCAAAGGCTTTAAATGCTACTGGCCGTCCCATTGGATACTCCTGTAGTTGGCCTGCATACCAGGGAGGCCTGCCACCGAAGGTATAATCAGGATTTCTCAAAATTTGGTCACCTGAAGCTTTAGGTTTGACGGTTTAAAATAAATTCAACATTTTCTCCCCAGTGGAAAATGACTCTGCTGTGTGAAGACTGTGTTCTAATATTTGAATTCTCCACTTAAATTCTAATATTAATTTTTCTTTTTTGTGAAACTGATTTATGTTTTCAGGTTAACTACACTCAGTTGGGTGAGATCTGCAACTTGTGGCGTAACTATGGCGACATCCAGGACTCCTGGGACAGTGTCCTGAACATCATTGACTGGTTCTTTGAAAACCAGGATGTCCTGGCACCTGCAGCCGGACCTGGCAAGTGGAACGACCCTGATATGGTTTGTTCATTTGACATAATACCTGTTTATTTTTCTACTAACTGGTCTGTCGATAAGGCTAATAACCATGAATGGCAGTTAATCCTACAAGTTAGAAAAAACAATGTTACAGGTAAATGTTGTAAATTGTGTGATTTTTGACCTCCACAGCTGATTGCTGGCGACTTTGGCCTCAGCATGGATCAGTCTCGGTCTCAGATGGCTCTGTGGGCGATTATGGCTGCTCCTCTTTTCATGTCCAATGACCTGCGCACCATCAGCAGTGGGGCACGCAGCATCTTGCAAAACAAAGTGGCCATTGGCATCAACCAGGACCCCATGGGCATCCAGGGAAGGCGCATTGTAAAGGTGACACGCATGGATCTTGCAGCTTCTTGCAAGTGATCAAGATGAAAAGAAAACCCAAAACAAACCAGAAATTAGCTGTTTAGTGCGACGGCATATTGGGGCCAACTATGAACTAGGTAATATTTTGAGAAAAATGTTGCAGATTTGAGATTAAAGTGGCTACGAAAAATGATTGATGATGATGATTAAAAACTAGCAAATCTACGAGACGATTCAAAGTCAGACAAATGTAGTTTTATTTTTCTCCTCCAGTGTTTAGTTTAACGGTTCGTGTATCTTTTGGTCATTCGTTTTACAATTCACAAACTGATATTAAAAACTAAAAATGAGTGGTTATTTGATTTTGATTAAAAACACTAGAAGACAAAGACGGAAAAATTACCGTTTTTTTTCGTATTCTCCGACTGGAAGTTGCCATTTCCACAGTGAAGCAGCTGTGAGGATGGCGCTTTGTCTGAGAGGGATTTATGCTTCTTTTTTTATATTTTAACTTGTAACAACAAATCGTTAAGGTCCTGAGAGGTATGAGAATACTTTATTGATATGCTAAGAGCTAAAATTTACGTTAGGAATAAGACCACAAAATCTGTGTCGTTGCTTAGCCTGTATAAGCTTGGCTATAATCTTCCAAACAATACGTCGTCATAGAGATTTTGTCTTCGTTGTTTAATTATTTTCTTCTCATACTTCAATAAGGAAGTTCCAAAGTTGCAGTTCTCCGAGTGTCCACTAGGGGCATGTTTCATAATAGAGGCCGTTTTCACAACATGATTAAACCTATTTAAGAGCTGGTCCAAAAAAGTATTCTAGTGTTTATGTTTAGGTCATATTTTCAGGGTATCTGTCAACCAGATGGACGTATCTCCCTCCCCCGAAAATCACATCTATGCCCTTTTTTAGTAAGAGGAAATGAGGCGGAGTCAAAGTCTGACAAGATTGCGTCTCCCGTAGGCGAGTAAGATTGGATCAAGCTGAGTGAACGGACCTTGACGGAGATTCTATGTCTTTTTTTTTTATACAGTCTATGATTTTAACACATTCTCGTCCTTTTCTTTCTGCCAGGAGAAGAGTGGCATTCAGGTGTTCTGGCGCCCCCTGTCAAAAAATGCCAGCGCTTTGGTTTTCTTCAGTCGCCGTACTGACATGCCCTACCGCTATCAGACTACCCTGAGCAAACTCAACTACACCACCGGCAGCTACGAGGTATGTCTTTAAAAGTTTTCTAGACAGTCCTTTAGATTCAGACAGGCAATGTATCGTTTCTGGTCCATTCCCAGCTCCTCAATATGGAAACATTCAATTTCACTGTGCACGCCACCTAAACATCTGGTCAAATGGATACTGCTATCTGTTCATAATGTCACCACCTTTTTTTCTATGACTTTTCAACATGATTGTTTACACCTGAGCACTATGGGATGTGTCTACATATCTATATATCCTATATCTATACCCCCCTAGAATGTTAACAGTTAACGTTATCATTAATGGGGTTCCCCAGGGGCCTATTCTTGGTCCCTTACTATTTACATTATACATAAATAACATTTTTCTTCCAAGTCACCACTTCAACATTAGTGTTTATACAGATGATTATAATTTGATATGCCCCGGGTTTCACCCAAACCCAGGCTGCTCTTATACTACGGTATCGATCCACTGGACACACATGGTTAATTATACCGTTCCTCAGATCTACGACGTCTTCGCTGAGAAGACCATGACGCTGAAAGACTCCACTGCCTTCGTGGTGTCAGTGAACCCCACAGGGGTGGTCATGTGGTACGTGGCTGCTCCTGCGAAACTGAACCGTCACCAGTTCTATAAAGGTGGCAGACTCCAGGGATCTGTCTACAGTGATAATGATGAAAACGCCATTCCTCGTGTCTTCCTCTGATCGCTGACTGATTTGAACTCCATCACATAATAATCACATCACTGTCTCTGCCTCAGCGCAGTGGCTTTCGATAAAGAGCCGATAACTGGCAAGACCTGACACGAGCATCGTTAGGTGCTCAAATGACTTGTTTCTCTACTGAACCAGGACGTGCCAATGATTAGCTCTAAACTGTGTTACAGTATCTTAAAAGCATAGCACTATCTATTCTAAGCCTTTAAATCATTTCATGCTCAGGGGCAGACATTTTGCATCTGGAAATATCACTCTTCATGTAATCCTTGTCTCAAATTTTGCACTTGCAGTATCAATATTGATCAAGTAAAAGGGTTAAAAACAAAGCACACTTCACATTCTAGTGAGAAAAGCAAGGACTGCGGTTCTGTGCTTTACAGAGCATGATAGCTGATGATTAATTGTATCTCTGTTGAGATCGGGAAAGCGGGAAAAACTGACTGTAGATCAGCACTGTCACTCAGAAGTCTTCTTATTGAAACTTATTTTCAGGAAGCAGGATGATAAAATAATGTTTTTTAATTGTTTCAGAAAGCACAAAGGTTGATGATAAAGGTGTTAGCAGTGCAACATTTTTTTCATGAATGCTCACATTTAAATGTTGCTTTGTTAAAGGAGAATTGTTTTTATTGTTTAAGAAATTAATACGTTTTTTTAGGAGGAATTATTCTGTAAATTATGTGTTTTTATCTCTGCTGAAATAAATAATTTGCTTTTCAGTCGCGCAAAGCTTTGTGGTTCGTTATTTTATGGAATCATTCAGTTGCAGCAGTGCTCGTCTTTATGTAGACTTACTTCATCAGACTAAAAACACTTTTCTGGGATAATTTTTTGTTCTTCAGCCTTTTTTTAACGTAAATGTTCCCATAGAGCAACACTGTGCTGCCATAGGACTTTTACAAGAAGTTCTCCCATCTGTGAACGCATATCACATTATTGTTAAAACTCCTGCTATAGACAAATGCTTGTTTTACTGGAGTGACCTTAACCCAAAACTCTGCCAGTAGTCCCAATAACACTGACGGATCGTGTTGAGTCTACTTTAGAGTCAGTTGACGCACATACAGTCCACACACGCAAACATTTGCACGTACTGCACTTTAAGCTGCTGTGTTTTTGCACCACACATCAGTTTATTGGGATTTGACATGCATGGTTTCAGTTCAGCTTCTGATAACTCTCCAGGTTCATGGTTTCCTAACATTTTAATAAGCTTTTATTCACTTTTAGCTTTCACTTCCCAATTGCTAAGCAAGTCTCAGCTTATGGTGGTACGTTGTAGTTCTGTACTGGACGCATGTTTTGCTCGATCAGCATGCAGTTACAGATGTGTTTGTAGTAATGTGGGAATTGCAATACTACTATGCTTGCCGACTATTACTCTATTTTTTTTTTTTAGGTTAAGTCTACTAAAGTACACTCATGCATACGTTGGCTTATTTACTTTAGATTTATGGAGAAGAATATACAAACAGCTTTGATTTCTTTCATACCTAACAAACATACATTACACACATCACTATGTAGGCATAATGCAATTTGAGTAGTGGATGATTATTAATTTTTTAGGCAAAGATGTCATGATTTTCTACAGAGTGAGTAGAAACCTAACTTGCAGATGTATATAATGTGCAGAAAATCAATAGAAAGGGGAAACTAAGCATGTAGCCAACACAAACGCAGGCACACATCCATATTAAGCCAGTAGAGGTCAGCGTTGCTCTTCTGACTGCATGGACGTGACAACACGGGCCATCCACTTCCATCCGCTGCCAAAAAATGCACCTGCTGAAGAGCACAAGGACTGTCAGCCGCTTCGGCTCAGTCCTTTATCTCTCAGTTCTAATTTACTCTCCTCTGCCATCACCTTCACCAATTATAACGTGTAATGTCCAATGTACAACAAGGAATAACCTCTCTTAAACTTTATTTTGTCCTGTATTCTTCCTCCATCCATTATCCTCCATCGATTCATTCTTCCTTCTATTCAATCTACCTCGTCGTTCTCATTCCTCCCTTCTCTCCTCGTCCTCCTCCTCGTTTAATTGTGAAAAACCTGTGCATAGTATCACCTCTGACCTTGGCCTGAAAGCCCTGTGTTTACACATGAAGTGTGTGTGCACTGGCATGCATGCTACTGCATGTGCGTTCATATGACTTGAGTAAACTTGCTTGAAACACACATCCTTTCTAGGTCATTTGAGGCCAGATCAGCGGCGTGTATGTCTTACTGTCTGTGTGTCTGTGTGTGTGTGTGTGTGTGTCTGTGTGTGGGAAAGATTATCTTGGCCTTCCTTTCTTTCCCTTTCAGTCGTCTCAGATATCCGTTGGCTGGCCGAGCGCGACACATCTCTTTCACTGTCAAGGTCCTTGCTGTATGGGAACATGATGTGGGAGAGGAGAGAGGGAGTTTTGATAGAATAAAGAGAGAACAGTGCAAGAAGTATCAGAGCGGGGGGCTGTCAAAGGTCTATTAGAAGGTGCAAATGAGCAAAGGAAGGGGGGGAGTGTGAGAGATGAGAGAGAGCGAGGGAACAAGTAAGGGAGGGGGGCGAGACGAGGAGCGAAAGCGTTCCTGCCGATGCTCACGTAGGCCCACAGCTGCAGAGAGGCGCAGTTGCCACTCTTGTCCCCCCCCACACCGGCCTCCAACACACACACACACAGACACCAGCACCCTGGATTCAAATCCGGCCCCTTCAGGCCAACACACACGTTTTTGTTGTCACGCTGATAGTCACACTCTCTGCTCGCGCCACCATCCAACCCAGAGGAACGGGACGCTGGGTGAATAGGATGAACACAGGACTTTATAGGTCAGAATCAAAACCTCTGAGGTACTGCCCCAGAAAAGGAATTGAGCTATGTCTTTATGTGTCAGCCTTGATATTTGTGCATTGTCACAAGCACTGCATTTTTGTGGGAAAATGTCTTAAATGTGGCAACATGAGTTGGAACAGAGTTTTTGAGCAAGTTAGTAGCACAATACAATCACAATTTATCGCAGGCACAGACACAAACAATTACTAACAGGCACTGTGCTCCTCAGCTCATCCTGGTGACATCACCCTTCCCTCCCAAATGTGGCCTGTTTTTTGAGTGGTTACATCACAATCCCAAGGTTTGATCCAAAGCAGAGAGGGTGTTTTACTTTATCTCATCCCACTGTCATGTTGACTTCCTCTTGGACGCACACAACCGTTCCAACCTTCAAACACATACCATGAAATCTACTCACATGATCCTCCTTTGTCATGAGACGTACAGAAAACTCACAGAGACAGTGAAGCTGAGACAAAGGATTTAAAGTTTGAAAGTGAACTGTGTGAGAGACTTAAACCTTATTTAAATTTCCTTTTTAGGTTGATTATTTACCATTATCACATACTTGACATAGGCTTAACATCTAAAACAAACATTTATTCACTTTGGTATTTAGAAAATTTACAGGAAGCAGGAAAAATGCTCAAAATAAAGTATTGTGTTGTCAATCTTTTATTGAATACATTTGATATATTTCAAAGGTAGCTTACTGTTAGTTTACATCAAAGTCTGAAGGCGTCAGAGGCTTCAGCAGTTAGCTTGCTGCTACTTTACTCAGCTATGCTAGTAAAGTTTAGCAGGACTAGTTTATCTGGTATACCGTTTGTTTTTTGTACATTACAATAAGATTTAGCAACAGCCTTATTCATGTGGTATAACTAAGTCAATGACTAAGATGTGAGAGCATCAAAATAGGTTTCCAAACAGTAAAATGGTGTAAATTAGTGTTAGCTATGGCTTTCTGCTAGCTAGCCTTATAGCAAGAGTGCATTTATGTTCCCAAGATCCTATATTCCCCAGATTGATATCCCTTATAACTCATTAAGGAGGCCGTTGAAAGGGTTATGTTCTTCACAGAAATGTTTAAATGTTGCTCTGCATCTCCCTTCATTCATTTGCACTTAGAACTGTGAAGCTAGCCCTTACCAGTCACTCACAATGTTACTTTATATCATAGACTTTCATTGTTTATATTAAAAAAAACACACACACATGCCCTGGGAACATGGGATATGGATGATCCTCTTTAAAAAACAAAGTTTTAACTTCATTTATGTCTCACGAGAGACCTGGTCAACACACAACAGCAATAGGACGCAAAGTTACAGACATACAGGACATTCCAACATAAATGCAGATGAGACACAGACCATCCTGCGTTTTTTCTCTTCCACATACTGTTTAGACGTCACTTTGGACTTGGATTATGCATTGTCATTTCCTGTCCAGACTGGACACCCAGGTTGTATTTTAAGTAAACACGGAAGGCCTGCAAAGTATTACTCAACGGAGACTTCTGTCCAAGCCCTGCTCTTGCGTCTCAGTGCAGCTTTGACGTCTTTACCCTCCTACTTTTACTTGCTCATGCATTAGGCAGACATGACACACCTCCTGCTCTGGCCACATAGGCTTACATTACACACTTTTCTTTTGCGTCGGACTCCGTGACCCATAAAGCAAAGGACAGTGTTCTCGCTGCTGACTCACTGTGTGATTTCTCCTTTCATCCAAAAGTACCGGGGCATTAAAATTGATTTGGGTTCGGACTCTGGACGTCTGGTGGAGTGTGTCCTGCTGGCTGTATGGGGATGCTGTTGTTTCAGCTGGGAGTGAGAATGTGTAGATATGTATGCTTGTGTATGAGCAAGACATGCATAGCCAGGGGAGGATTTTTGGAAATATGTCTGCATGATGGCTAAACTGTGTCATGTCTGCAGCTGGGAAATGACTTATGTCTCATCACCGTTTAAAGCTTTCATGACATCAGTGCAAAATCTTGTCATGAGCTAACGGTTTATACTTCCAGGTTTTGATGCATGTTACCACCAAACTTCATGTGGAATAGATCTGTGGTTGTGATTTTTTATGAATGAATGTCTGGATTTGTCCACCAGTGGCTGCTGTTGACTCAGTAAAATGGTCGTGCCTGGTAACTGTTTCCACGACGCTGCTGTGTACGAGGCAGGCTGCACGTTGCCGAGGCGTTGGGTTCGCATGGCAACTGGCCAGGCTGTCAGCTGCCTGCTTACTGGCAGTCTGTGTGGGTCAAAGTCAGAGACTGCAGCCAATACTGGTTTCTCTCTCTCTCTCTCTTTTTCTCATACATACTCAGACACACACACACACACACACACACACACACACACACACACACACACACACACACACACACACACACTCTCTGCCGTGGTCTCATTCTCTCCCTCTGGCTTTTCTGGCTTTGCACACACATTCACACACACTAAACCTTGTGTAATTTTCTCCCGTACACAGAAATCCTCTATATCCTTGATCTCACAGGGAGCTGTGATCACATTTACCTTCCTGCAGACTGTACATCTGTGCGAGTGTGTGTGGTCACCCCCGTTCCCTCACTGTACTGTATTCCCTGTCATGAGGTTTTCTCTGTCAGATCCCAAAGCCTTTCTGGGCAGCAGAACAAAACCCCATCTTCTCTTTCATTGGCTGGAGCAGAGCACAGCCAACACAGCAGCAGGATTTGGCTCACATTGGCCTCAAGGAGAATGGTTGGAAAGAACTGGAAAGAGCAGGTGGAGTTCTTTGGCAAGTGTGTGTGTGTGTGTGTGTGTGTGTGTGTGTGTGTGTGTGTGTGTGTGTGTTTGTGTGTGTGGTGATGGTCACACTAATAGAAACTTGTCAGATTGCCAGCAGATATTTGATACTCACACAGCAACAACTTGGAAGGTAACATGATGCCAGTTGTGCTGTTGCTGATAATGCATCTATTTTTGGGTAAAGCCCCGTAATGAAACACAACATGATGCTCTAGAACTTTACTTGACTGACAAAAAGAAGTCATGTGGGGGGGGGACAGTCCATAAAAATAGAGACTTGATCGGTCAACAATGCTTTTCATAACCTTCAGTCTGGCCCCGTGAATGACCATGTGCATTTTCTGTGCTATTTTTGATTGTGTCTATCGGCAACGTCTAAATTCTTGCGCTTAGCGGTCGTAATGATCGTCATCTCTTCTATCTCAGCTTATCAGACCATCTATCGCCGAGACCCTTCTCGTGTCTGTCAATCTGTCACTTGTTGGTATGGTAACACTGTCATTAACTGTACCTTTTTCAGAGTAAAGGTGCCCTGAAGACGAGGTCATAGTTTATCATTTATACCAATGAAATCACTATGGTTTCATTGCGTTCTGCTAAACCGTAGTGGCTGTTTCACCGGATTAATAGCCATGCTAGCATGCTAAATTGATGAACACACATTCCTGGTTCCTAGGCGATGAACCATGGGGACTTTGGTGATCCTCTGAACTTTCTGCTAGAGGCACCAGAACTGATCAGCTGTGTAAAGTACATGTAGCATCACACTTTTTCGTGGGGACAAATAAAGGTCTTGAACAATTTGTCCAATATTTTACCATTTGTCAAAATACCTGTAAAGCTATCTATCCCCATTAACTTAAGCTGTACTTTGTGTTCAGTGCTAATTAGCAAATGTGAGGGTGGTAGCAGTTTTTGCAGTTTGATTTTTGCGATTTTTCTTTTATATATTCTATATATTATATAGATATTTTATCTTTATGCATGCACTCATTGTAAGTCGCTTTGGATAGAAGTGTCAGCCAAATGAAGGTAATGCAGAAAACATAATGTTCCACGGTCAAGTCATTGTTTACTAAAATCTTAACAGCTTCACTGTTTTCTTTTGTTGAGAGGACAAAATATTTCCAAGGCTGGAACACAGTGTTAATATGAATTGGATTGGAGACAATGATTTCCTGACCTTATTACTTCACTTAGCAGGTCGACCATAAGAAAGTAGGGGCAGGGGTGGACAACATTTTCCAAATTGGAGTCCTCATCTACACCCACTCCAGCGGGATAGACCTTTGCATGGGCCCCCTCTGGGCCTTGGGCTGGGGCCATCTGGACCCTTTGACCCCCCCAGCCCCCTCCTGCTTGGCAGCAGTTCTTACATGCAAACTTCTATTAAACAAATATCCTGAATCTCCTGCTCTGTTGGATGCATCCCAACGTGTTTTACTTTGTCAGGTAGGTCACTCACAGCTTACGAAGACTGTGCCGCCTCCCCCCCCCAGGTACTTAAATCCGTGTCACTCGCTGTTGGCTGGAAAAGATCAAACAGCACATGCGGGGCTGACCTTCAGTCCAGCGTCCCCGCCGCCTGCTGCGTATATCTCAACAGGCATAGCGCGTCTAAACATTAACTCTGGGGACTGGGCACAGTTTAGTCTAATGGGGCTTGTGTGAATGTGTGTGTGAATGTGTGCGTGTATGAGTGCGTGGTCTTAATGGCCTGTTGTGTAAGTCTATATGAAGACGTCTGGAAAGATATAGAGGGCGATGTCTTTACATTTTTTTTGTGTCCCAGTCAGAGTGGAGATACAGTGGTAGGGAGAAGAGGATGTTCCTGCCTGAAATGCATAATCTCTGCCATAATCGCTTACTTGCAGCGTTGGTGAGAAACAGAGTTCAGGGTGCAGAAAGCACCTGCTGTACTGGAGCAGCCCGACCAGAGTCCTTCTGGCATTACTGAGGCTGATATGCACTTGCACCATTGAGCTCACCTGGATTGTGGGGCTCACATCCACTTGCTGCCACCTGCGGTAATGCGCCTTTTTTTTTTTTTAAACCAGTCAGCATCGTTCACAGTCTCAGAGCTGACGTGAGCAACTATTCTTCCAGTCCATTATGAGCACAGTTGAGGCTTTGTGTCCGGTGAAGAAAAGACCTACTTGTCAAAACTGTGACGTAAAAGTCCCATGCCCCGTGTCACAGTGTCAGGAGAGATTTTGGGTCAAGTCATAGTTATGTGTGAACGTTGTCACGTACAGCATTGTCAATGACTCATACTAGCATTATATCAGACGGGTGCGCAATCAGATTTGCTTTATCTCACTGCCCCTTAGTTTTGGTCATTGACTGCCGCTCGCGCGAAGTCTAAGTGAAAGTACATTGATGAATAATTTGGAAGATTGTTACACTTTTTCGAGGCAGAACCAACACTCACAGGGCAGGTACAGTGTTCAATTATTACTTTAACTTGCCAACAACCTCAGATCGAAACAAACATATGAGGATATGAAGGAAACACAAAGATCTCAAAGCATAAACCTTAAAAAAACAGACATTTTTTAAATATTGTTTTATCATTTACTGTAATTTCAACTGGATATATGCATAGATATGACTTCCAAGGTCATTTGCATTTACCCCATGTCCACTGGGGGGCAGTACGGTATTGCCTGACCCATGATGGGGTATCTGATCCCCAATAACTCAAGTGCTTTCCACTAAGAACCCACAGAGCCACACATCCGCTGACTGAATGACCAGGGCCTTCATGCATGAATGGCATTCGGAGTCACGTCAGTTTTAGCTGACCTTGTCCCCAATGCCCTGCATCTACAGTATGATTCACATTGGAAATTAAATCTGTTTACAGCGATGATGTTGTTTTGAGATCATTTGGTTTACTTTTTCCCTTTGCCATACTGGCTCAAAGTTGTGTCGCTCAAAAGCGTATAGTGTGTGAGAAATGTTTCCTGGAAAGTCAACGGTCACTGGTCAGAGGATACGTTGGGGTCAAACACACAAACAGGAAAAGAGTAACAGAAAGGCAGAGGTTTAGAGAACTAGAGGACAGCGTGTACAGATATAGTCTTCATCCTGGGAGTCCACAAATCACCTAGTTAACCCTCTGACCCTGTTACACAACACATGGACCCCTTTTCCACTTGCACGGATAGCTGTTCAGTCCAGCAGTAGCCCCGGAGAGAAACTTTTTTTTCTTCTCAATGGAAATCTCTGATAAGCCCTAATCTCTCACCTTGATATTTTATGCCACCAAACAGCCCATTCTCACCCCCTCTAGCTCTTTGAAGTCCTGAAAAGCAGCCATTGTTTATTTCAGAGCGGGTCAGGGAATGAAATCTGCTGATCTGCCGCTCATGTGAATCATATGGAAATTTTTGACATTGGAATTTGAGTTTTGAGAATGCCCTAAAAAGGAATAAAAGCTTGGAAATGTGTGACTTCCATGAATGTGATTTGCGGTGGTATGAATGGAAATACTGTTGTGGGAGGATTTATTGTGGTTGTGTGTGGGAATTTTAAGAACCGGTGTGGGGGGGGGGCTTGACAGAAAGAGAGAGAAAATATGATAGATTACACTTTTATCTGATGCTGAGTTTCCTGCCGTTATGGTCTGCTTGCTGTGTATGCATGAATACACACATATGCACATGTGCGTACAGTATATATTCATGTATTCATTGCTTTCAACACCTATGGAAAATATCGCTGTAGAAAGTCACAAGACTACCTTTGTAATTAGCCAGTGTCAAATATTTGACTTTGTCATAACAACCACCTGTCACGCACACACACACACACACACACACACACACACACACACACACACACACACACACACACACACACACACACACACACACACACACACACACACACGTGTCACATGGGGGTCACTGCATCGAGTTACAGTGACCCCCCAAGAGTCTTCGGTTATAGCTGACTTATTGACAACATTGTAATATATTTTTACAGTGTATCATATCAGAGACTTGGTGAGGAATAGAACAAGGAAGACTTGGATTTATTTCTATCCTTGTTCCTTTATCAAGATTATCAAGATGGAGACAAGTATTAAATATCTGTCGTTAAGATAAAGAAGAACTAGAAACTGGAAATATAAAATAAAATATTTTCAGCAAACACACAAGGTTAGAAAAAAGAAGAAAAGAAATAAATCAGATCTATACAATAAATCTAGATTTAAGTTACTACTCTGGGTGTGGTGGACCCACCTTCTTAAAATAATTGCTTGACTATCTGGGAGCATTTAACCCAAAAACAATATGCAACTTAATATGAGGAGCTCAGTACTGCCCCGGAGTCAATTGACTCTATAAAAACTGACACCTACCGACATGACTCTCACCAGTTTGTTTTGTGCTTGAGGTTCCAGTACCATGAAGTAACAACATAGACAAAATAACAATGGATCAGGCAGGAGGCCAATAGTTTCTGTCCAATAGAGATATCCAGTTAACCATGTCCAGAGCTAATCTTAAATTTAGGCATGCCGAACCCCAACCCTTACCTTATACCCTGACCAAAACAAAGTGTAAACCCAAAAAAAGGAACGTAACCAACTGTTTGTCCCAAAAAAGGAAATGAATCCCCATGGTGTCTTGACTTGTCACTTGTCACCAGGAGTATTTTTGCACTTACCACTTATAATCTGCCATTACGCAAAAGCTAAACACACGAAACACAAACAAAAATTACACAATCAAGGTAACTCACATGCACGACATCATTTCACATTCATGTCCAACATCTTTCTATACTAATGAAAACATCAGATTCCAGTTCTAGCGCTGATTACGTTCATGATGACCACTGAACTTTACAACCCATTACCGAGAACCTGGTGGATATTTCAGACAGCTCTCAGTCCTGCAGAATGTAGCTAAACACATACCATTTAAGTTCCCTGTCATAATCCTACAGTCAACAAACCTTCCCTGGCAACACTGCCCTGCCAGTTTACAATGCTAAGTCGCAATTACAGTACCCCTAATTACTGGTTTACCTCTGTGTGTGCATGTGGGTCAGAGAATGCGTGTGAGTGCGCATATCCTTGTTCCTGCCTGGCCATACCAATGTCTGCAGGAGAAAGTGGACTGAGGATGTGGGTGGCTGCATTAGTCCTACTGCATGGTTCTCCTCAAGCTATAAAAAAGTATTTTTAACAAAAATGTCTCCAAAATAGTAGAAGTCACTTCATACAAATAAAAAAGATGGAGACACATTAATGCAGGGCAACTAAACAATCAATACAAGGTGAGGACATGCACGGGTGGTTTGAAGGGGTCATTTAACTTAGCCTACTGTAGCTCTCTTTCGAAGAAATAGCTACCTTGCTCTCACTCCGAGTTATATTTGGCCTGTGTTGCTCTGTTGCTCTGCCTTTTTGGAGGTGGCCTTTTACTCCTGCCTTGAGATGGAAAGAGAAACAAGAGTGTAGCTGTATGAGAATGCACTTAGCACAGTAATGATCGGAGATTAATGCTAATGTCAGCATGCTTACATACTCACAGTGACAGAGCTACTTTATGTTTATCATCTTAGTTTAGAATGATATCATTTGCTAGTTAGCCAACTAAGGGGCCGTCCACACGAACGCGGGTATTTTTTAAAACCGCGTGTCTCTGCACGGTTTGGCCTTTCATCCAAATGTAACCGCAGTTATGGGAGTGCATTTTTTTAAAAAGTCCGGTTTCAGCAGTGTCGTGTGGACAGGAAAACCGAGGAAAAAATGCAATTTCTTGTTGACATTGTTTGACAGCACACTGTGCGACGGTAAACAGTAAGTTGTATCCATGGGGACGTGTGAATGAACACTAATCTATACGAGAAAAGCTGACGGGGTTGGTGTTATGGAAGACCGAGCTGCATGCCTTCCCCTCTCTCTCTCCCCTTTCCTTTTTTACTTTTGAGCTTTGCTCTCAAAAAGGCAAAAATGCAACAAAAAACAAACAAAAGTAGGCAACCTTAGACGATTTAGGCCTGATGTACATCGAAATCTAATTCATCCCAATGTCAAAAATGAGTCGAATGTAAAATGAAAAGTTATAGGTAGAACCTTAAGGAAGAGAGTGCGGCAGAGGCCTTGAGAAGTTTGTTTCAACATGCGGAAGGTAGTTTGGAGACATTACCTGATTGTCAATGAACCGAACAGAAAAAAGGCAGACAGTGAGAGGACAGCAAAACAGAAAAGTCCTTACAGAAAGAGTGTTAAAGGATACAGTAACTGGGGCGACAGCACAAAAAGGTATGTTTTTCCTTCTCACCAAGGAAGAAAATTGAACAAAGAGAGAACCAGAGTAATGGTTATAATTCAATTTCATGTGCCTCACCAGGTTCACCTTGACCTTTTACTGTATCTCTTAATGTTGCCACTCCCAGTGACATTCTGTGGCACACACTCACAGAACCAAAGCTATAAATTCTGTTTTTCTTTCATCCTCCTGTGTGTCACGGAAAAATGTAAATAAAAATGTGTACATCTGCAAGCACGGGTACTGCATGACATGACCTGCTTCAACTTGTGCACACATTAATGCATAGCTGGTATGCTGTACACACTTCAACATATATTATATAGACATACATACAATCCCTCACATGTGCACAAGAGGCTGATGGCTGGCGTAGTTGGCAGAGTTGACACTATCGTCACTGCCAAGAAACGTCTGGCTCTCCGTGCTGCTTTCTTCTGTAACCTGAGAAGCAACATTGACATTATCTCAGTGCAGAGGCGTTGGGGCGGTAGGTGGGTGATAGGGGGGTTCCCGAAAAACCAAAGCAACACCTGTCCAACACAAGACTGTAGATTAACCTTTGTGAATCTGTTTGATACACAAGCCTCTTAAATGAGCCCTTTCTCCTAAAGAATTACGTTCCTACACAACATAACTGCATTCTCAACTACTTTATGTTTTGGGAGAAATGTATTTTTGTCCTGGATTGCGTTTGTCTTTGACATATCACAAAATCATTTCTAGTCAAGTCTGCGTAGGGGAGAGGTCAGGGTGGATGGATTGGTCAAACAAACACAGGACAAAGGAGAGCATGTGTCCAGTGTCCAATGTGAAGCTAAAAGTCAACATTTGCTTGTTTAGGTAACGCACTTAACTTACGTAACAACCTTATTTGAACCAAAAT
Source organism: Echiichthys vipera (assembly GCF_963691815.1). Lineage (NCBI taxonomy): Eukaryota > Metazoa > Chordata > Actinopteri > Perciformes > Trachinidae > Echiichthys > Echiichthys vipera. The sequence continues at coordinate 19,719,583 of NC_139844.1, forward strand.
CATCATCTTTTTCTAAACCTAACCAAGTCGCTTTATTGCCTAAGCCTATAAGAAGTTAGTTTGTTTCAATTCACAACAATAAAGAGATATTTTACCCATTTTATCCAGGTCTGTGTCATACCAAAGTGGGCATTGTGTTCAAATACACAGCGTTTGGTGCTCTGTTCCTCTGAGACTTCCACGACGGAGACAGGCAATTGTCTCATTGTCTCAGAGACAGGGTTGCCCAGATGCACCAATTCCTTCTCATGCTGTCCAAAACTTTGGGGAGCCACCCTGTGAATCCTAACCTAAAGTTTTATTTCATTGTGGGGTTGATAAATTACAAGACCTGTAGTTCACCCACCTTGGCCTCTACTAAGCCCCTGCTTTGTAGCTGTGTGGCCAGCGTCTGTTAAGCTGCCAATTGGGAACACATGCCATTCCTAAGAACTCTGCAGGACTCGGGGATCTGGTGACAGCGGCTCTTGGCTTACAGATAGCCGATGCTAAAATGAGATACACTTGGGGGTAGGCGAGTGGAGGAGGGGAGTAACGCAGCAGAGAAGGAGTGTGGGAGGTATGAGAGAGAGAGAGATAGCGGGCAGAGGAAAGAGAGAAGTGTAATGTGTTGCTGCGAGGACCACGTGTCAATGAGTTCATGTTTATCCCTCCTTACTCCACTCCTTGGCAAAGTAAGGAGTGTTTTTGCTTGACTCAATCCTCATTTTCTATATTTTCTCCCCGGCATAGATAGGGTTAAGATTAGGCTACTGGCTTTCATCTCCACTTGATTTAACATTGTTTATACAATCTGTGTACACACCGAAGGAAGTGAAATCCCATTAAGGCTTGCCTCAGTGTTGATAGGTCGGCTCCATTCACAGCACCTGACATGCATTCTTAATGGAAACTTGTATCACTGAAAATACCTTGTTAGTATGTAACAGTAAAACATATATACTGTCTTTGGTTAAAATGAAGAGGAGCTGGCATAGAGAGCGTTCACTGTAATGAATACTGCATGGATTATACGTACTGCGTTACTCCCCTCCTCTCCAGCAGGAGTTTATATTTGAGGCAATATTTCATGCCTTTAAGCTTTTCCCTGAATTTGATAAATATTTAATATTTAGTCTTGGAAACGTGTGTGTGTGTGTGTGTGTGTGTGTGTGTGTGTGTGTGTGTGTGTGTGTGTGTGTGTGTGTGTGTGTGTGTGTGTGTGTGTGTGTGTGTGTGTGTGTGTGTGTGTGTGTGTGTGTGTGTGTGTGTGTGTGTGTGTGTGTGAGTGTGTGTGTGTGTGTGTGCGTGTGTCTGTGTGTGTGTGTGTCCTCTTATCTGTCTGTCCTTGAGCTTGAGCCTACCAGACAAACTTGGTAAGCCTGCACACAGTCAGTATAGAAGCTTTTTCCAAAGTAGAAAGTCTGCAGTATTTCTCTCACCTATGTGTATGGCCTCTACGACAAAAGTGTTATGACAAGGCACTGTTATAGTAGTAGCTGCACAATGCATAGATAAATGCATTTTCAGAATGACACATATATTCTGATCTGAAATCCTTTTGAAGCATTTTTTCTCTTTGCTTTCCAAGACTAAGAAATAAAATAGACAAGACTTAGAAAAGGGCAGGAGGTTGACCCACTATAAGATATACTCGACTGGTGATTAGGCATGTTGAGAAGTGGCTCTGCTAGTAAACTTCACTACTTTTCATTCATCTTCAACCCCTTGTCCATATCGGGGTCACAGAGCCGATCCCAGCTGCCATTGGGCGTGAGGCGGGGTGCACCCTGGACAGGACGCCAGTCAATCTAAGGGCACATAGAGACAAACAGAGACAGACAACCATTCACACCTACGGGCAATTTTAGAGTCATCAATTAACTTAACACCTGCATGTCTTTGTACTGTGGAAGGAAGCCGGAGAACACAGAGAAAATCCCACGCAGACACGAGATTCGAACCAGGAACCCCTCTTGCTGTGAGGCGACAGTGCTATCCACCCCTACTCTTCATTATTTATATAAACAATCTGGATGCTCATGACGCTGTGATATACTGCTCCGTGTCTACACCAAACGAGGCTCTCGGCTACAACCTACCCAGTGTGCTTTAAAACTCGTTAACAAATGCGAAATCAAAGCTACTGAACTACCAACTTGCTCCCAGGACTTATTCCTTCTAACTGTCCCTAAAGTCTGTACTGAACTGAGAAAAAGGGTGTTTAAGTATGCTGCTCCCTTGGCTTGGACTCAGTTACCAAACCACACGAATCTTCGGGAGCTTGTCTCACTTGGATGCATTTAAAACAGTTCTAAATGACTTGGAAGCTGGTACATCTGGCCGTAGATGTTTCGAGCGTTGAATGATATCTTATGAGACTGTAATTTGTTTCCATTTAATTGGTATATGTTTGTTTTATGTTTAAAGATGGTTTTTGTGCTGTTGACTGTCTTGGCCAGTCCTGCAAAAGAGATTTTTAACCTCAATGCGTCTTTTACTCCCAGTTAAATAAAGGTTTACATTTTTTTTTTAAGAAACCAATGTTCACTGAAACAGGAAACGAAGAGTGGACTCCAACATTTCGTTGTCCGCCTTCCTCGGCAGACTTTGTGGCTCTGCATTAACCACTTCCTCCATTGCTCCCAGTGGACGAGAGTCATAAAAATCACGGGCATTAGAGGTCTTTGTCACTCGAACATAAACATGTGTTTTTGGGCACTTGCTAAAATGAATGATGCTCTCGTTTTTCGTGGGAGGACGTTCTCAGTAGCAGTTGCTTATTTGTCAGGATAAACATTGCTTCTGACATACCGTATAACATTACATTGTAAACCAAGAACGCTTGTTTTCACTCTCTAGAAAGCTCTACCAAAAAAAAAAGCCTTTCCCTAAAACACAACTCAAGGGTTTTATGATCACACAACGGGTAGATACCATCAGAGATGAGAGACGTTTTAAACATCTAATCTGTGGTGCGATGAGGAGAATGCAACCTCCTCCCATGAATGCATGAAACAAACATTAAAGCCATATTTCCTCACATTTTCCACATCGTTTTCATTCATTTGATGTTTAATTACGTCACCTTGTCGTGCTCTCCTTTTCTGCAATGGTTTAATGGCGCCTGCCTGGAAAATTTGCACCACTCACTGTCTATCTCAATAAATCAACTCCTATTAATTGCATAATAGTGTGGTCACAATAAAGCAAAGTTTCTGCATAAACACAATGTCAACGCAAAGACACGGATAGCTGGAATTTCATGTTGGACCGCATGAATGACTGAATGATTTAGCGCGTGCTGAGAAATTTGTGAGACCGCGAAAGCCTTTGGGCATTGAGATTGTTATCCGAACACCAATCAGAACACAGTAAGTGGGAAAGTAATTTGCTTGTCATCTTGCAGACAGACGTGACAAAACATAAATCCAGGCTGTTTACAAATTGGCATCATGATGTGGTTATTGCGACATTCGTTTCACGTGTTTATTGTAAACAAATCACAGTAAACCTGTGCCTCAAATTGAGGGCTGGAAGCAACAGTCATCCAGACAGATAGAAACTTGCCCTCTGTTTTCAGTCTCGTATAAAAACCACATAACAAGTGAAGTTTATCATCTTCATGAGAGGCCATGTGCCCTACCCGTTTCCATTGCTAACGATAGTGTCCCTGAACATGTGTACATAAAGATCTGCCAAGGCCACAGAAAAGACCTCCTCTTCGCCCCACTTTTGCTGCATGTTTCCAGTTTAACTTTCACCAGATCTAAACGTGGGTTAACTGAGTCCATTCCTGTGATGCAACAGTTTAATCTGCGATGCGGCAAATTCCCACCTGTGACGTAACGGCACGTCGCATGCTACAACAGTTTACTTGGCGATGTAGCACGACAGCTGGACCTGTGACAGCTGCTTGTGCTTCTCGTGCTGTGGTGGTCCCTGTGATACAGACATGTGTCTTGTGAGGCGGCAGTTCATGTTGCGATGCAGCAGAGGGACTTCTGACGCAGCAGTGAGCTTAGCATGGGTTTGAGTAATGGGGTAGCATGAGGGGGGTAGCTATCAATCAATGTATGTGAAAATCCTTAAATATGGCACAGTAAGCAGATTACACCTAATCCACTTAAGGTTTTAGATTATTACCCTAATGTATAGGCAATATACTGTATGATCACAACATGGTGACGACATAATGCGACAAGGTCACACATTAGTGTACGCGGGTCTAGTTTAAAAAAAGTTTGCAGTAAATTGGGAATTTGAACATGACATTTTTATCTACTGTTTAATGCATTTCAGCGCAAGAGATCCTTTTCTATTGAAATGAATTCAGCGTTGTGAAGTATTAAGTGTGGTGCGCTGGGTTTTGTGGGGACATAGGAACAAGGACAGCTGCACATAAAACGAACCAATTTTTATTGCTCAGCATACACATTTAAACGCACCCTATCATTAGACGCGTGATTGGTTAAAGAAAAACTCCCCAAAGAAACCTCAGGTTGGAGCCGAGGAGGGATCGTTTCTTGCATGCATAATTTGCCAACATCGTAAAATTACAGTTTGGACAATCAGGATGAGAAAATGATCCTAAAACAGGCTTCAAATGAGTTACTATTGGGGTCTCTATAAAAATAAATACCTGGTAGAGATCTTGCATTTCAACATTAATGAGAATACTAAGCTTCATTTTTAGATGATGCATCAGATGCTTGACCACATAACTTGGAACTCGCCATTTCCCTTTCTCCTCACATGCAATTTGATAGACTGGCAATCGTCAGCGAAGCGAAAGTAATCACATGTAAATGATTTAAGTGGTCAGAAATAGGCCGATTTCACAGAGAACACGCAGGGAATGTCTTAAGCTTACCTTTTACTGGCCCCAACTGCTAATCTCCCAGAAATATCTACTGCTCCTGGACACCGTGTCTCTGTGCGACACGTTACCAGCCATTAGCCATGGCTAATTAGCAGCACGACTGGTCAGCGTGTACAATAAAACAATGAGGCGTGGCAGAGAGGCATGACTTTGAGCTGTTATACACATTATGGTGTCTCACATTTTTAAAAGCAGCCATTAATCATGGGTAACTAGTGTACTAGCAGACCACTTGTCTGAGGCAGCAACCTGACTTTATTGCTCGTATCATGTTGCAAATGCCTTTGTGTCCATATGTGAGTAGACACAAGCCTTCTTTTCACTTTCTGGTGTAAAATGTATACCTATTTTAACACAAGAAATACCATCACATATGGGATTGGTCTAAGTATATAATAGTGTATCTGAATGTATGTGTGAATGTATAAATATTTGTCTTTTTCCTAGTCATTTAAACAACACAGTACTTTGTTAACTCAGTGGTTCCCTACCTTTTTTTCTGATCCACAGGTTTTTCACATCAGCTCAAGCACCCATCGCCATTTGTCATGTTCAAGGTGCATTAATATTTATTGAGTCAATATTGTCAGGTTACAACATTTTTCACCATAATTGATTACGGTTAGTTCGGTAAACTCTTGCAGGAGCAGAAACTGGACATTTTAACCCTTTATTCATTACTTTTAGCTACCTATGGACTGTTAGGCTATAGTGTCTTTAGCTAACTGTTTTGACCGCTCATAACTAATTGTTGCTAATGAAACTATTTAAACCATTTATCCACTACTTTTAGCTACTCTAGTTTATCAATCATTTCTAGCTAATGACTTCAATCAGACATCTAGCTCGCTAAGTATATTAGCTTTTATCTATACTTGGATTTAGCTAACTACTTAAAAAATGTATCTCTAACTTTTATTAAACTTTTACAACAGTTTATGAATAATCTTTAGATAACCATCTATGGTGTTTATTAATTATTTTTGAGCTAACTAAGAAAATCATTTCAACACTTTAACCAATACTTTTAGCTAACTAACTTCAAGTGTTTCACCTAAAAGTTCCAGTTTAGATAAAGCCCCTGAACACCCACACAGGTGTTTTCAGTTAATGCGGTTGATTAGACCTCTTCTCTGGACTGTGTGGGTGTTTCTACTGTGATTGATTGACATCTTCCTGAGTCTCCTGTTAGCTTTGTTTCACCTGTTAAGGCGGGACAAAGAACACCTTTATCATGATGGACATTAACGACCTCATAAATTCCCATTAAATGCTCATCAAAGCCCCGCCCACCTTTAACCCACGCAGAGGTCAGGGTCTTTAAGTTTTATCCCATTCTGTTGTTCATTTTCTTACTCAACACAAACAGCTATATATATCTATATATATATATATATATAGATATATATATACATGTATATATACCGTATATAAGCTGCACCAAAGTCTTTCTATGTACTCTGGCAACTGCAGAACTACCCATGGCGTACAAGTACCCCGGGTTGGAAACCACGGTTAACCCAACAGTGAACTAAATACCAGCCCTGTGAGTGAACTATCGGTGAAATGCTATCCAGTAAGAGAATGTAAGAGGGACAGGAGTTTGGTCCATCATGGGAAAAGTCAAGGAGACACTGCACAGCATGTTTATTGTCTTGGGCAGCCGATGCCAGGGAAATGTTCTGGTCAGAGTTTGTTGTGGTCATTCAGAAGAGAAAAAAAAAAAACGTTCCCTGTGTCTGCCCTGAGGGAGTGAGATCGAAAGATCTGAGTCATAGTGGAGGAAGAGAAAGAGCAAGAAGTGGGATTAAAATAGTATGAAATGAGGGAGAGGTTGACAAAGACAAGGCATCAACTTTGGCCGAATGACTGCAGCAAAAGCTCAACTCTTGTGACGTGGCAGGATCACAATCTGGTATCACGAGACAACACTGTCAAACAAAACAATCTGGAAAATGTAACCGCTTTTTAGAGTTACCTTTAAAATAGATGGCACAGTTATTAGGGAGTAGGCCATGTAAATGAAAGATAAAAGACGCGTATCACATCATTTATCACTTATATGTTTCTATAAAGCACCTTGTGAAGGAGCCGACATATAGGTTAGATGTTACGGAGGGTGGAGATGTTAGATTTACAAAGTGTGTGGGAGAAAGAGCAAAATGTTTACATTGTGGAGGAGTGTGCAATATAGAACTGGGGAGTATTGATATAGGGATGCTATGTACATTTTCTTATTTAAAACAAAGTCAAGCAATCTGTTAGTTATGGTAGAGTTATCTTCATACTTTATTAAAAAAAAATAGAAATGTGCACTAAATACTGGAAATGATGGCTGCTGATTTTGAACGTGTCCAAAAACAACTGTTACAGTAGTCGTTAACATCAAATGTCCTATGATATTAGACACATCATATAATAAGATCATGATAAATGTGCTTTAAAGTCCTTTTGCAAACAAATCAAATAAACTAAAGAAAAAGACAAACAATAACTTGCATGCACACACATGCACAGAGAGGCAACTAGAACTCCCTTTTGGGATTAGAAGAGTCAAGTTTCACGATGAGAACATTGGTTTATCCACCTTCAGCACAAACTCCTCATTTGCCAGCATCCCTGACCCTTTAATCACAGATTTTCTTTTGGGTGAATGAGATCAGTGTTGTTCTTTAACGTGATCATAAAACGTCATGCTCTTTCAAGTCGGCTTCCTCGTCTGTTTCTGTAGTTGTTCAGGAGTTGGATTGTTCTGCCAAATTTTTTAACACTGAGCCCTTGTGGATTCTCTAACAAGGCCGGGCCTGTCTAATACAAGAACACAAAACAAATCCAGCTCCTTTCTGCCTGATCTGCAGTAATTCCCCCAGCTCACAGCACTTCCTCACTTAGAGATCTCGCAGATATACAGCTGAAGTATTTCAGACTACAATGCCTTCAAATTACCTAACAAAACAGCTGATAAGAGACGTTGAAAGGGGCAGATCATTTGGATTCAAACACACTTGGTCAGTGCCCTGCGGTGTTTTTCAGACACTGAATCCCTCACTATTGTTCCTGATCCTGCACTTGATCCTCTCTGAGCAGGGGCAAAGTGAAAGGAGCATTTCAATAAGGAGATTGATTACTGCAAATGTCACAGTTGTTTGAGTCCTTTCTGTGAGGAGGGAGTTTTTAAGAAATCCACGTGTTTAAGGAATAGTTTGACAATGGGTTTTCTCCGGGTTCTCCGGTTTCCTCCCACAATCCAAAATACATGCACGTGTTAGGTTAATTGATGACTCTAAAATTGCCCGTAGGTGTGAATTGTTGTCTGTCTTTGTGCGTCTCTATTTGCCCTGCGATAAACTGGCGTCCTGTCCAGGGTGTACCCCGCTTCACACCCGATGTCAGCTGGGATTGGCCCCAGCGACCCAGCGACCCCGCGACCCCGACAGGGACAAGTGGTTGAAGATGAATGAATGAATGAATGCATATGGGTTCCTTGCCGAGAGTTAGATGACAAGATTGATTTCTGTTATTGCGTGCAACCAAGATAGTCCAGCATGTAACCCCCCATAAAATATGTTGTTTTTATACTTTATTCGTTTGTACGGTGTAAATTATGGAGTTTATAAATGCACAGATTTGTATTCTGCACCTAAATTGAAAGGAAGACTTTAGGGCACAAAGCAAAAGCAAGACAGAGCGCAAGGGGTACAGTTAAAAGGTTGAAAACGGAAAATGGGGAAGAGAGAGATGGGACAACACGTAGCAAAGGGCCACAGTTCGGAGTCAAACCTGGGCCTCTGCGGTGACGACTGCCTGCTTTCTACCAGGTGAGCTATGGGCACCCAGAGAGGGGAACATCTTCAACAGAAAGAAGACTTTTATGGTGTCCAACTGATCAATCATCTCTAACACTGGCACACAGTACACACACACACACACACACACACACACACACACACACACACACACACACACACACACACACTAACACACACACAAACACTAGAGACCATCTTCTGAAAGGATCGCATCAGCCGCGATGCCAAGTGGGCCAAGTACTTAGACCACACCCATCTTTAAACCCCACCTTCTTTCCGATTATAAATATACGATCTAAATACACACTGCGAATTTGTGACCCCGTCGCTGTGACAAAATCTGGCTGCAGAACGACAGATAGATGTACATAAAATGGTAGTCGCCTCTGTGGTTGTTCCCACTACAGTACGCGGACCACATTTTGCAACGATAACACACAGACTCACAAATACCAGCTTTGCTGTCGCGGCTGGTAACACGCACATTCTCAGATATGCCTAGTGAATGGTAATGCTCTGGTAATGAGTGTAAGCTGGACTGCGCCCATGTGAGGGGTGAGTGGGTGCAGCCCGGCTGGCAAAACCACAATAGATCCGGCCGACTATTGTGGCTGGATCTAAATGTCTGTGCAGATGTTCACAGACATTTTTATTTAAATCTGCTGTCATATAGTTCCCTTCCGCACTGAATTTTACAGCCGTTTTGGACAGTGCAGGAGAAAGTATTATGTCTTCATATCAGTTTCTCTCCCCTCAGTTTCTCTATCACTCCTTCTCTTTTGCTTACAGAACACAAACACACACATATAGCTGAATGAGGAGATGCGACATCAGTGCAGTTCTCCCTCAGCTCTCCACCTTATTCCTTCTCAATCATGTTCTCCTCCATCCCATTTTTATCCTCTTTGCCCCCCTTCAGCTCAATTAGTCTCTTTTCCACCCTGCTCCACTGATCCCTCTTTAAACTGATTTCAGTCTTATTCTCAATCCCTGCCTCCTTCCCTCTGCGGTTCCCTGCCTCATGACTCATGGAGGATATTTTTCAGTGACACAATCAGTCATAAAAAGATCAGAAGCTTTTAAGATGTAGTACGTGTGAGTGAGCACATATCACACCTGACTACACTGCAGACACCCATCAGGGATTGGTCTTTGCTGAGTCGTGGTTTCACTGGGTTCACACGTGAGCAGTGTGGAGTGATTTACCTGACTGGGAGCACGTCGTCTGCCTCAGGTCTAAGCACACCTCTTTCCATTGTTCTACATATATCGAACCTTTTTTCAGTTAAACAAAGACACAATTCAGGCAGTTGTTTCTGGAGCCAAAGAGGAACAATTAAAAGTCAGCGCCCAACTTCAATCGAGCAAGACCTGTTGCTCACGTCAGTAAAGATACATCCCAGTAGGAAATGCACACACACGGGCATCGTAGCTTCAGCAAGTCACTTCTGTGACTTTGGGATGAGCAGTCTTTTTACATATTTTCACAGCCTTATACTTGAAGAGTTCTTCCACAGACTGTGGCTGTGCAAACATTTTCTTTCTTTTCATGTGTAATTCATGGCACAATTCAAAAACAGGATCAAAATATAATTTGTATCTCCGTGTTCACTTCCTCACATATTCCCATGGTGGTTCAACAGAAGGGGACAGACTATACCTCGCTACTGGTGGTTAACAAGATACTGAATGGTCAAGGGCCAAAATACATTTCTGATCTGATCTTCCTCTACGTTATGAACCATCCATACCTCTCATGTTGTCAGGCCTGCTTCCTATTCCCAGATACAGAACTAAACATGGAGAAGCAGCTTTCAGTTTTTTATGCATCAAATATCTGGAACAAACTCCCAGACTCGCAACTCTCAGTTCTCTTAAAAGGCTGACTTTTCTGTTTGACACTGCCTATATTAAATCAAATGATTATTTCTTTCCTTCACTGCACTCTACCTTTTATTCTTATATTTGCTACCTGTCTTGTTCTATTTTTGTGTGACTTCAAATGAATACTAATGTTACCCTGAATTCACTGAGGTCATGTTTGTGCTAACAGGCTTGTTAGGTAATATTAATATTATTTTTATCAGATGTAGACATTGTATACTTCACAACCTGGTGTTATTTCGGCTGGTATACCTCATACTGCTCTTTGTTTTCATGTTACATTTTGCTGGAAACAAACTGTTTCACATCCGTCCAATTAGGCATATAAATATGAGCCCCAGGCAGCTTTTAAACAGCCCAACCTTAACCCAATTAAATATCATAAGCAACTATTTTATAATTGTCTTTCAGACTGCAAAATTACGTCTGGGTTCAACTCTAACGTTGACCTGATTACCTACTTGTGTCGTTTAGTCACCTGGCTAGCACATTTGAATCCTGCAGAGTAAAAGTCATGATGGTCTGGCAAAACATGAAAATAAAAAACCCCATAAAAACGGTTTGATATTTGTGTTTGCTTGGTTTAATTAGAAGCTGTTCTCAGGGGAGCATTCGTGTCCAAAATATCTAATACATATTAGAGACAATTAGAGAAAGCTATGACCCTAACCCTTAGCCGTCCATTCTGCAATGACTTGTTGGATTTAAAGAAGGCAGCATTGCGTCATCGGCAAAAGGTGTATGAATGTAGATTGCATTCAACTCTTTTCAATTATACTGTTGACAGATAAGAACTCAGCCTCTGATAAATCCTGAATCACATTTTCCCACCCTATTCTCTTTATGATCTAACACACGTGACAAGAAACCGTCCAACGTCCAGATGGGAGTCTCGCAGTGAAAAGATTATTATGAATCAGAGCTCAAAGGAAAGGGAAGTAGCCTTTACACACACTAGTGAATCAATCTCTTATATGCACGATGAAGGATTTCCTCTATTCCCAAAGGGTCAGAATATGTTTTAATATAATAATTAATGAACTTCCTAGTTTCCCATAATAACACGGTTCTCTGTACTCACATTGTATGGTTATACATTAAAGAAATAACAACCCCTTTAAAGGTCATAAAAGGCGATGTAATGGTTTTGAACAAAGTGGATTAATGTTGGATTTTCTTAAACTGTTAATTAACTTGAATTATTTATTGTGTGTCTTAAAGTCTCTTTAACAAAATATATACTTCTTTGGTGGCATCACATTTACAAACAAAGAGTAATTCCCTCATTTGAGGCTGTTTACATGTCAGCATCCTAAACAGTCCAAACTGATGTTAAATCAACAAAGTTTAGCTAACGGACGAGACAGACTGCTAGCTTGCTCGCTGGGTTCTGGGTCCCTGGTAAATCACAGATTAGACGGTTTATGACATTCTTTGGGGTGTTGTGACCGATGAAGGGGCCCCGCAATTTACAGGGATTACATGGTGTGCTTTATATTTAGGTATGCACATAAAGAGTAGGCCTAGAGCATTAGCGCCATGCAGGAGCTAATCCAGCAGGAAGCAGCAAGCAATGGGGATAAGAGGAAGGGAGTTTCAAAACAAACATGGCCAAAGATCCAAAAACTCCACTTAATCTTCATTCATAGGGGTTAGATTGGGTCCAGGATCCAAGAGCTCAGCTAACACTGCAGTGTCATTGAAAATTTCACTAATGCCAAACTCGCATTTAGCTAGCTAAAACTGCTCCTTGTCCTCCCTGATGACCTAAACTGGTCACATGATAATCCTGTAAAACAGATCCGGTTTTCATTAGGTTTCAGGTACCGGGTTTGTTGTAAAAACATGTGCAGTGTCAAAATTCCAACAACAGAAAGCCCCAAAAGTGAGAATAAATTAGCTAAGACCATCACACAAAACTGGAATTGTTAATTCTTGGAAAGGTTCTTGTTGTAGAAATCGGCCAACAGAGTCGGATCCCTGATGCTGCAGTCAAACCAGAATTTCCATTTGCAATTCACTCTGAGGCAAACTGCATGCAATTATAGTATATCGCCTCATTCGCTTCACACAGAAGTAGCGTGGCTCAATGTTTACCTTCAAACTGATTCGCCAAGTTGCGCACAATTCTCATGTTTTTTTTCCGCCATGAAAATACCTTAAATAAGCCCCCGAGAGGTTTTTTTATTGATGAACTATTAACGGAGAAATCCCGCAGTCGCTAAAGGCTTGACATGGCTTTTTTAACCACCAATATTGTTCAAAATAACAGCAAACTTCTGCAGTAGCATGATAAAAGTCCCTACACATAAAATATAGCACCAACAACGTAGTTAGTGAACCCAGAGACTATTAAAAGAGTGTTTCAAAAGACTTACCTACTGGCCCCAGTACCAGCTCCTCTCGTAGTAAAGAACATTCAAGTCGATTACCAAATGCCATCCAAAAGGAAGTGCCTGAATTCTACTCTAATAGGTGAGCTTGATCTCTTTTATCTGGAAATATTGATTGTTGTTGTCAAGCATGATTTTCAATCATTTTATCCTCCAATTTGACAATTGTGAGGTACACAGTAGAAGCACCCTTTTCATGGCACAATGTACTATTGGAGAATAATGTGCGGGGATTGCATGTATTTTATTGCCAAATGCGTTTTCGTAGAAGATGTTGCGTTGCAGCAAAACTTGAGCCAACTTTTTTTACTGGAGCCCTCTGCATCAGCCCCTCTGCTGTTTCCACACAGACTTTTCACTGAAATGAATGAGGGCGTTGAGTTTTTTGTTGGTAATGTAATAATGCTAATTCTACCCTGAGATAAAATGAGCATTCAATTTGGATGAAATTGTGTTTTTGCGCAAATTATGGGAAGAGATAGGCCTTCCTATAGTATTACCCAACTTCAACCACTCCCTGTTACTTGAGTAACCATCTCTGATGTTAACAATGACATAGTTCTCAACTTGATCTTAAGGCTTCTATCTTAAAATCTTAAGATAGGGGGCAAATCACAACTGCTTCTGCCAATAACGTTGCAAAAAAAGATGGTTTGAATCTCATGAAGATCAGTTAAACGTTCTTTTCCTACATCTTTTCTTAGTTATCACAACCTCACCAATAAAAAGACCTACCTACGCAAACTGCTTCCGTTGTGCTATTCGTCTTCTGCTATTCTTAGTTACAACAGTTCTCAGAAATGTTAAACGGTCGTCTAAAATTAGATTTAACAGATGAAATTACTGCACACTGCTTCAAAGTGCCATTTTATTAATAAGGCTGAATATCTGTCTGTCTGTCATGAAAAGCGTGCAGGAATTTCTCATTTCTCCGGTCTCTTGTCTTTCAGATAACAGTCTGCAGGGACTCTTCCGTGTGAGCATCAACCCTGCCGCACAAAAACATGGATAAACTCATGTCGCCTAATTAAAACACAGCATTCACAACACAGCAACCTTTTCCTTATTTTATATAAAAACAATATCATTTGAAAATAAATATGCTTTACTGTTTTACATAGACACAGAAAACATGTTAATAATGAAGGAGAGACAAAGAGAACTAATAATGAGGGCTCTAAGACTGATGGCAGAAAGGATGTTATCCAGATTTCAAACAGTGGTGTTGCCGTGGTTGTATTGTATGCTGAGCTGCTAGCAGTAGTTTATTTGTATTTGCATCTTGCAGGACGGACAAAACACAGGTCCGCTACATTAACTTGAATACAACTTACTAACACCTACACACAAATGTGCGCTCTGAAATGTGCACACACACTCACACACACGCTCACACGCACACACTCACACACACATAAACGTACACAAACACACACAGATACATAAAATCCTACACAGCACCCACACCTTTAGATAAGAGGGGTTGAAAAATCCAGAGGAGACATCATCAGTACAACGGTACAAATGATCCATTAAGGGAATGTTAACACATTTTTTTTTTTGATTCCTTTTCTGTCGTTTCGTAGAAAAGCACAGAGAGTCTCCGTGCCGAGAGTAGCCATCAGTGACCTTACACACGCGCTGAGATAGGACAGCAACAGGTACATAACACTGCATATATAAATAGACCAAATTAAATATGGGTAGAAGACTGAATACTGAAAAATACTCTATAACATTATAAATTATCTATGGACTATGGCATAAAGGGATATTAAGTATGTACAAGTTCAGAGAAGAAGATATGTAATCAATGGATTCTGTATTGAGTTCAACAACTAACGACACTACTTTGACAATCCCCCTCTCCTGAAACAAGGAAACAAAAAATAATTTAAAAAGCACTCGAAAGATTTCTCAGTACATTTTTGTGAGGCACAGTTTTTCAAATGGAATCAAACTACAGTATAGGATAGTTTCAGTGGTTTTCACGTAGGACATAGCAAAACATTAGATGCTATATAGATAACCAGTATCCCTTTAAAAGTATATGGCACTCCGGAGTCTCTTCTCCTGCAAGCTGATCACAACGGTGACATCGTGTAAGTCCACGTCAGTCCTGCGGTGTCCTCAAAGGCGAAAGGAGGCGGCATCATGCAGAGGCAGCTTTCCTGGTTGTCCTGCTGTTGTATTCCAAAAGCTAAAGTAGACATCGACCGACGGAAATCCACCCATCATTTTTGAGTGCGCTCCCATGTCCTCTTCAGCCTCACCCACTGTTTTAGCAGTTAAATATATCTTAGATTGAGAGGGTTTGCAATTGGATGATTGACGCACAACCACAGTGGAGACTCATATCCAGTGAAGCAATTGCATACAATGAATCGACAACAAGACTACACCTGCATCGCAAGCCTGTTAGAAATGCAAAACCACATGGCGGCTATTTGCTTTTTTTTTTTACGTCAAATGATGGATTTAGTTTTGTTTCTGTAGCAGCATAACAATTCTGTACTCTTATTTTCTTTTATCATGGTCTATATACACACAGATATACAGTGGGAGGAAAACTTCAGTTCAGTCTTTCTTAGTGTTCTCTCTCAGTCAGTCCAAGGGGAATGCTTTCCACAGAAAAGAAGAGCTTACGGTTCAAAGGTCAAAGTGCTGTGCTGTGAAATATCTCTAGAATATTCCTTCATCTTGTACATCTGGTGCTGCCACCTCTCTCATCTCCTTGGCGTGTCACATCTAAACCGGAGGAAAGAAAGGATAAACAGTTATCAGGACAAGAAAAAAACAGGCCGCAGATAGGAGTGTCCCCTGGTTTCCTTCGGTCTCGCAGACATACACACGCATAAACACATAGTCACAATGTTATATTCATGCTGGCTGCCACAGTAGTCCACTAGCTTATAATTGGGTCACATATGTCTGCACAACATGTCCTCATACCTAGACGACAGACTACAGCGTTTGCAGATGACGCCCAAAATGACATATACAGTATGACCATTATTCTATTATCATAGTCTATCCAACGTTGTGAAACTGCTGCAGTTTTAAACACTTGCTTAGATGTTGTGAAAGGGAAATAATCAAGTTAAGCCAGGAAAAAATACTTGGTTGGGGTTGGGAAAAGTTCATGGATTGGCTTAAAATGAGTGAAAAGCCAATGTCCTTTAACAGACGTATCAACGTCAGTTACTTACGCCCGTGACAAAGCTGGTTTACCTAAAAAACAGTCAACGTTGACTTGGTTTCACACAGGACACAAATACCGGTCCACTGGGCGAAGGTTTTCTTTGAACCAGGCACTCTTACACTACCTCTTTACCGTCAAATACTGCCGCCACTAGAGGTCGCCACCTAACAAGAAACGTAAATATGGGTCGTAATAAGCTGCTTGCGAAATTGTTCTATATTGACCTTTTTTTTTTTTTACGGTGACACAATCTGTGGTCTCCTGGTCGAAAACCCTGATTGTTTGACCCATTCACCACCCTGACCTCCTCCCTACATGCAGACACTCTAGGGTGCCTTGTATTTCGGAATTGAACACTGAGGGCCGTGAAAAAAATTGTGTTTTTTTTTAATTTTTAGTCATTTGCATTTTAAAGTGGTGTTTATGAGTTTTCCCTCACTTCTGGAACACAACCCAGAAGTTATGCTTCCATTGTGGCTCTCTTAAGCGACAGCACTTACTTGCAGGTCCTCTCGTTGAGCTCTAGTTGGCGATCTCTACAGTATTCGTCCGTGTGTTTGCAGGAGCACCGGCAGGTTGAGGGATCCTGCACGAACAGACGCTTTCTCCTGTCTGAGCAGTGATCACAACATGGCTCACAAACACTGGAAAGAAAGAGACAGACAGAGATATCAAGATTATCACAGTGTACCATTACCACTCATAAGAAAAGGTCACCCTCAGGTCAACCCTTTCATACGCTCCAGTTTGCTTTCCTAAGCCCTTGCCCGACATGCTGTACTGCATGTGACAGTTGGGTAGTATTGCACACAGGTTCCCACAGAGCAGGCAAATATTCAAGCAGTAAAATTACCCTCCTTCACCTCACGCCCCCCAAACCCTCCAGTGATGATTGGACCGCTCACAAATGCCTTGAAGGCTATGTGATAGACATGCAGTGAGCAAAGCTCCTGGACCAGCTCATGCAACACAAAACGACATATATCGGCTTTGACCTGCGGGTCAATGACCTCGCTCTCACTCTTACAAAATGATAAACTCTTGATAAAGAAGACTCAAGGGTCTGATTGGTGCTAAGTTAGGAAATATATCATTTTATTGGGTGAAGACGCAGACTACGTTTCCCACAGAGAGACATTAGATTCAGAACAGAGGCTGATTGACATCAAATTTACAGATGAAGGCTCAGATTTACATCAAAATATATACAAATTACAAATGAACACACATACATGTATTCTTTCACAGTATGAGCACTGAAAAAACATGAGATCATCTTTATATTGTTTTTTTTTCCAACAAAATATGGGTGCTGTTGTATAGTTTCAGAGACACAAAACAGTACTTGCTAAACACTTTGCTGGTTTACATCTCCCCCCTAGCAAAAAAAGAAAGAAAGAAAAAAGGCAATAGATAGCCATCACTCATATCTTTACATTACATAAAAAGTACCAGCATTATGCACAGCAAAGCAAGACCTGTTTGTAAAGATGAAAAGAACAAAGAGTGGTAAGGAGACGGCTATGAGACACAGCAAAGCGGCACAGACTCAACACTGAACACAGGGCCGAGATTACAGTCCTGGTGATCCCAGCACAGATAACCAGAACAGTACGAGCCGGTCTGCAAAGCCATGCTGGTGGAGCTGCGATCTTGTTTCAGTAGAGGATTCAAGTTACAGCAACAGCCGATCTGTTTATTCCAGGTTTTTTAAACATGTCCATTATCAATCAGAGAAGTAGCTATCTGAAAAGATGTTAGGAGCGACTCAAGGTTCTACTGTTTTTCATGACACGCTGATGTGTCTCCTCCCAACCTTAGTCCCAGTCTCGCCTGAAGAAAGTGATAGTCTTAGCAAAGCGAGAGCTAGTGAGGTTGGGTGGAGATCAGATGGATATTTGGATGTGTGGAGATGGGTTACGGTGCATTTCTTGTGATGTTAAGTCTGCTGTATTTCCCGGGTTATCGCTGTTTTTTTGCAAAAGCTACATTAGCAAAACGTTAGCAAACAGGGCAGCTTATACGCTGGTATTTTAGGTATGTAGAACATGACGAGACAAAGTTAGGACAATACACAGAAGCAACATGCTAATCGATGTGGCTAAAAGGGGCATAGGAGCTCCTCCCAAATGAGCTTAATCATGAGAAGCGCAACACTCAGGTGCAGGTAGGTGGAGAAGGCAGAGCTGACATACGCGTCGTGAATTGTTTTGTCGCGGTTTTTCTTTCGTTTTCTCTTTAGGCCTTTACCCTTGCCTTTTCGGGATTTTCTGCAAGAAAAAAAAGAGGACAACAACGCAGAGAGATGCCTGAGAGACTGAGGAGAGATGGACTGATGTGCTTAGAAAGGCCTAAACTGATGATTGTTAAAACCAACAACTGATTAATAGCAATCTTTTACATTTCTATAAAGCAAAGAGCCAAAAAATCAGTCATTCAAAACAGGAGATTGTCTTAACAGATCATTGTGTAGCGATTGGCCTGTTTGGGATAATAACTCATATCATTATTATGAGAAAGGCATCAGGCAGTGTTCTCTAGAGTGTATGTGAGATGTTTTAAATGACTAATGTTTTAAAGTGAAGGGTGATATGAATTCAAAGATGGTAGCGCACAAAAAAGTGCCACCACTTATTTGTTGAACTTTTGAAATTAACTAAAAATTAACTTAAGGAAGAAGCAATAAGTGACGTGTTCTGATTTGTAAAGGTTTAGAGGCACGCCCGCAATGATTTGGCTTTCTGGAGGTGGTTTCCAGACATCCTGTAGTTTGTTCTTGTGGTGAATAATAAAAAAACCCACAATGGCTTTGGCTTTGCAGACTTTGTAAGAGATAGATAGTTGGAGGTTTGGCTCGGCTGGGCTATTCTGAAATTTCCCAGATGGATTGGGGACAATGAACTCGGACTTCGTCAAAACTGCATCTTTCAACCTATCTGGGTCAACGCTTTTTGGCTGATTCAACTTGTTCCAGACCACAGCACAATAAGAACAAGCCTGTGAGGCGCACACCTGTAGTTTCACAGGTGCATCCTGGATTAAAATATCAGGATGCATGTTTTAAAAATGAGCAGCGATGCAAAAACATTTGCTGTCTAAGATATATACCACATCATACAGTGGTATATAGACACACAGAAAACTCATATACTCAAAAAGAAACATTGTGATGTACACACAATACATCAATGCTGATTTAAAAAAAAATCAAAACAACTATAATGGTAAAAAATAAAAAGATAAACAACAAAGTTCATAAAATGAAACTGATGATAAACCGTCACCAGGATAGGTTTCAAGCTGGAGTGCAGGAATGGCGTGTTCAGTAATATGTGCTCACCACATCGTAGGGTCAGATCAAGTGATCTCATAAAGGTTTAAATCCAATATTAACACAGACTGTGCCGCTCTGGTCTACATTGAGTTTGCTGCACAGGTCATAAAAAGTACCTGGCTCAGTCTATGGAAATGTTGGATTTACATAATAGTTTCGCCGCGGGCAAACAGATCCCGCTACTGGATAACAGGTTAAAAAAAGACCAAGAGTCAGTGAGGCTGGACTTGGGCACAAAGGTGCTTTGGGCTAAATGCTAATATCAGCATAGGAACATGTCGACAATGCTAACATCTTGGTATTTAGCACATAGGATTTTTACCATTTTAGCTAGCATGCATTTCTTATTAGTATTAAACACAAAGTGCAGCTGAGGCGCATTAGTTCTGCAGCTATTTAGTATGAGCCAAGGAAATAGCCGTATGAAAGGTCAGGGGGTCCGAATGTGTTTCCTAACAATCCGTCCAATAGTGCTGGGTCAGACCCAGCTGGGACTGGATGACAAATATGAATATGGAAGTATAGACATCCACGGGACAGGATAACGCTGTTGTAAATGTCGGAATTTCCTCTTTTACTTGTTCAGACTTCGACTTCCGGTCCGTGGATGTTGACAGTTAAGTTTCACAACCTCAGCAGGATGACTCACCCTAACAGACCTCCGGAGACCTGTCACTGCTGAGAGGTCAGCGGCCGGCGTTTAAAACTGAACGCGAGCGTTTGAAAGCGTCAGAAACGGGAGTTGAACGACCCTGAGACCGGCGCTTTGTAGAGGCGCGCCGCTGAAGCTGCGCTCGTAAACAGACAAGACAAGGTTAAAGAGGAGGCCTCAAAAACTGGCCCTTATCTATATGACAGATGACCTGACATAAAACCAAAAATACAACCGACAACCACCCTGCGACAGAAAGATATTAACGCTGGAGGACTTTTTAATGACCCTTTGTACACTGATTTCTGTTGAATGGGGAGGGAAGAACACTTAAGCAAAGGGCCATAAACAGAAACGTTTAACCAATCTTCAAAAACACTGTTATCTATATCAGAGCCACCAGTAACAAGGAGTAACAGAAGTTAAGTGCGATGTAAACAGTAAAGAAGAGAGGTGGGGAATGTAAAGATGAGATAGAAAAGGGAGGAAAGGTGTAAAGGACAAGTATAGAGAGGGCAATGACCTCATCAAGTGTCACTCATTCACCTGAATGGATTGAGCTGGTATTCTCTGTTTATCACCTGAGAGCTGCATGGCAGTGACTTTAATTGTCTTTTAATGAAAATATTATCAGTTATGGAATATTATTATTGTGGAGTGTTTTGAGTGTGTTTGAGTGTGTCTATGTGAGAGAAAGGGGAATGAGAAAATAACAGACAGTTCGATTAAGTGAGAAAACAGAATCTGGGATAATGTCAGAAAAGGCCGAGAGCCGCACACAACTGAGAGTGAGAGTTTCTTTGCAAAGCAAAACGGGGAAAGATCAAATCTCAAGTCCCCATTGTTTACCCCCCGATCTCCATGCAGAAAGAGTTCTGTACTCACTTTTCTTTCTGTTCTTTCACTTCTTTCTTTAACCTGAAAGGCAGGAACAAAACAACAGGCCATTAGATCACAGCACGCCGTTGTTTCCAGGTAAACAGATACTTATCGAGATCATCACCGGCTCATATTCAGCACGGCTGGACACGCATCATTTTTTTCTTTTTTTTAAATCGTCTTACATCACCGTTCTTTACCAGAAACCGTGATAAATCTGTCTTTCACTTTTAATCGCTCATTAAATGAAGCAGATTTGTCGGGAGATAATGCAGTGTACACACACTTGTGGATAGGCACACATAGGGGCGTGTTCACTGATGCACACACACACACACACACACATACAAACATGACTACAATAGCAAGCTGTCAGGTTGATTTCACTTCTCGTCCATGTGACGCTCTTGCGATAACAGAATGTGGAGCAATAAATGTGCTGGCACACTCCAGAGAAAACGATGCGCCAACAGAGTTAGGAAACATTGTTTCATTCAAAACGGTCACTCTGCCAAGTTTCTTTTTGAAATACTGGTGCAATAACTCCACATGAATATGCTGAATAAAAACGAAAATAAAAGTACATAATCTGAATATGACGATAAATACTATATGCTACTGTCAATCGCCTGCACTGTTGAGGTAAATGCAGGGCTTTAACCCCAAAAGGTACTCCAGCATTAAAAAACAAAAGTACTAAACGAGCAGACTGTAGATGGTTAAAGGGGGAATCTTTTTTTCAAACCCTGTTTTTGATAATCTTGTATAGTAGTTTTCCTTTTGCACAAAGGATTCACAGGAAGTGCCGCAGCATGTAGTCCAGCGTTGCTATCTGTAGTTTTATCTGACATCCTCCTCACTGTGAACATTTCTGCAGCTGTATGAAGTCACTGCTAATTGTAGTACTAGAATAAAATGTAAATAATACAAGTACCTCAAAATTGCACTTGAGTTAATGTAGCACAGGTTGTGAGTCATACATATTTGTTGTTCTGAAAGAATCTAATATTTTGGCAATGACTTGGTCATCCGTTGAAACAGCACAACATAGATTAATCACAGCCTCTAACTAAAGTTTATAGCTACATCTAATTGTTTTGATAGTGAGGTATTGTGTCATCAAAGACAGCAGTGAGTTCAGAGTGACATTACTTTATAGCCAGGGGCTCTCCAGACAGGCCGCTGCAGCCTCACTGCACATAACACAAACATATTTCAGATATGATAGCTCAAAAGATAGGGAGCTTGGTCCTTAGCCAACAGCCCTCCCTGCAGTGTTTGTTTGCTTTTTAGATTTCCATTAAACGTGGGAGGATGCTGCATGCTTCCCGTCTGTGTTGCTGTATCATAGTTTACTAATTTATGTCCCACAGTTTAGATCGCAGCCACGATAACGATCGGATTTTGACGAAACATCGGGAAGGGATGCACGTCACCGCTACAGATTTCAAAAGAGAGCAAAGAAACGTGACAAATTTGTTATTAACTGACCTGAATATTGAAATGATCAATTGGAGAAGATGAGATGTGGACGAAATATTTACTTTGGCCTTGTTTCACTTATGGGAACCATGTGATTCTGAACATTTTTATATATAATTTTTATTTTTATTTTTTATAGCAGACTTTAAGAGATTATATTCCCTTCCTATCAACACAACAGACAGAATAAGAAGCCGATTCATAAAATGTATGAATCACTGAAGCCTCAAGTCGAACAAGAGAAAATCAGCATAATGTGAGTAGAGGACACAAAGGGGACACACAGCTCTTATCTCAGAGATCAATAACTAAAGCGATCGCACCTATGTAGTTCCAGGAGTGACCTCTATGCCACAGAAGGAAAACAAAGGAGCAATGCGATGGAATGAGGATAAACTAAAGCAATACGGAGGATGTGTGCAAGCATGTGCTGACACCCGCTCAGGCCTTTTAGAGATCAGTGAAGTAAAACCCACCGAGATAAGATGTGAATGGCCCTGATATGCATCTGTGAAATGTGTCAGAGGCAAACACAAGACAATAACAGTACATGGCGTGTATGGTCGACCTATGCTCCGCCACACAAACGCACAGCGGTTAGTATTTCTTTCACGTTGTGTGTGTGTTTCAGTGCGTGTTCAGGGTTTCTTACCTACACTCACATGCGCTGTGTTCTGTGAAACTCATGAAAATATCATTTTGTTGCCTTTGGGGTTTTATTCTTTTAATCTGTAAGAAAAGAAGAAGAAAGAGACATGGTTATAGATTTATAGATTTGAATTAAATGTACATTGATCTATAGTATTCCAACAATTATTGATCTCAGTGTTACAGTCATTTAAAAAAGAAACGAGGCAGACGAACAAGGATCGACAAAAAGGTCACACAGAAAGGTCACTGAGGCTTAGATGTGAAAATTCAAATTCTGTATCTGAAAATAACCTTTAAAGAATGAAAATCTACATGTTTTCAGTTTAGGGTTTAATATATTATATATATATTGCAAAAAGTAATGATAGCGAGCTGTCAGGACTTCAGTACGGTTGTGATGTCGCAACTATACTGTATATAGGTAGAAAAAGCCACTGCAGTGCTGTTACAGTCATTCCCGGCTGCAATGACAGCACAGAAATAAAGTGTTTTTTGAACATTAGAGCATGTAAACATGTTCTAGTAGAAGCCCAAAATAAAAGTATGAACCTGAAAATGAGCTTAATATGGGACCTTTAAGTTTCACACTGAAAAGTTTCAAACGTATCTGAGCACAAACTGAAAAGACAGCGAAACATGAGATGTGTGTGGAACAATGAGAAGTTCCTCATACATGAAACAAACATAAATGCCATATTGTCATCACAGTCTCCACATCGTATTGGACACTTTAACCAGCCCTCTTTTAATGGCCGACATCTTGTCTTTTTCTGCAATGGCTCTGTGGCAACAGACTGGACAACTAGCACTACAAAGTGCTTACATCAATGTGCCCAATACCTGCTATTTGCATGAAAGTGGTGGATGGTGCATACATTTGCATTTTATTTTACTGGAAATTTGTTTAGAATCTGCAGTATCTTTGAATGGAAACTGGACTTTAAAAGGGAGAGTAACCAACAAAAGATGCAAAGTTCAAAAAGATCTTCACCTTTTTACTAGAAATGACATTTTTCATCTCTCAGTGATGCAGAGGACAGACCGACTCCTCATACACAGGGAACCACAGGGATGAAATAAAAAAATAAAAAAGGGCCACGCATAGGACTGATTTTGGCTCAAAGGTCACGCCTGAGCAGTCTTTGAGCAAACAGCAGGGGCACTTAGATTGAGCAGAAGGGCACTTGATGGGCTCCAGGCCGACCAGCAGAGGAACACTTGAGGAGCCCACGTGCCTCTCTGGTGTGACATCTGTCCAAATCTGTCCATTTAGGGCGCACAGATCCTGGATAAGGAAGACTTTTCAAAACCCTGTCGCTCCTACCCCCTGTGAACCCCACTGCACAAAACACTCAAAGCATAACTGTTGTAATAAAAAAAACGCTGCTGACCTCCATTGTAATGTTATAGCTGGATGTTGGCATGCACTGCAGCATCTCGTCGTTGCAGCAGCCGGCACAGCGCGTCAACACCACGCAGGATGGGATGAAGATGTGCTCCACCTCCTCCGGATACTCCTGCAGAATCTCCACCAGCAGCTCCCGAGGCTGACACAAACTCTTGTTGTACACCTCCATTAAAGGGATCACTGCGAGAAAGAGAGTACAGGGGTTATAAAATGGCAGCGGCGCTTCACTCTTAACCACTGATTCAAGAGCTGTAACAATAACACACGCCTAAGTGGAGACGTGAATTAAATACTCTGGCAGACTCACAGAGGAGTCACAGTGAAAGTGGAGATGAAACACACACATACATGCACACACATGTTTTACTTTCTAGTCTTCCATTGAGAGGCCCTTAGTTTATAGAGTTATAACAACTTTTACACACACTTGTGCAATTTCCCATTGGAATTAACAAGTACTCTATATCTATATATCTATCCGGACCCCACCTGCTACATCAGATAATGCCTGGACTTGACTGTCAACCCCATTTTTTTTTTAATAGCTCTGCTTCTACGCCATTATCCTGTTTTGTCACTCTCTGTCTTTGTAGGAGTTCTGTTCTTGAGAAAGATATTAGCACACAGACAGACAAACACCTCCGAAATATCATTGGGAGCCTAAAACAACCCAACAGCCCTTAAGGGAGCCAAGCCAAATATACTGAGTCTGAACTTTATCACAAAGTTCAGCTCCCGATTGTCCAAATTAGATTGAGCAATGGGATTGTGCAAAAAAAAAAATTAAATCGTGGGCCAAGAGGGTGAAATTCCATTCTATAAAAGAGTCTGGTCACCGTAACATTTCACCAGCTTAACCTCAAACAAGGAGGAATGCTGTCCAGGGTGAAAACGTCACAGAGTTGAGATTTAAGGGTGAAACTACTCTCATTTACTAAAAGGGGGCAGTTTTTTTTTTGGGGGGGGGGGGGGGGATAAATCCGAACAGGGTCAGACTATGCAGTTGTCCACCAGGAGGCGATAATTTCCCTTTATTGTCAAGGTGAAAGCAGCCCTTTTCTGTTTGGCTGTGTGCCAGCCAGGGAGCCCAGAGCAGGCTGTATTCCCACGGTGCCCTGTGGGACACCTACCGTCATGTGGACCTCTCACTGTTTCCTTCGGTATGTGGGCGCTCTGCAAGGAAGAGGAAAAAAAAGGCAAAATGTTAGTTACAGCATATTGTGCAAGAGCTGGCCCTTCACTTATCCACAGTTGCGCAAATAAAATATGTTTACATTTTGACATTTCTTTTGACCGCTGCCGTAATATGAAAACCACATTTTGTATCTTATATGGGGCTATAGACAATATAGGGGACACTTAAAGTCAAATATTCATGCTATGTCTCCTATACGCATAAAAATGGCCCTAATCTAGTTTTTAGGAGCATGATTGTGGTGCTACGCCACATCTGGGTTTAATGTGTGAATGGATTGTGAAGGAAACACTTCACAGTCCACAGTCCAGAGGCATTAATATACAAAAAATAAATAAAACATTCTGAAATAATGCAGAGGTGGATACAGTTCCTCATCAGCTACGTGACAAAACTTCCCAAACTGTTGATTGACAGTCTTTTTTTCTTTTGTTTCAGCCACCAAACCTTTAATGTGTGCCTCCGCCGCCTCTTGGCAACGTGGATTAATAACAATCGCCATTAAAACCGGTAAGAATTTCAGCCTGCTACTTTCGCTCACAGGGGGTAGCTGTCACCACACCAGTCGACCACAAAGGATTCTGGCAACTTTCCATCCGTGCGCGCATTACGCACAACTGCGCTTTCATCCCCCCGACCCCACCCCACCCCCACTTTCTCTCTCTCTCTCTCTCTCTCTCTCTCTCTCTCTCTCTCTCTCTCTCACTCTCTCTCACAGACACACACACACACACAAACGCGCGCAACTCACGCAACATCTCGCCAATGTTGCGTGAGACCCGGTCTTGTCGTAGTCGGTGAAACTTTTTTCCCCCATTCCTTAATGAAAAGTATTTAAAAAAAAATGTCAGGCTGTGTTGGTGCCGCAGTCTCCACCCCCTTCTGGTGGCGTGAGAGGGTCCAACCTTGTGGGCTGGGAGACCCCAGCCCTCCAAAACACTATATGCTGTATTATTAATGGAAGGGTGTCAAGCTGCGAACAGCGGCCCCTAAACTGATGATAGGGCCAACCGGGACAGCATCCTGATGCTATTCAGCGTTGACTTGGGGGGCTTAGCTGTAATTACATCAACCAGTTAGATAAATAAACTGGACTCTGGAGGGGAAATATTTAACCAACCATGTTACAATCTTAACCAACCTTGTTTCCTTTGAGGTAGCAAATTCCTTTTAGAAATAATCCTTCAAAGTCTGATCATGTTGCCTCTTATTGGAATTGTTTGTAGCGTTGTGTATTTTTTTTTTTTTTTGCTCAACCTTTGCTCAAAGCCTTCCTGGACACTCTGCACTTGATTAATGATTATATGGAAAACGATTTACAGTGCGCACTAAAACAGCCATTGAAATTCTCCCGTGCGTCAACCCGATTAATATGTGCCGAAATACCCGTTTTGTTGAATGTCAGTGTGAAAAGTAGGCTTTTCTTTTCCTCTTTATTGAACCGTGACAGTAGTGTCGGTGCCAACGGAGTGAACCTGCTCACATGTCCTAATTCAGAGCGGAGCCGCTGCGCCTTTAAAGCGTAATAATATCTCCAAGGTGGTTTTAGAGCAGGCCTGCAATCACCCGACGTCAAACTTCACAACATTATTTAGAAAAATCATCACATATTGGCAACACACAAAAAAGCGCACCACCCACGAGCGTGTGGGTTACGTGTATGTAGTGTGGGCTTTGCGTAATGGCTGTTTAAATATCCCTAAAGACACCAAAGATTTCAGCTTGTTTAAACACGAGCGATGACCTACCCAGAGGAAAGGCAAGGACGAGCTACACATTAATGACAAGTGGCTACATTACGCAAATAGACGTCAGTTGATGTTTTTTTTTTTCCTTTCTTTTCTGTCCAGTTTGCTCTTTGGAACACTTGACTCACCTTGACAGCTGACAGCGTCAAAAATAATAGTGTCAAACTGTCAATAAAGTTCATGGTGTTGGAAATCCAATCCAAAGGCAGGCGACGTTTTAAAATCCAAGAGGCCAATGTGGCGATTTGTTCTCAAACCTTTGACAAAAAAAAAGTACAACAACACAAGTGGACCAGCTAAAACTTGTCTAAATAAGGGCCAGGGGGTTGTAAAGGCAAATCCATGTTGGTCCCAGCGTACAATCCTTTGCGCGTAACTTCTTTCCTTCTCAACTGTTGCCAATGATTTTCAAAATATCCAGAAACACGAGAATCCAAGACGCGAAACGTCTCACATTGTTCCGCAGCGGACCTTTATTTTCTTGCAATGGAATAGCAATCCACATTACAAAAATAAATCCATGCTTGTTGCGCCAGCCGTCTCCAAGTATCTGTCCATTGGAAACTTGTAGCCTACTCCTATGTGCAACTTGAACCCACGGACCCACGGGATGACGTTCAGTGAAAAAGAAACCCTCGCGGAGAGATACTCGTCCCACAAAAAGTATTTTCTCTATTTTACCCCTCTGTCACTGCGCACTAAGGAGGTCAGCTCACTCCGATACGAGAGACCGCGTCCACCTCTGCTTCGGTCTGTCCATACTGTGGCTGTATGTGTTGCGACTGGCAGCCGCGGTGATTGGTGGATGATTAGGACGTGGTAGGTGTGTCCTCTATGGGCTGATGCAAAGCATTGCGCGCTCCTCTGAAGTCGTTTTCAAAAGTTTCACCTATTAAACACCGACTCATGTGACTGCATCACCAGCAAGCTATTAAAAGCTCACGAGCGCCGGTGTATTTTTATTTTTTTAATTTCATTTTCATTTGAGAAAAAGGGGAATGAGGGCATCTGATATCGTGATTGTATTTCCTTTCTTTTTTTTTTTACCACCAGCTGAAATATCATCCACTGGTTTCATGCTTAACGCATTTCATCATCCCCACGTGCAGGCTAATAATATACAACAACAGAATGAGCTATTGTTAACCTTTATGGTTATAATGACTTCTTCTTTACAGCAAAATTAAAAAGTCATGAAACTCCGAACTCATTAATTGTGAGGGGATTATTGTAAACAAATACTGACAATATGACCTTGAATAGTCCCCTTAGAGGACCCTACCCTACTAACACTACAGCACGCAATAGCACTAATACTAATAATACTAATCACAACCACAGTTAGAATAAGAATATGAAAATGAATAATAATTTTCCTTCGCGATGATGTTTCTAAACTATTACCGAAAAAACGGGTAAGATGTCTTTTCACTTGACTAAGGTAAGGTGAGTGTCACGCCCTCTCATTTCCAGTTGCCCTGGTGATATTAGGGCAAATATTTTCCAGTCTTCCATGAAAGAGGAAACCCAACTTGCCGAAGTGGGAGAGAGTGTGTGCCCGGACACGTAGCCTATTACGTCTCTGTGCATGCGTGCGTGCGCCGTGCATCGTTGCCGTCCGTGATCCGCCGCGCAAGTCATGAGTTGCTGCCGCATCGTGCCGGTCTGTGCGCGCCTGCACGCACGCACGCACGCATGTAAAGTAGGAGCATGCGCGTCGTGACTTCCTCCCCGTCACTTCACTGACTGGTGAATGGAAGAAGCCACCTGACCGGTCGAGACGGACTTCTGCGCCCCCCCCCCTCTCCCTCTCTCTCTCTCTCTCTCTCTCTCTCTCTCTCTCTCTCTCTCTCTCTCTCTCTCTCTCTCTCTCTTTCTCTCGAGCGACAGCTGAAACATCACGGCGAGGGAGAGCAGGGAAAAGGGAGTCAGAGAGGGAAGAGAGACTGTCAGTGAGCCAAACATGGTGATTGATAAAGGAAGTGACTGTGGCGAAGCTGCTGCGCACAGCTCCTTTATCATCATTATAACGATGATGCATGATGATGATGATGATGATGATGATGAGGAAAGTGTTATATTATTTTAGTATTGGGTTATTGTTATTATTATTGATGCATTCACATGTACACATTCGTCTACAGCTGGTTGATATTGAGCTCATTTAACTGCCTTATATACAGTTTAGTCTAAATGCATTGTATTTTATAATTCAGTAATATATTTTGTATGTTTGTGTCTGTAAGGCAACAACACTTGATAAATACATGTAGTGGAGTGAAATATACAGTGGCATAAAGTAGAAATACTCAAGTAAAGTACCTCAAAAGTGGGCTTACGTACATTACCTGGATACATGTACTTAGTTACTTTTACTATGTTTAATTTTGACCTAATGAAGTGAATTTGCTTGTTGGTTAAAAGCCTTGAAAGTGATTTTCACATTCAGGTAACGCTTACTAATGTGAAACAATGACATTTAGTGAAAGGCTTACTGGCTTCTCTGGTTTAAATTATCTTAAACATTAATATTTCTAAACAGTCTCATTTTAAATGTCTGAAATACACTCTTTGAGTTGCAGTCTTTCTAACATTTCTAGATAACATAACTTGGACTTATGACAGCTCCACATAGTAGTGATGCCCTCTGCTGGACCAACGGGCCACTGCATTACTACCAATGTTGTGTCTGCCTCCAGCACCAGCACACTGACAGATTGATAGACACCGAGGAAGTGGAAAGAGCTGATAAGTATGTAATGACATACGTTGGCAGCTATGTGTCTGACATGCTATGCTCGCGTACTGGAGCTTATACCTTACTATGCGTACAAAAATGGAATGAGGGAGGAAAAACACCAAAAAAAACAAAAAAACGAGCGAGACAATGAGACTTTACAGCAGAGAGAATCGAGACATGATGGAGCAAGAAAACAGAGAGGCCGAGGGAATGATAGCTAAGAAGAAAGAGAGCTTTTAGGAAGAGAAGGATTCGGCTGTCGTGTAACCAGAGCAGTCCTGAGAAGAGTCCCTTGGCTCTGTACCCGTCCGTAGTTTAATTGAAGAATAACACTTGGGTTCATTAATGGTGTCACCGAGCTCCTATTTCTGCTGACTCAGAGTGTGTGTGTGTTGTCTGTGTGTATGTGTGCACTCAAGTGGGCAAGGTTACAGTGGATACAGTGCACGGGTGAGCGAGTGTATCCCAGTTTGTGCTGACTACATACATACACATGCGTAAGCACACATGCGTTAATGAAGTCTTACCTAAAAGTACAACAAACAGCCTCCCCTGCAGCCATCTGCACACTGACGCACATTTGGAAACGTCATTATGGTACCGGGAAGTCAGGGTGATTCCTGCCTGTGCCGAGGGGACATTAAGGGCTTTAACGCCACAGCAAACATTCCATGAACAGCTACTTTGCCACAAATTGTCATGTTTTTAGGATGCACTTTCAGGGCTAACCTAAGTGACAAATATATTGTGTTTCCTGTTACTGCTTCACATTGAAAGCCACCCCGAGTTCCACCAGTTGAATGCTTTTAATGGGAACTCGCAGCAGTGAGAAATGTTTGGTTAGTATCAGCAGTAACTTAATACAGCTCTGATATGGTGTAAACACTGATCAGTGGGTTAAAATGTCCGACTATATGCTGCATCATTTCCTGTAGCTCCCTCATGCATTGGAGGACAGTTTGAATCCAGTACAAGAATGGCAGACTCCGCCACTCAGAAGGAAAGCTACTAAAAATTGTCTCAAACAGTATCTGTGTGTTTAAGCATTGTAACTTTAACCATTTTCGTTTAAGTGCTGCTTGCAGTGCTGTGCATCACTAACAATAGGAGGCCAATACAGGCCGACCATCTTTGGCATAAGCGTTAAATCCTGAGAGTCTTGATTGTTTGTGGTAAATCATTTTTATTTACACTCATACAAATGTAGGCTACAGATATAACATTTTTAATTACTTTATTTTTCTCTGCAGAAACAGTGTGTGCATGTGTGTATGTGAGTATGTGTGTGTGTGTGTGTGTGTGTGTGTGTGTGTGTGTGTGTGTGTGTGTGTGTGTGTGTGTGTGTGTGAGAGAGAGAGAGAGAAAGAGAGAGAGAGAGAGAGAGAGAGAGAGAGAGAGAGAGAGCGAGAGAGAGAGAGAGAGAGAGAGAGAGAGAGAGAGGGCATGTGAGGATGAAAGTCACATTGTTTAAATGTATAATGTAACCGAGGCATTCCCTTACCAAAAGCCTAATGGCGTACTGCCACACTCTTTTATCACCTGGCGCTAAATTTCACATTCTTTCTCTCCTCCTTTCCGCCTTGTACACTCTCTTTTGTAAGAGGCGAGTCTTTGCCTCTTGGCGTGTGTACGTGAGAAGCATAAGCTGCTGCTAAGTGTGTGTAGCGTACCGATTTGCATGGCAAGGTAATTCTGACCGAGTTATCAGAGTCGACCTCCTCACAAATCTTATATAAATTATCCAGGAATTAACCTTCAACTGCGTGCCCCGATAATGTGTCCTGATAACATTCACTGTTAACACCATGTGACCGGGCTGCACAAGTGTGTGCACATAGGAGCAAGCCTGAATCATTAATAAGGTGTTTGTGTGTGTGTGTGTGTGTGACCTGCGTCACCCATTATATACGTGCAAAAGTGTACTTATCTCAGATTATAGTTTTAAAAAATGAAGCATCTATTGCCACAACTTTCAGGAATAAGGATTTGTGTAATTAATTTGAAAGTGTCAGAAAAGGACTCTTTGTGTTTTATCACATCCCAGTAACAGAGCAGCTCTTTCTGTTCTGTTACCATTTGCCAAATGTCATTCCATTGCTCACAGAAAACGTCTGACGGCCATTTGGACTCAATTCAGCACAGATGACTTCACTCACTCTTGATAGTGGACGTATAAATCATCAGCCAATCAGTATTGCGACCGTTGACCCTGCCCAGCTGTGAGGAGCGTGCCGCACAGAGGCAGCACACGTCCACCCGACCTTCATTACCCTTCGCAGGTCCTCCTCCATCCTGCTCTCTTATTAGGATGAGTAGATAAGTAGAAGCTTTTAGATGACGTTTGAGTACTTTAACAAACAAGAAAAATGGTTCTTCCTTTCCGTTTGAGAGCGGTCTATTCCACCTCCTCATCACTTTTCTTCCGCTTTCCTCTTGAGTTTATCTCCTTTGGCAAGTTCCAGTAAGTGCTTTGGTTTTTGTGTACTCTCAGTCAAGCAGTTCAAAGAGTTCATAAGCCTATTTGGTCAGCGAAGAAGAAAAATGAAAGGAAAGAGCTGGAGAGAATGGAGAATATACTGTACTTTAACCCGAGCAAAGGCTAGTCCTGTCAACATTGATCATATTCCAATATGTTGCTGGCCCTAAAGAACCACATGTTCAGGAAGTCATGCAGTAGAAACAAAGCAATCTGTGAGTTAGAGAAGAAGATCGGCACAGTATGGGATCAGGTCAATCTTCATGAGTGAAAATCTGCAACTGCTTACTCCAAACGTTTTATTGATATATTTGGCTCCATGGATCCACGTTTCTCTAATTTTAACTACTCATCTGTAGAAGGTTTATCCAAAGAAAAGAATGACTAAGCAGTGAGACAGAATCAAAACTGTCATATCTAGGCTATTCATCGTTTTTTATTTTCAATGGGTGAATGGGTGGTTACCAAACTTAAAGATTGAGACCTTCCATGACTTTTCTCAGTTGTCTATAAAAAGCATGTGGACTGATCTCTAGGTAAAGCCCCTTGGGTTTCTCCCGCTCACCTGCGGTCAACAGTTAGTGCGTTTACAGGCACAACAGTAACCCGAAATTGGTCTAACCAAAGGGAATGGCTAGGTTATTCACGTTCCACCCGTTTAAATGAGAGGGAGAAAATGGTAAAGAGTAACACGACCTCCGGTACAGTAGGTGGCGCTCCACCAACATACAGCTGGTTGGAATACAGCTTTTTCCTCCGGTTGACATTTGTCAAAATCACAACATCTTGGAAAGCGGGCGTAAAAATGGCCGACTTTTTTGACAGAATTACGACAGAAATGGGTCTTCTTGGTAGTGATGTTAGTTGCCATAGCGAAGTCCTAGCGAGTGGGGAGGGGGAGTTATCACCCACGGAGCATGCGCAGACACATACCCCAATCATAATCCGAGAACGCTGTTCAATGCATGAATAATGAATAATGGGGGTACTGAAGGAGTTATCTAGGTCTGTTAACCGGGGTATGAGAACTCAGATTTTACCCTGGGTATGGTGTCTATATGAGAAATCACAGTATTGCCTTATCCTAACATAGAAGAAACAGAAGAAAACATGACATATGAAATACTGTGGTTTAAGCTGGCTGATGTTAGCTAATGTTAGCTTCCTTGCTAATGCCGATGAATTGCTAGCTATCTGACTTAGCTAAATACTGCCTTGAGTGGATAACATCAGCTAATTCACCCAGACTCCCAGGGCCGATCTGGCTGGCTTTCCATTGCAAATGAACATTTCACATAACGTTACGAAGCAAGTAATGCCAGATCCATGCAGCGTAGCAATTTACAACTAGCTTGCTAATGTTAGCTTGCTTGCAAATGTTAGCTCACAGAAACGTAAGCTGGTTTTGCTTTGTTGTGCTGGCTGAGGGAGTGATCTCCAAACACCAATGTAGCGTTATTGTAAATTAGGTTGTAATTCATTTTACAGCGTTATACCGACATGATGCCAGGGTGCTGACTGCAGTACTACTACTACTAACGGCCACCAGTGTCGCTAATAACAAGGGTTTCTGAAACACAGAGAACAGCTGTATAAAAGAGGTGAGGGAGAGATTGCTCATGAATAAAGCAAACCAATGTTGACTTTTGTTAGGAGACAGGACACAAACCCTGGTCTCCGTTTGTTGAGTAAAGGCGGACTAATCTCATTGTTTAAACATATATTCAAAGTGCATGCACGAGTTTGTCTCTCTCTGTCTAAATATTACTGAGAGAAGTCAAATTCCTCATTGAGAATACAAAGAAAAGTCCAAATCTATCCGAAATGTCAAGCGTATAATGAATGGTATCAGCTGTCGATGTTTCAGGGCTTTTATCTCTTGTGAGAACATCAAACTCATGTGTGTTTGGGAACTCTATGTAAAAGTCACTTTCCTTATGCACACACTGTCTTATCTGTATGTGCCTTTCATTGTGGGCCTGTCACAGCGCTCCCATCCTGCTCTGTTGATGACCACACAGGAATCCTCACAAACACAATCACAAACACAAACACAAGCACAAGCACTTCTCCTCACAAACACTGACCCGTGACCTCAGGTTTTGCCCTCAGGTTAATACATTGCAAAGCAAATGCCAGCTGATTTAACATCTGAAAAACACCTGGACCACTTTAAAAACTCTAAATAAAGCAGATCACAGACTATGCTGTGTCACTGGATCCTTTCCAACCGAATAAATACTCCCAGTGTGTGCTAGTATCTAGACGAAAGGAGACACTGTGTCTGGAAATAAATTATGCTTTTGATTTGTAGGTCATGCTAGCAGCAGACGATGAGTCGTAATAACTTTGATCTCCTCAGCTGACTTTACTGTCACAATGTCATATTTTTTGTTATATTTGCATCTGCCTCCGCTTTACTTTCTATTTAGCGCTGTAAACGTTATATCTGCTAAACATCAGCGGGATGGAGGCACAATCTCACACTGTCAAAACGAGATGTCCTCACTTCACTATAAAAACCCAGAGGAGTCTCGGCGGTAATGTGTGTCTGGTGCACGATGTATGTTCCCATGGAGCTTTGGGGATAGTTGGACGCTTGCATGCTATTAGGATACCTGCATGGGCAAATACCACCAGAGGTAATCATGGATTTATTTATTAATATTTTAGTTGAATCAGCCCTTTAACCATGTTTTTACTGACCTTATTTCATTCAAGAAGTACCCACCGCTATCAATCACCATTGTTGCCCTTCATTTAGGGCTCATGTAATGATTAATGTACAACATAAGTTGACACGTGCATGAATGAGTTCGGCTTTTTCCATGGATCTAGTTCAGGAGCATGGCTTTCTTTGATCTGTAACTAAAATCATATGCTGTTTTTATTCATTTTACAATTGTAGATTCGCCTCAGTTGTAATGATACCCCCAGTCTGTGTTTGTAACTACATTTGCCTGCTGAAACCACACACAGAGTACTGTAAAGCATGTGCTCAATGAACCACAAGTGCTTTCCCCTGACATCAAAAGAGCCTTACCCATAAAATGCAACACGGTCCACAATTGCATCATAAACCTCTTGATTCTTAAACTGGCTCTGTAAACTTCAGTGTTCTGATGCTCCACCTAAAGAACTTTGAAACACTTTTGTTGCTTGTTAATCAATTGTGCGTGTAATGTGGCGTAATCTGACGTGTAAAGCTGTGTATGTTGTTGAAACGTATTGACACTGCATTCTGCTGTGGTTTCAATAGGTGTGTGTGTGTGTGTGTGTGTGTGTGTGTGTGTTTCTCAGTTGGAATGCTTGATAATCAAAAGCATGGAAATTAACCCGCAAGGTAAAAGAGGCAGGTAGAGTACTCCCCCCACCCACGCTATTCACCGCATTCCTGAGCACAAGGTCACACACACATCACACATACAGACACACAGATATACGTTGGCAACAATCAAACCCAAAACCCCACACCCAAAAAGGGCAAAGCTGAAGATAAAATGATCTGCACTGTGACGTGTTGGTCATCAAAACCCCATTAATGCATATTAAATCTCTACACACAATGTTGCATTAGACTATAATCATATACCAGCTTTTCTTCCCAGCAATAGGCTCAGCCCTTAACCATAATCACAGCATAACACTTCCTGCAGACGGGACTGTGTATGTCGTTTTTGAACCCTGCAATTAACAATGAACATGTCACCACACAATTTGTCTGCCAGTCACATGCTTGTTGCCATGTGTCGGATCTGGGTTTGTTTAGAAATGAGATCAGGAGAATAACTTCTTTCATGAGTCACTTTGATGGTGTTGGTGAAGTAAAATGCAAATAAACGGGGAAAGGTAATAGTTACTGACTGGTGTGGTGGCTTTCTGGCTATGGGAGGATTCACACGGACATGCTTTGTTAAGAAGTTTACTTAGGCAGAGCAGGATTTCCAGTCCTCCCTACAGCAGCGTGCAAGTACTTTCACTCAAATAGGAACATCAGGTTGTTATTTTAAGAGAGTATAAAGGAGTCAGTCCTTATTTCATGTAACACATGTGTTCACACATGCCTTTATTGTCAAAAGAGAAGGAGATCAAGATAAGTTGCATGAGAAAATAATTTACTTGTGACATCTCACACTGCCAGAGTCGGTGTGTAAAATTATTTGCCTGCCAAATAATTCCTTGTTGCTACATGTCCAAATCCATCAGCCAATGGAAAAAAAAAGAAGAATCTGCATGTCTTTTTGCAACAATGAAGCTCCCTCCAGCTTAATGTGAAATGAAATGTGCTGTAGAATAGATAAGATTCACAGTTACACCGTTTCCCCCCGCTAATCGGACTTTTCCATGAGCACCCACACACTTCTCCAGCAGTCTGCGCTTTCTCCGCGGACGACATGTCTGACCGCGTGTCAGCAGCGGCAACAATGGACGCACCCGATGGGTGGATCAGTGGTGAGAAAACGATGAGTCCGGGAAACTGGAAGCATTTCTTGTTCAACATCCATTTTACAGCAACAACAGCTTTGGACATTTAAAAGCTCCTTTAGCGTTCAGTGTTCCAGGAAATCCGCGCCTTCAATACAAATAAGAATTTCCACGTTACACACGTTAGCAATGCTGTGTCCTGTAATCTAATTAA
This sequence comes from Echiichthys vipera, assembly GCF_963691815.1. NCBI lineage: Eukaryota > Metazoa > Chordata > Actinopteri > Perciformes > Trachinidae > Echiichthys > Echiichthys vipera. Next base: position 19,756,936 of record NC_139844.1, read on the forward strand.
AAACTGATTTCACTTACCAAAATCTACAGATTTCCCCTGAGCTGAGTGAGTAATGAAGATGATTTACTGATTAATTGCTGGATAGGGAGTCAGCCATGGTCCGAATCCTGGAAGAAAATTACACAATCTTAAGATTTAAAAAGAAAACAGGGATGAAACTTTAAGGCTAAAACATCTGTTTCAAACGGAAACTGATAAGACCGTGTAGTCATCCTGATCACATACAAGAACAGAGGAATTGGGTCCCATTTGCATTGTACAGTATATTTGCACTGGAGTCACTTGAAAAATAGAGTTGCGGAGAGGGCGGAGCCACTGGTTCTGGTAATAAAAGGTCCCATCCATTCATCTCCGTAGACAATGTTATGTGACTCACAGCTGGAGCTTTTCTATGACTTGGACGGACACGAAACTCTCCCCATTTAATTTTCAGTACTGACAAAAGCAAAACAAAAAACAAAAGCCACCTCATCATACCAGAGGCAGGGTGGATAGACCCAACACTCCTGTATTGAAAGGAACCGCCGCCCTCAAACAAACACACACACACAACGAAAGACACAAAGACATTTATTTATTTATTTTTAAAGCAAATGCCCTATGGAGCAAGGGGCAAAAGTGAGAGTTCAATCATATGAGCATATATAATCCTGACCGTGCCATTACGTTAGTACCCGGTGTGCCTGCTCCAGACGCCGTCGTCAAAAGGCATTAGGAAATCTCTTGACCCCCTCCAGTCTGCTTGGCGAAGAAACTGAAATGAATAGTTGAAAGAAATCCAGAGATGACAGGAAGTCAGAGAGAGTAGGTCTAAAGTGTTATGCAAGTTATACTGAGAATATCTTTGAAAGAAAACTTTGACATAAAATGGGCATGAGTGACAACTTCGACTTCTAGAGCAACATTGTCCCCCACTGGGTTCCCACCAGCAAACAAACACTATTGTATATTTATATTTAATCATGTGGACAAGCCAGCATCAACATCAGAGAGCCAAGATCTGTGATGTTGATGAAGAGTGAGTGTTTTTACATGCTTACCCTGCCAGCTCCCTAGCACAAAGACTAGAGTAATCTCAAAATGTGAATACAGCCGCTCATTCTCTGGTGTGTTCGCATAGATTGAAATGGGCATCTTGATGACTTTTTCTATCATGGTACAGCAAACATCCATCCATCCACCCATCCATCTTCAACCGCTTGTCCCTAACGGGGTCGCGGGGGGAGCTGGAACCGATCCCAGCTGACATCGGGCTTGAGGCGGGGTACACCCTGAACAGGACGGCAGTCTATCGCAGGGCACATAGGAAAATAAACCTCAAACAGTGAAGAAGAAGGGTAATTTACACAACAATGTCAGCGAAAGTGTCTGAATGGAGAGACGACAAGATTCGGGATCTTTTGTCAGGAATAAGGGCCGACACAAATCATCAGACGATTCAAAGAATGTCAAGAGACTTGGTTGTTTATGACCAAATTGATAACAGGCTCCATTTGCAGTGTAATCTGCTTTGTGTCCTCCCTCTAGCCGCTCTACACAGACGCCTAAACTGAGTAGTTCCAGAAATTTAAAATGTATCTGACACGGAAAAAACTTGTGTGTTGACCAAATTTTCCTGACATTGTTCGGGGTTCACATGTGAAAACGGCTTTGGTCTACACAGCTACAGAGTTAATTGTTAAATGAATAGCGATCATATACCATCATCATATATCATATACCTTCTTGTGAAGTGCCGGGGGGAAAAAAGATGCAATCTTAAAGCTGACATGTTTAGGCCTTCTTCATGTCAGAGGTCAGGAGCACCTACAGAAAAGTCTGTCTGGAGCTGGAAGAGATCGCTCAAGGCCACTTCAGTGGAGCAAACGCCCGCTGAGAGAGGTATCTAGAGAAACACGATCACCACTCACACATCTCCTGATGCCCCGAGGATAGGACACATAGGGTGAAATATTGTCTTGTTTTTAGGTTTCAAAGAAGGAAAAAACGAGGTCAAAGAGAAGATTAAATTTTCCTCGGTATGTTTTCACTTTCGGGGATACATTGCCCGTGCATTCATTCAACATTAGCGTTGACCGTTAAACGTGTGTCCTGTCTGTTACCAAAGTGCAAACAGAATACTATTCCAAAGAACTGAGTGGTTTCTGTTCATGTTTGTTGTGTTTTACTCACCAGTGCCAGTAACTAGAAAAGCCCCGTAGGACAACTAGCTGGGAAGTGTGTATGTGTGCATATGTGTGCGTATGTGTGCGTATGTGTGCGTATGTGTGTGTGCGTGTGTGTGAATATAGTTCCATGTAAGAGAATTAGCCAAGTAAAAGATGATGTGTGTTTATTGTAACAGGTTTTCTTTGTTTAAATAGCAGAGTTCTATGAAAATTCTGTTTAAAATCCAGTTTAGAAAAAGTTGCAGCTTTCATGTTCACCACGAAACCTTTCGACCTCAAAAATAGTCAGAATGGACGAAAAAAAAACATCCCCTCAAACATTTTTTGATGAGATGTTATCTAAAGTGATTAAATGCATACAGTTTGCACAGAGAATGTGTGATTGAAAGCAGAGGAACTTTGCAGTACGAGTGTGTGTATCCTCTTTCAGGTGGCTAAATTGCCTTGTCTTTGTTAGCACTGCTTGTTTCGCTGTGACTGAATCCACAGACTGGTAGTGAAACCCAACACTCACTCAGAGAGAAAAAAACCTTTCCCAAAACTCTGGCTTGATTTCTTTACGAGGTGCAGTGTCACACTAGGTGGGCCTGCACGCTGGGGAGTCTGCAAAACCTGACACTAAACACGCCAAACGAGCCCATGCTACTTAAAATTTACTCGCAGAAATTAAGACGCTGTGTTTTTCCAGAGCAGGATGCCCAGGGTTTTAATACACTCGATGTAAATCAAAGGGAGAGAAAAGAGTACACGGAGAGAAAGTGGAGTGCATCAGAAAAAGTTGACCCCTGTTCTTTAGGGAGGGTTATTTATGCGAACAAGGTGAGAGATCAAGTTGGGGTTATTGGGAGGCTGATTTCTGGTGTTGACAAGAATCTTTGACATTTGGCGTAAATCTGGCATTTGCTAATGACTGAGCGTTGTAGCATTTCAGAAAATCGAGGTTTCCTGAACACATATTTTTGGCTCCTGCTCTAACAATGTGCTCAACTGACTGATGATGTGGAATATGGGTTTTCATCGTTGCAACAGTAGCAAAGCATTAATGTGACACGATTTTGACATCTCTTTTAATAAAACATTAAACCTTCCTCGTTCGAAATCTCCTTTTGACATTTCCCTCATCGTACATCTCTTCCACCTCATCCATCTTATTTACTACCCTCCCTGTATCACCTCTGGCCTTTCATTCTCACTCACTATACAACCAATGCGGCCGTCTATCAGTCAAACACACCCATTCTTTCTCTCCATGTCCTTGTTAAATCCCAGATTGTCATCAGTTTGTCTATCTAGCTGCCAGACATTAAACCATATATGAACTCGTGTTCTCTCTCAACCCTCGCTCCCTGAGGCTAGTGGCTATAAATCTGAGCAAGCTGCTAACTGTCTTATCTGCTGTGTATATTGGCTGTCTCTGGTTTGCCCAGGCAGAGTTTTAATGAGGACACAACCACCCCTGCTTGCTCTGTGTGGTCTGCTCGCAGAGTTAACAATATAACACTGCGCTCTATAAACCTCGGGAGGCCATATGATCAGCTAGCTGCGATGCCCGGGAGACAGTTTGGAGTGGATGCTAACGGGCTTGTGCTAACGTGGTGACGCATGTGTCTGAGTCAGATAAAGCAGCAGAAAGGGAACCCACCCCTTCTCATAACAAAACTGGAACGAGGGAAAAGTAATCACCCTTGAACTAGCACTCACTTCACATGTAGGCTATAGTCCCCGAGCCAGTGTAACAAGCTGCAGTGTGATGTGAGGAAAGATGATTTGAATGATTAAGGTCTGTTAGCTAAACACCTTTCCTCACCACAGCTGTTTTAAAGGCCAGCAGCAGCAGGCTGGAGGCACTTCTTGGAGATGGGGGGAAAAAAAGCGTGGGCTCCAAATGCATTCATGCCGAGAGAGTCAGAAATGTATGACCTAAACTGTGGTTTTATTAAAGGATATAATTATGAGCATTATAATTACATCACTAGCTTAAGACACCACAAAACTGGGGAACACGTCATTTTTTTTTTGTCACCGTATGTTGAGAAGATGTGGCAGGAGTTTATTTATATCAAGGCGTGCAGCTTCATATGGGATGGTGTTGGGCAGTAACAACAGGAATTACGTCACAGTTAGCTAATTCCAGTAACATTTTGGGGGTCAGTTTGCCAGTTCACAAGAAGTACTGGATAGGTTGAGGTTAAGCCTTGGTAACAGAGAGGTGAAGTCCCTCCCCTTCCAATGGACCCCATTGGACTTTATATAGGAAAAAAATATCAAATTGTAGTGAATGGCGAGAGAAAAATAATGTTTTTATTCTGTTTGAATTGTGCCATGGTCCCAGAGAGGATACATCTCAGAACACCACCCTTGTGTTGTCGTCTGGACAGCTAATCCGCATATTTTGTTAGTCCCAGCCTCACCCCCACCCCCACTGAGTACCGACGCAGTGCTGCTGCGCAAGAAAAGAAAGGGGGAAAGACGGGTCTCTGCGGCCGTGGAGTTTGGTTACCGGTACTCTGATTTCCATGCATGAAATGAATTCTCATATATTTCTCTCTTATCTCTTATGGTCTGGATAAGTTGTCACTAGTCGTTTTTAATGAATAAAGTTGCGACGAATGTCTGAAAAGTCGCTAAATCTAGTGAGAAAGTTGCCAAGTTGCCCAAGCTTTATGCGCATTCTCCATCTCTTCTCCATTTTTTGTGTATCTCTGTGGCAAAATTACAGCGCCACATATAAGCCTGGCATGTGTACTACAGCATTTTGGTTCCGTTTCAATGGTTCCGCGTGTACACACAGATATTCTTGAGACGCCGCCGTGTGGAAAACTTTTTAAGAACGAGGGGGGAAGAAGATCGTTTTTGGGACGTGCGGCCGTACCGTAAATCAGAATCAGAATATTGATCCCCAGGGGGACATTGGGTAAACACCTGCAACTTCCCACACATATGGTCATACTATGGGGCAATGAAAATCGTATTTACTACCCCATTAAATACATTTATATGTTTAGGAGATGGGAATAATGTATAGTAGGAAATGTATGTCTGGCACATATTGCAGAATTGACAGTAAAGCTGACTTGACTTAAAGTACCTACAGGAGAGAATCAGTGTGCTTTAGTTGAATCCCAGGATCTATGATGATAAGCTGAATGAAAACCTGCACAGAATTCATGGTCCAAACACAAGATCAGTCTATAATAAAACACATATCCACTAGACTAGTGTGCAACACGCACACGCTGACCTGTTTTAAGAGAGTAAACTTTGAGTTTAGAAGTATTTATTAACCATTGACCCTCCTCAGCCGCAGCTTCCCACGTTACTTTTTCAATTGAAGCAGGAGTTCACCCTACCGTGGAAGTTGCTGATGCTTCGTGTCGAAGGCTAATACTTCAGCTTCTTTGAAGATGGCCCACATTCTACACATGGCTGAGGACACAGCAGGAGAAAGGACTACTTTCTGACCCCGCACTACGCTGACCTGCGGGCGACCTCTGCTGAAGTAAGGAAGGGATCCCTTCAGTGAACATCGTCAACCAAAACACTGACCATTAACATGTCAGTTTTCACCAATTAAAAAGGTGGCCCGTGAACAAAGGCGGTGTCAAACACACATATTTTACCTTTGAAATGTTTTCTAATTAAGAGCCAATGACAAACAACACCATCTGACCTTGATATGGTGATTGATATCTTTCTTTTGTCCAATAAGCATCTGTGTTACCATAACTACTCGGCTATTTCTACCAACTTAAAAAAAAAGGAAAAGAAAGACAAAAAAAGCTCCACTTATTGCCAAAAATAGACCTTCCTGTTTGGGAAAAGAAAACATGTTTTGGACAGGTAAATACTGCAGGCGGAAACAGGGTTCGCCTCAGACCTCAAATATTCCAGCACACCATCGGTGGT